>NC_081799.1:16716052-17031677 GCF_963082965.1 Carassius carassius
AGGCTACACACTTAAAAATGCCAGTGTGTACAACAACCATTCATTATTCAAAAACTCTATAGCCTATTCATGTCCAATAGTCTATTTTAAGTCGTGTTGTAATATTTAAGTATTTTCCCAAAAGTATGTAATGCTAGGCCTATATGACAGTTTATTTAAACAAACTAATAAAAAACACTTTTAAAACGATTTAATTATTATTTTACGTTATGACGTAATTAGTTAGTCACGTGGCCCTTACCAAGCCTGGCATAACATCTACGTAAATTAATTCAGATAATAAAATTATTAGGGTAAATTCAGGTTATTCAGTCATCTCAGTGGTGTCCCAGTTTATTTACCTGAATTCACCCAAACGTCCTTTAAATTGAATTTATTTATCCATGCTAATAGACCTACAGGTATGTACTAAAATATAATTTATTAAGTTCTGTTGATCTGAAGTAAATTTAATATATAACTAAATCCTGCCCTCATGTGGACATAGTCTGTATTTTTTTTTTAGAACGGACCAAATACATTATATCAACACCAGTTATAAAGGTCTGAGGAATCAAGGTATTTTATGCTTTCCAGTCCTATCTGTTTCATATTCAAGAGTGGGCCACATGCCTGTAGCATAAAGACCAAAGGCCTAATGACTTTCCAATTAGCGTTTCTGGTTTTGCCCTTTCAGTCTTCTCTTCTCTAGAGCTGATTTACTAGTTGCTGTTCTGGTCTCACCTCTGAGAAGACCATTATAAAATCCTCTAGGCAGATCTCTGCTTCAGTACTCCATCAAACTAATTGAGTTTCTCCTGGCTTTTAGCAGGCTCATTAACTCAACTCTGATCACAGGGCAAACCGGTGTGTGTCACCAAAGATGGTATTAATAGTGTTTTACTCAAGTGACCCCTTCCCTCCATCGGTGCTACAGTAAATAACACCACCTCAAATTGTTGTCCTTGTATATGACGCTGCAAGAAGGTGTTTCAGTGTAGATCTTTGAAGAGTGTGGCTCTTGTTTAAGCTACTGAATGTAAGGCAAATATGCACAGCTGTGACCCCCTTTCATGCCAGATTTGAAATTGTTTATTAGATTCAAACGACTAGCATCTAATTTACACTTGCTCAATAAGATCCAGACTGTTTTGCCTATTGCCCTCCTCGGGTTCTGTCTGTGGCCATACTGTGAGAATAAAGTGTCTTTGAGATCAAACATTGGTGCTGAGCAAATGGATCTCACGCAGAGAGGGCAGCAGATGGACTGGGCATGGAAACAAGTTAGCATCTCTCCAAACAGACTTTCAATGAGCCATGGCAAAAACAGGAAGAGGCCGATGATAGTAAATGATGTAAGGGACACTGGGCTTTTACTCCAATGAATACTTAGGGCTATTTTTGAAAGTTAATGTCTGTTCCGTGATAACTTGCCTCAACCTCAACCTGAGGCAAGTGTTTTACCTGTAGTGAAAAATATGGTACTGGAATTTAGTTTGGAAGAAAGAATTCACTCAATTTATCCAAAATATTTTACGTTTTGTGACAGGAATGTCTTGCAAACTTATTGTCTTTTAGATGGATGTACTGTATTTTCACTTTAGCCATCCCAATATGTCAAACCCACATTTTCAGAGCTAGGATGTGTGAACTTTTAAGCATATACAGTAAAGCTTCACATTGAAGGAGGAAAGTAACATCTTTAAAACATAAGATAAGGAGCCATGGTCTACTGATAGTTTTCATGGCAATAGAAACTTGAGAAAGTCTGGCAATTATGGGACAAGTTATTTCTCATAGGAGTAAGTGATATTTCTCTCTAAGGTATGGGAGAAGAGTGCACAAGTCTGTAGGAATAAAAACGGGAAAGTGAAGTGAAAGTGAAGTGAAGTGACATTCAGCCAAGTATGGTGACCCATTCTCAGAATTTGTGCTCTGCATTTAACCCATCCAAAATGCACACACACAGAGCAGTGAACACACACACACACACTGTGAGCACACACCCGGAGCAGTGGGCAGCCATTTATGCTGCGGCGCCCGGGGAGCAGTTGGGGGTTCAATGCCTTGCTCAAGGGCACCTAAGTCGTGGTATTGAAGGTGGAGAGAGAACTGTACATGCACTCCCCCCACCCACAATTCCTGCCGGCCCAGGACTCGAACCCACAACCTTTCGATTGGGAGTCCGACTCTCTAACCATTAGGCCACGACTTCCCCTGAAATATGCTCAGTTTATGTTTAGGGTCTGATATTTCATTTAATGAAAAATATTTAATATGAAAAATGTCTCTTATGCTCACTATTTATTTGGTCAAAATTACAGTGAAACTTAATATTGTTATTACAATTTAAAATAACTATTTTTTATTGTAATATGTTTTGAAATGTAATATAATTCTGTGATGGCAAAGATTAATTTTAAGCAGCCATTACTGCAGTCACATGATCTGCCGATTTGGTGCTCAAGAAACGATTATATACAAAAACTAATCCCTTCTATTATTATCAATGCTTTTTTGGAAAGCATGATATTCTTCAGGATTCTTTGAAAAATCATTTTTCTTCTGACCTCGAGCTTTTGAACAGTAACGTGGTAATGAACAAACAAAGCAAAATACAAACACATTTTATTTCACTATACTTACAAAAGAGAACAAAAGGTCAAGTAAAGCATCCAGTTTTCAAAGAGGCATGGAATCCACAAACATCAGATAACAAGAATGAAAAGAATAAATAAAGATATAAAAATGCTCAAGTTTAAGAAGTCTAACTATTGGAGGCTTTTCAAATTGTCATGTTCTTATTCCTGAGGTGCTTTTTGTAAAAAAATCCAGATTTGTTTGATTCTGGACTATAATAGAGGAGTTTGAGCTATTGGATGTTCTAGTCTGTCTTCATCTTTATTTCATCTCAGAGGTTTAGCTGTTCTACGGGGCCCTCTAGAGTCTGACAGTGCTGCTTCAGTCCATTGGCTGGTGCTTTAGGCAAAACAACATGTTGTAGTCTCCTTCAACTCATGGTACCCCTGGTGGTTAGGCTCTGTAAAGAGACAGAGAGTGCTGTTAGGGGCATATATTTTGGGTGGTAACCTGATGTTAAGTGTGAAAAATAAAGTGCACAATGCAGCTGCTAGAACTTATGAAGAATTGTTTTTTTTTAAAGCCTCCATTAGAACAGATAGAATTGTTTTATATGTGACCCTGGACCACAAAACTTAAGTTGCTGGGGTGTATTTGTAGCAATAGCCAAAAATACATTGCCCATTGTATACATTTTCATTAGAATATTAATCATTAGGATATTAAGTAAAAATCATGTTCCATGAAGATATTTTGTAAATGTCCTACTGTAAATGCTAAAAACTTTATTTGTGATTTTCTCAATATTTAGTTTTTTTGCACCCTCAGATTCCAGATTTTCAAATAGTTGTATCTCGGCCAAAATTTAACCTTATGACTGGTTTTGTGGTCCAGGGTCACATATGTACATTTTTAATATAATATATTAGATATATTAGCAACGATTGCCCAGACTTCCAGAAAAGTGGTACGAATTAGGCCTATTAAGACTTGTTTTCACTGATTTTAAATGTGGAATTCAGTAAAACAGGTTATGGAAATTTGGTGAAAAAAAAATATATTAGGCAAATTCCTTAAGAAACAAAAACACAATGTGCGTTGAGAAGCAGACTCATATTTAAATGCTATATATGGCTCATTTTTTGCATATTATCTCTTAATACAAAAATTGTTTTTTACACATTCAGTCAGGGCAAAAATGATTTCCAACACCATATATCAGAAATTTAAGCCACTTTGATGATTTTCTGAACATCCCATATGACAGCCACAAAAACGCCAATGAGCAGGATACGTTTAAGTATATAGATGAGAGTGACTGTACCGAGCGTCATGTCTTGTTCCACAAGAGGGCGCTGCTCTGGACAGTTCACTGCGTTTCCTCTGGCTGCTCCCAGCACAGTCATGATGTCTACTAGATTTAGTTTGCCCTCCTCTCTGGCCTCTCTAATCTCCTCCTCGAGCTCCTCTGCGGCCTCCGCAGCCTCCTCGGCCTGCTCCCCCATCAGCACACCCTTAGCACCCTTCAGTCGAGGTGGTGCGAGGGAGCAAACGGCCCTCAGGCGGCTATACGATCGCAGCTGTGCTACGTTGGCACGCAGGAAGAGAAGCAGCACGTTGAGATCATTAAGTGGGCAGCCCAGTTTCTGACCGCTCATGAGCCCCAATCCGGGCAGCACCTCGTAAAGGGAGAGGAAGGTTGTGTCCCAACAGAACAAACGCAGCAGGCTAAAGAGAACAATAGGAGCTAGCAGAACATAGACGGCACCGTTAGCTACGCTAATGACCTGGAACACAAGTAGGCCAGTCATTTTACACTGAACTAGCTCAGGCACCCAGGGCTGTTCACGGAGGAGGCCGCTGCGCACAAAGCAGCTGAATTCATCTTGTAGAAAGGCGGAGAGGTGGAAGTAGATCAGGTAGAGGCACGAGGCGGACATGAAGGTCAGGAGCAGGAAGCCTCGCAGGAAGAGCATGCTGACCAGGAAGTAGGAGCCATGCTTGCACTGCATGTATCTCTCCAGCAGGGGGTACTCAAAGTAACGCTTGCGCTTGGCTCTAAAAAGAGAAAGAGAAAAGGAGTTAAAAAAATCAGAAAAAAACTATATATATATATATATATATATATATATATATATATATATATATATTTGAAAATAAGTGAAAATGTCCATATTTGCAGATACCTCTCAAGCTCAGCCTGAAACTGCATAGGGCTTTCTGAGTGCTGTTTAAGGTCCAGGATGCTTTGAGCCAGGCGGACAGAGCGGTTGTAAGACTTGTCCAGCTCGTCGATGATGAAGAACAGGTCAGAGGTCAGGCTGGGCACAGCCAGATAGCGCCAGATCAGACCTGGCAGGTACATCATCATGGCCATGACCAATAAGGAGTATGGAAACATCTGCACAAGCAAAACCATAACCAGTTCCATCATGAGAAAAGCATTTAATGTAGATTTTACCATTGAGTTACCAAGTATTTATTTATATGAATTACCTTGTTAAACATTACTTAGAATATTTGTATTAATATATGTATTTTTCATTTATTTAGAATATATATATATTAAATTGCATGTTAATTTATATATTTTACTCATTTATTTATTTATACTATTAATATTTATTTACTAATTCAGTAATAATAATATATATTATGTATTCATTTATTATATAAATATTCATACATTTACTTATAATTTGTATTATACTACATTGTTTGTCTATGATAAACAATGATAAATTTTGATTTGCTTATGAAATAACATATTTAGTAATAATATAATATATAATATAACTTCTCAGAAGTATTAATCTCTCAGATTTGTCTCAAATGTATGAAATAATTATGAAATGGACACAAATTAGATAATTGTTGTAAAGGTCAAATTCAGAGTTATAAAACTGATTTTTCAAATAACATTCAGGTTATATTTAAACTTGTGACTTTAGACTGGGGACTAGAACAGATTTAGCTTCAGACATCTTCTAAAACTCCATGTAAAATCACATTTATTTATTTATTTTTTCTTGAAAATCAAGAGGATGTTTCCAATTGCTTTCTATTTTATGACACAGTCTAGCAAAAACAGCTGAGACATTTAAAATATATATATAATTTGTGATGCATTTTCTGAATGTTTTTACTCACTTTATGTACCCAGAGTGAACGTTCTTCTAAGTTCCCATCTGTGTCAAACTCATGGTGCATGAGAGAGTCCCAGCAGTACGTATCCACATATGCTGCCTGCTTAACTGTGAAGTTGTTGGGTGGAAAGCAGCTAATCTGTGGGCCTGGGACGAGAAAGAGAAGAAAATGAACATGCTGAGACAAAATCACAGGATTTTAGCATCACTTGATTCTGTATAAGTGGAGAATCTGGGTGGCATGTCTGTAATAGCACTAGATCTTTTCCAGGGATACAGATGGTGAAACCACCAAGGCAGGCAGGAAACACCCTTCTGTGGAGAGTTTTGTTGCCTGGGCGAGAGGGTGTGACCCAGCTGCCGAGAGGAGCCCAAGCCCTACTTTATATGGACCACTTAAACATCTGTGTCACCCTCCAAACCTACGGTCAGCCTCCAATTTACTGACTGAACATAACATGCCCCAACCCACGGCTATTATGGATAACTGAGCTCCACCGAACATCTGCAAATTACATGATACCAAACCATGAGAGATATTAATAGACATCTGAGCTTCCTAAAAGCTTCCTTCTTAATCTATTTATGTAGTTAAATGTACTACAAAAACTATGAAATGATATGTAATAGTTATTAATATTACATCTATCTATCTATCTATCTATCTATCTATCTATCTATCTATCTATCTATCTATCTATCTATCTATCTATCTATCTATCTATCTGCATGTTATACATATACAGTTAAATTATACAGTGTATACATATATATACATATATATATATATATATATATATATATATATATATATATATATATATATATATATATATATATATATATATATTACTATTACATATTATATCATATTAAATGAATATATTAACTATTCATATATTTACATTACATTTAGCAGACACTTTTATCCAAAGCAACTTACAGTGCATTTAGGATATACATTTTTTACTAGTATGTGTGGGTTCCCTGGGAATCGAACCCATGACCTTTTGCGCTGCTAACGCATTGCTCTACCACTGAGTAAATATAAAATCTAAATTAGATCTAAATATACTGTATACATTTGTGAGATTGGTCATTTAATCATGTGAACTACATTGGTCATGGTTTTCAAAATGTCTTTTGGATCATACTCAAGTCTTGCTAGATAACATGATCATCAGGTTTTCGTAAGGTCGATAATATAATAAAAATTGTATTAAATTAAAAAAAAAAAGTTAGCTAGTGGACTTTTTGATCCTAATGTATTTAATCTGCTTCTTTTTTTTCTTTTTCTTTTTTTGCACAAACTGTATTAGCATGTGATTTTCCTTCCACTGTAAAGTTTGTGTTGATGTATCCTATCAATAACCTGAGTGTTGTCAGACCACTATCAGAAGCAGGGACAATCAGTCTGCTTGCCTTGCACATCTCACTTTAATTAGCATATATTCTCGTTAGTCTGGAATAGAGAGCTGGGAAAGAGCAGACTGACTGTAATTACAGACCCTTGTCATCTCTACACGTCTCTCTTAATCATCCTCATGCCAATTAACATCTGTGTGAGCTGATTGCAGACCAGCTCCAGAAGAACTGATTGCAACCTCAAAGTCAACTGCCTACACAAAACAGACAGTTCTCTCCAATGCACTGTTGGCAGGAAAGCTTAGTTAGTGGCATTTATAGCCAGCAACTGGCACCCATACCAGTCACTAAAGATTTCTCCCCTGAAAGCAACTCCAGTTGGTTTGAGATGTCATATAAATTGCTAATAATCATTAGCAGATGCTTAATTCTCATATTGCACCATGACTTTCCTTCCTAAGCAGTGAGTCCACATCAGATGAACACTAATTACATCCAGCTTTCCATCAGCCCAGCCCTCAAGCTAATGGTCAGTCAATTAACTCAAGGGTTTGTGTAATTACTGCAGTGCCAGTGCTGCTCTGGTGTCCTGTGATTCTCACACAGACACTAGGCAGAAGAAAAGAGCTGCTAACCGATAGAAATCTCTCTGGCAAAGGCCATGGACACCAGAAGGAGCGGCAGGCCCACAGAAATGAACTTGATGACTTTATCCAATGGCAAATCCAGCTCCAGGTATCGAATGCGATTGTCCCCATTACTGTCCCTCAACAGGGCATCAGAGAGCATCGCCTGGGCGGCCGTGTTGGCGATGGACATGCTGCCAACTGTGGATGGCAACAGAAAAACCAAAAATATTATTCTGGTTAAAAGTTTCTTGGTTTAACCATCTGTGATGTCATTCATATGGACATTTTGCATAAAATATGTACATTAACAAAATATGAATGTATAAGGGATATCTTATCAAATAGCACTTTGATGATATGGTTAAATAGCAAGAGATACAAGCAGACATAAAATGAATGATTAGTCTTACAAGATAAAGTATCAAATTATGCCTTCCATGAAATTATTCCATTAAACAGTAATTATGTCTTCCATTAAATACGTCAGCAGCTGAGTTCGCATTAACCAAACCTACTGCCACTTTAATTAACACACAAGTGCTTGATTATTATATATATCACAATATTGTGCTTTTTACACACTGTATAGGAATCAGAATGATCGTCTTTTTAACTCGTTTTAACCTCGGATTAAGAGGGTAATAAATACTTTTGTCACTATTTACCCAGCCGTGAATAGAGAAGAGGCGGGACAAATTCCTAAACATCCCACTTGTACAATGACTGCGTTACAACGATTGAAAAGTTCTATTACTGCTTACTACTTTATCAAATTTAGTAAAATTCTTAGATACTAGTAGGCTACTACGTTGCCACTGTTAATATTCCATACCATAGCAACTACAGCATCTACTGTACTTATGCTGAGTTCACACCAAACGCAGATTAGCGTCACCTAAAGGAGGGGTTTGGATAGATGAATCGTTTGGGAGTCGTTGAGCAAGTAAGGTAAAAATAAAATGCATATTATAAGACAATGAAAGTGTTTCTTGTTTGTTTTTTGACCTTGCATGCATGTTAACCTGTTGTTGGGGACTCCCAGAACAAAAATATGAACCGTTCATCATTACTCATTATAGGTGCACTTTAAACCCAACAATAGCGACGCATGCCATTGATGTATTTGTCAACAATATGCAAATAAGAATTTAATAAACTCGGATGTTAAAAAAGTACCGTACTGTAATCGTCCAATTCAATGCTACTGACATGGAATATATAAACCAAGTGCAAAACATACAAATAAAAACGTTAACCTGTTGTTTTCAAATGTACGAAACCCGGAATATTCTGGATTAATTTCAAACACCAGGTTTAAGACTGTAAAGTAAAAAACTTTTTCATTATAATCGATGGTTTAGAATGATGCAGGATTAATAGGCCTATATTAAGTGTGAAAAGAAGAAGAAGAAACAACACTTAGCAATTACAGTACCTTATGAATTGCTTGTCCAGAAGAGGAATGTATTGTGGATCAATCCAGCAGTAAACTGGTCCTGAGGCTGGAAAGGAGAGGGATGCTGACGTGGATCTTAAGTACTGGAGGAGGTCTAAGTGAAATGAGAGGCTGTTCTGGGCTGGTTTATAGGGTAATTGAAAGAGTTAGAGGACTTTTAAGCCTGCTGGGGAAAAAGCAGGGAGAGGGAGAGGGTGGAGATGAACTGCAGATCTTCTGAATTCCACTTCAAATGTACCAGTTATGTGGCTTTTCTTGCCTCTGTCATTTCCCACGTTATTTATATTCTCCAGCCCTGAACAGCCCTGCCTGAGAAGCCATGCTCAAGAGTGCATGTACAAGAATCCACAAACACTGTTATTTCAGATACATACAGACCTTCCCAAGTTTAGAACTACTTAGATTGAATGTACTCTGCAGCATTTAAGCATAACTTTTATAGAAACCTATGCAAACATTCAGACTGAGGAGTATGCAATAAGTAAACATCCAGAATTGGCCACATGAATTATACGCCTACACATGACACCATATCCAGCGAGCTGTCTGCTTATATGAAGGTGATTTATAACATCTAAAGTCACCCAAAAATATTCACAGATGGAAAAACAGTGGAGACTTCGGCAGTTGCCAATGGCCTTGAATAGGTTTTAAAAAAAATCCTTGCAGGAAATCATGAGGTTTTCTTTTTATTCACAGCTAGAGCATGAGGTTATAGTTATTTAGGTTACAAAAATTATGACCAGAGTAACATTGTGGTTTAAATCATTGTCCAGGCCTTGGGTCTATAGATATTGATACTGCAATTGTTGCGTTCCTCCTAAACCAATATGCTTGTGAATATTATGATTCTGGACAACTAAATCTAAAAGTTATAAAAATAAGACAATATTCATGCACTTTAAGCTCTAGTTATAGAAGATATATATTTCTCTTTTGTCACAACAAAGCAGTTATTTTTACCATGTTTTTTATTATTGTTATAATTATTATTATCTTTAATTATTGGGTTTTATTATAGCTATTTTATTTCAGTTTTAGTTTGGTGTTTCACCTTTTTTGTCATCTAATATTACTTTTCATGATTTTATTATATCTTAATTTCAATGAAGATGGTGATCATTTGATCATTTAGCGACAAGTATGCATGTATTCATTTGTAGAAGCTATACTGTATATTAGTTTGCAAAATGACACCCAGGTCTATTAGAGTCATCGTTTTTAATTATCAAAAATGATCTACTGAAACACAATAGATTATGACAACAATGTATACAAACAAATAATTAAAAAGCTCCCCTATCATCACTTGCTCTGGAAGAACCATTAAAAAAAAAAAACAATAAAAGGATAATGAGAAACATGTACTTCACAAAGACCAACTGCAATAACATTCAGAAACATCCTGTCTTTTCTAAACATCACATCAGAAACAGGCGATTAAATCTGTAGACACAGTAAGCCGAAAAGCTGAGAAATCTCTTCACAGTTTTAGTTTCGTCCTTCACATAAAATAAAGAGGGGCGTTTCAGGGTGTGATACGCACCTGTAAATATGTCTCTGTTTTTTTTTCCTGCAGTGTTCTTCAGTAAACGTCATTTGTAGGTCCTGCGGTTTCACAAGGGCACGAGAGATTTGTTCCGTACATGTAAGAGATGCTTGGCACTCTGCTTCGAGTCTCCCAACATGCGTTAGTTTTGAACGAGGACAATGTTTTTTTCACCGGACAGCATCCTTGTTGATTGTGCCACTGCCTTTCAACAGTTTGGAAAATAAATAGGAAGTGTCTGGGTAAAATGCATCACTATCAAATGTACATACATTGTGCTGTCAGGCATTTCTTTTTTAATCTTCGAAGACTGAATATTTCGTTAACTACAAAAATAAAAAAGAAAGAAAGCAACATGCCTAAAACATCCACTCATTGCATGGTTATTAATATGACTGTAAGAGGAAAGACATTATGTCATGCTAAGACACCTGAGAACCAAAGAGACATTAAACAAAGTAAGGCTTAAATGGATTATATGCATGAGTAGCATGAGCACTTGGCTAACGGCCCAATGTACAGTACAATGTTCTTCTGTCCTCCTTCGAATTCTCAATTTAACATTCTAATTTGGATGTTCCACGGCACTAAGTGTCCACTGGAAACCTTCTGGCGGTGTTGAGATGGGGATGAGTAAGAGTTAAGTCAATTTTGACATTTTCGTCTATCTGATGCTTTATTCAAGTCCTTCGTTGTGGTTGAGGCCCAGATCTCTCCGAGCCATCTGTCTGCCTCCCTCGATTTCTTCATCTTCTTCTTCATCTTCCTCCTCATCGATTCCCTCCTCTTCCTCCTCTTCGTCGTCCTCCTCCTCTGTGCCGTCCATGGAATCCTCGGTTCCTCCCAGCATGGCTTGCTGCATCGCCAGTGTGGCGGAGTCTGAGGACAGAGACTGCAGGCCGTCCATGCCCAGAGAATCTGACAAACATACACACAGAAACACAATTACGCCTTTTTCAAACTACTTTAAAATATGTTACAATGTAAGTTTTTCTTGTTATTTAAAAGTTGGTTTTCAGCGGCCGTTTCTCCAGTCACATGATCCTTCATAAATCATTCTAACATGCTGAACATTTATTATTATTAGCGATGTTGAAAACAGTTGTGCTGCGTTAATACTTTTCAGGAATCTGGCTTTTCATATCTTTCTGGATTCTTTCGTAAACATGACTTTCAAAAGACAGCATTTACTTAAAATACAATTCTTGTAATATTATGAATGAAGTTATAAATAAAATATTTCTTTAATATTTTCACATCAATGCACCAAAATCACTTAAATTTTTATTTTTATTTAAATCTACAAACTCAGCTTTTTGAATGGTAGTGTATATTTATATATATGATAAATATAATGTATTGTCTTTAATGTGTTCACTACATAAACTATCATTTACATTCCATATCAAGCCTGAAAAAGTGACAGAAATAGTCACAAAAAGTGGATTTTATATATTTAACTTTGACAGAAGAGTAATTGATTGTTTAAAACCCCTAAATTAATTCTTTAATAATTAATATTTAGCATACTATCTGCCATTAAAGAACTGAATTGAACTGAACTGAAACAACTGACACTATTGTCTTCTGTAGAACTGTTTATTTCCCTGTGAAACAATCTGTGTTATATAAAGCACAAGAAACCTGACTAGAGAATGTGTTCATATTACACACTGTCTGAATTGTTTGAGGAGTGGGATCCGTGTGTCTGCAGGACTCCAGCTACAATGGAGTCGGGCCAGAAGCGCTGCGTGGGTCTGTGCTGAGATTTCATCTTCTTGGCTTTGGGAGCAGGGTCTGGATTACTGGCATCCAGCATGGGCTGCAGTATACGCCTGCGGGCATTGATAAACCTTTCAAAAAACAAGAGACAGAAAAAGATACGGATAAGACATATACCAGGATTTCTGCTAGAAAGGCTTCCACTGCGTGTAAATAACAAACAAGGTTCATGATTTAGTTTGTGGCCATTAGATGGCGCCCTTTTGCTGTGAAGTACACTATGGCTCTTACCAGTTGTTCACCTGTAATAAGGTAAGATTTGTTTGTGCTGCGATCTGTCTTTTCTCGTCTTCTGTAGGATAAGGATGCTGGAAACCAAAAGTAAATGATAAGGTATTATTTAAATGGTACAGCTGTATTTTTTTGTCTTTAGAAGTAAATGTACATGTTTGTATTTATGTAAGTTCTAACCAGATAGGATTCAAATGAAGTGCATTTTAAACTCCCCAAGCCTCTCTATGGTTTGTAGGGCAATCATGTAAGAAGAAATCCCTTCCTTTTTCTCACCATGAGATGCTGGAAGAGCCAGGAACGCATGATGTTTGTGGCATGTTTGGGAAGGACGCCTCTTTTGTTTTTTGATTTCTTGTCATCGCCGTCCAAGAGTGAGCACAAGTCCAGGTTCACCTTGGAAGGAAGAGAGAAAAGAGACGAAAGTGAGCGGGGGAGAGGGAGGGGGAGTTGCCACGGAAACAAAGAGAGTCGCCAGTCACCATTTCTTTGGCAGGGGCAGGAATGCCTTCAGTCACCATAGCAACGCAATGGGAGTAATGATACCTAAAATTAAAGCCAAGGAGGGTACATTTATTGAAGGCTTTTCATCAAGCTGCGGAAAATGCAGTCAATTTTTCTCCTTTCATCAAACTTGTTATTCGCTCAGAAGGACGATTAATGTAAGGCGAGCGGAAATGCAAAAGCATTTTAATGGATGCATGCTAAATTACCTATTTATTTTCCTTCGGTTCACGCCACTCTGAGACTGGCATATTAACATTTCCGAGAAGTTTAAGATGCATAATCTGCAAGAGCTCCGTGTGCGAATAAATACATTAATAAAAGAAAAAGAAAAGGAAAAATTAACATTTCCACTTTGAAAATAAGGATAATTAATTTCATGCTACCATTGCCACTGAAAGCCATAAAAAGCAGCAGCTCCCCACTGATTTTAAATTTTTTAAATAAATAAATAATAATCAAGCTCTAAAAACAACCTCCTCATTACATTTGCAGCTGGGTGTCATGTGGCTCTTTCCCCATTCCTCCACACACACACACACACACAGTGTGTAAGTGTGTGGTTCAGGAAGCAGGGTGAATTAATTGGAGGCTTCATGCAGGGGTATTATTACTGAAAGCTTGTTGGAGATGTAGCTATGGGCGGAACTCTATTCCCAGCCTGCATGTAGTGAAGCGCCTCGCCCCAAAGTTGGGTATCCACACAGACTCCAGCTGTCTATCAAACCCCAACTCACCTGACTCATAGTTAAGGCATTAAAATACAAACTAACAGTTCTAGAAATACCAATCAGCTTGAACTTTAACTTCGTCAATAAAGAAGTGAGTAATAAAAGAGGAGCAAAAGCAGAAGAGTATATATGCGCATACATAAATTGTCAGCTGAACACAGACAGTTCATAGTATTTGTTTATGTATATGTTTATATATATATATATATGTTTATATATATATATATATATATATATATATATATGTTTATATATATATATATATATATATATATATGTTTATATATATATATATAGTTTTAAATAACTTTATTTTATTAATGTAACAGAAATTGATTTTCTAAAAAAACTAGTAATGACATAGGAACAAATGTAATTTTATATATATATATATATATATATATATATATATGATAATTTAGAATTTTATTATAATTTATTTATTTTCCAAATTTTGGGCTTTAATGAAACGAATGGAGAAAAAAATTAATAAAAACTTACTGGATGCATGCTACATTAACTATTTTTTTTTTTGGTTATCACCATTCTGAGATTTAAGATGCTTAATCTGCAATAAGCTCAATATGCGAATAAATAAATAAATATATTAATTAAATTAATATAAAGTCATTAAAAATAAACTTAAATAAATGTGTAAAATCATTCTTACATGAATGTTGCATACACTTAATGGGACAATTAATGCATGAATGGACATATTAATTGTTTACACAGAATTCTGTTCTGCTTGTGTTTCTTGTATAGGCCAATGCTGCTCTAAATTAATAGGCCTCAAAGAGTCAGCAGCATTAGCAGGCATCAAAATATATAAAACATATATTAAAGTGTCTGAAGCCTTATAAATGCACAACAAATAATATTTATATAATTTATATAATTATTTATATAATTTATATAATATATTTATATAATGTATATTTTAAAAATTTATAATTTTAAATATTTAATATTGAAAGAAAATATGTAAATATATATTTTGCTTCTTTGTAACAGCAGCAATTCAGTGTTGTAGACATGGTGCTGTAGTTTAGAAATAACTCAACAGATTTCTAGTGTTGAATTAGTTGATTAGAAGATACAGCCCTGCGAGCATGAGCGGTTACCCTCACCTGATTGTTTTGGATTTGGATGGTTCCATGTGGTAACCCCTGGGTCAACACCTGCCCCTGTGAGGTAACCATTGCCACCGGCTGATACAGTGTCCCACCTGTGGGAATCAGTCACAGACACAGGAGCGTGGTTATCACACAATTTACCTGCCTGTTGAAAACATACTCTAATTACCCTGCAACACAAAAACAAACCCTTTCACTGCGCCAAAATAAAACAAAAGGGTATTCGGAGGGGCTCAAGAGGAGAACAAAGAGTTCTTGTTTTGACACTAATTAGCTTGATTTCACAGTAATTAGACATTCTTTATTCACAATGTGAAGGTATTGTTCTGTGTAAAGACAGAAATTGAGTAAAGAAAGAGTTGATAAATAATGTACATGGAAGTCTGCATTTGCTTCCATCAGATGTCAGAAATTTGGAAAGTAAAGCTTCTCTGGAAGCTGAGATCTCTGAAGTTATAGCAAGTGAAAGGGACTGATGATCAGCCTCCTCACCTGAGACCACCTGAGAGTTGATAGTGGTCATGGCTACGTTGTTCTGTTGCAGTGAACCGGCAGGGACCACGATCCCAGAGGGGTTTACTGTGCTGGAGACAGAGGTGAGGGACGGGGATGAGTTCTGAAGCAGGTCCTGAGAGGAGGATGAAACGCTGGTTAGTGTCCACAGCTCAGTTACTTTGGAAAAGAAATAAGGGCTGCCAATTTAACATGTTTGTTTAGTATTATATATAAAAAAAAAAACTATTTAAAAAAATTACAATTAACAAGTAATTATGACTGAGGTAAATATTATGGCTTCCAATTTAACATTTTATTTAAGTGTGATTAAAAGACAATTAATAGTTGAAAAAGCTATTTAAATATATATATATATATATATATATATATATATATATATATATATATATATATATATATATATTTATTTATATATAAGAATAAATAACATTATAAAAAGTAGCACAATAAATTAAGTCTGTTGTACAAATTAGGGTTGGGGAATTAACTGTAGTTTAGTATGAGTAAAAGTAATAAATTGTAAAAATATAAATAATAATAATAAAAAAAAAATGTATATATATATATATATATATATATATATATATATAACTTCATATTTAGAGGTCAATAAATAAAACTAAAATTTATATCATACATTATATGTATATATAATATTTACAGATCAATAAATAAATAATAAAAGATGGTTTAAATGATCTTGTTTTTTTTTTTCTTTGCAACAAATTCACTACCGTTAACAATTTTGGTGTCGGTAAGATTTTGCATTTTCAGAAGGAAATCTCTTAATTATTCTAATGTTATGCTTAAGATACATTTCTTATTACTATTATTAATAAAACTTTATATTTTTGCAATAGATTCTTTCAGGATTCTATGATGGAGAGAATGTTAAAAAAAAAAACATTTATTTGAAATAAATCTTTTGTAACATTATGAATATCTTTAATATTACTGTTTTAATTTAAAGCGTCCTTACTGAATTAAAAAATAAAATCGTATTGACCTCAAAATTTTGAGGAGGTAAAGTATATGTGATTTATTCTGATTAATCTAATAATTTAATGGCCATTTGAATTGAATTATAATCGATTGACTGTTCTACATGAAATGTTCAGAAGTGTGTACTTTAAGTCTTCTCACGCAGAGGTCAGCAAAGTTCAGCAGGAACAGCGAGGGCAAGCCAGATGTGACCTTTTGCATCCCCGAGAGAGGAGCTTGTGTTCATGCAAGTGTAAATGTTACTGGTGTGAGAGTTTGTGCATTCATATGACACTGTGTTTATGTGTTACAAACAACCTTAAGCCTGTAGACTGAAGGTCTAGGAAGATGTATTTGTGAGTGACCTGCTGCAGGCCGAGGTTGGTCTGTGATGGTGAATACGGGCCGCCCAGGTCGTTCCGTAGCAGATTGTCACTGTGCATCTTGGTCTTGAGGCAGGTGATGTAACGGTTACAGAAGTCTTTACAAAGCTCGTTCACCTTCTCCAGCTCCAGCAGGTGAATCCGCAACACCTGGATCGCCTTCACCATCTACATCAACACAAAAGTAGATACAGGAATGAGTTTATGAAGAATTATTGCATTAGAGAGGTCTAAAGCATTATTCATATTATTATAGTATTTATGTCTATTTTGAATCAGCTTTTATTTTTATATTTCTTTAAGTTTTTAAGTGCTTATGTCTTTTTAATATGTATATATAGTATATTAAGTACTTCAACTTTTTTCAGGTAGTTGCCAAGGTGAGGCAAAATTGTACATCTAATATTTATATATTTGATTTTATTTAAATGACCAGAAATTATATTTAGTAGTTTTACTGCTAATTAACAATAACAAGACTGGCCTAAACAAGAATTTTGCAAGATGCCAATAATAAAAATGAAATTTAAATTCAAACATTAAAACTGGCAAAAAGAGCAAAGTGAGAAAATACAGTCAGTAAAATACCAGTTGATATTATAAATAAACAAATACAGTAAATAAATAAATGCCATTTTTTAAAAATATATAATTTTAAATGTATTTATTTATTTATTTTCATCAGTTCCTCACATTAAACTACAATATGAATTTTGAAAACCTATATATCATCCACCTTTTATTATATATTCATGATGGTTTTTTATTATTAATTGTATGAAAAGAGCAGCAAGGACATTCTGGAGAATAACTCCAATCATAGAAGAAAGAATATTATATGTATCTGAAACAACATTAGTATGAGTAAATAATAATATGAATAAAAAAATAATTTGTAAGTGAATTATTCCTTTAAATAAACTAAAATGACTTTACTTAAAAGCTGCAGTGTTTTCTCAGTTTCTTTCCAACAATTATTTGAGGTGACTTAGCCAGCCTTCCCTGCCACTATTTGCCTGGTTGTGTTGTTTAATGCTACAAACACTTTTGAGTTCTGCTGATACAGTTGGATGCGACTGAACTTTCTGTTCCAGCTACCATTCAAACAGTCAAAGTCAGAACTCAAGGACGACCAAATGGGCTAAAAAATGCTTTGCCAAGGAGGAGATAAATCTGCCAATTACTGCAGCTCGTTTAATCAGGGCTCAGTGCCATCTCTCTGAGGCGAGAAGGAAGCGCAGCGCGGGTGCTATAACTGTCGTGGTGAAGAGTTAGTGAACGGAAGACCCGTGCGTGACCAGTGTGTCGTAAAGCACACAGATGCAGAGTTAATTGACTGAGCAGCGCTAGTCGGCCGAGCGCCCCGGTAATGATGAACAGTGACCTTTTTCCTCCTACTTCCCTTAATTTCTAATTACTGTTAACTGTCTTGCAGGGCACAGAAGAGGAGAGATGATGAATATGAGGAGGAGAGTTAAAGGAAACGAGAACAATAGAGGAAAAAAAGAGCTACAGTGTGGACAAGAGGTGGCCAAGTGTCATTGTGACTAATACTACTGACTTTTTATCTGCAATAAAATGCTACTTAGTGTCATGTTTCCAGGCTGTTTAATAGTTAAAGTATCTCAAAAGATGTATAAAGTGCAAATATGCCAGTAGAGGGCAGTGCAGATGTGACATTTCGATATAAAGGAAGTAAACAGATTTTTAGGAGCTGAAACTAGAAGAACAAAACCTAAAGAGCACTTACCAGGTTGTCTAGTTCAGGGTCCTCGCTGAAGAAAGGCTTGTGGTCCTGTTCTTGCTGGTGGACGAAGTTCTCGATGTCGACGTCAAAGCTGGCGGAGGTGATGCATTCTGATCCCTGCGTGGCTTGTTCACACTTCTCAAACAGCAATGCCAGAAGAGGAAAAAGAGGATGCCTGCAGGACACAGACGGCTATTATTACTATTTTTAAACTATGCAGTATGTACAGTATACTGTGGTCAGTATGCAAATGTAAAAAAGTCCATAGTTTCAACAAACATATTAAGAAGCATAACCTTTTCAACACTGATATAAGTACATCTGAAGGATCACGTGACAGTGAAGACTGAAGAATAAATTACATTAAAACATTAAAATACAAAAGAGTTATTTTAAATTGCATTTTTTTTTACTGTATTTTTGATCAAATAAATGCAGTGTTGGTGAGCATAAGAAACCCCTTTCAAAAACATTTAAAAAATCTTACCAACTTCAAACTTTTAAACGATAATGTATATGTTTCACATATTGTGTAGGACGTTTAGAGGATATACTGTGCAGTATGCAATAAGCAGTGTTTAATAAGTTAACCAGAAAATATCAGTTTCTTAGCTTCAGGCAGGATGGATGACAATGCCCAACAGCTGAATATAAAATCTTTGTCATCTTCATCTGATTGTAGGCATAAGCTCCGTCTAAAGGTTTCTTCTAGCAAAGTTGACATTTGTCATGTTAACAGCATTAACATTTCCTGTATCATCAGAGAATGAATATGTTTGCACTGGTTTAAGTCTGTCTAGAGACAGGCTTCTGCTGAAGAGCAAACCTAATGAAAGCTAAAATTCACTCAGATTAGCCTCTTGAAAGCTAAGCCTAGCCTGACATGAAAAACTCTGATTAAATTAATAAGAAAACAACACCACCACAAATGATTAAGGGTCATGCTTTTTCAATAAGGACTATCATAATGCATCATATCCAGACTATAAAAAAGTAATGAGCAGTAAGATGAAAATTTTAGGGGAATAATTATGACAAATTACAGAAAAAAGAAAAAAGTTGACTCCCCAACTTTTGAATGGGAGAGTATGTTTCTTTAGTCATAATTAACAATTCCTGGTTAATTTTGAATCTGTTAAATGAGGAATCAGTTGCAAACTCAGTAATGACACTGAATAATTCACTGAATGAATGAATCTTTTAATTCACTCAATAAAAAGATCCTGTTCATAACAGTCATATGTTCCCAGATCGGACATATTTGCTTGTGCTGTTTTTGTTGCATGCAAGAAGCACTATGTCAAAATAGTAATCAAAAAAATGCTCTATCCTATCCTATCCTATCCTATCATATGCTTTCCTGTGTGTACATGTATTGTTTTTTTCCTTGCAGAGTCTGTCTGAGACTGAAAAGGCTGTGAGACTGGGTGAGGGGCCCAGGCTCCGGCTGTACCCCACCACTCTCATTTGCAGCCTTTAATAGCTGGCTATATTAGACTCTAATCTGCCTGATCCCAATTTAATGCCGCTCCCTCTAGCTGACGTGACAGGAATACTAAACAGGCTTGCAGTGCTGAGCAGCGAGGCGATCTGCGCTCCCTCCAGGCTTGTCCCACTCCCCTCTGCCTCTCTCCCCTCCCCAGTCACACTAAATCCTGGAGGGCATGGCTGGGTTATCTCTCCCCTTCTCTCTCTTCACAGGCCTGGATCATAACCCGGACACAGCCCTAAAGGCCCAAAGCCAAAGGATGCTATCAATTTAGCTCTCCGAGGAATTGGCAAGTAGGCTGAGGAACAAACTACCCAGAAATTAGAGTATAAAATCAAATTGGAAAGTTAAGCCACAAGGTACAGGTTCATTCGAACACACACATTCCCTGGAGTGAGTCTAATAATCCTGCATTATCTTCATTAGGAGGCTTTATTTCATAACTATCATCTGCAGCAGAAACTACATGCGGTTTTTGGAAACTTCAGTCATGCCTTCCATACAGATGCAATGATGGACATGAAGCAGCTCCATTCTGAACATAACATTTCTGATTGCATTATCTCAGACGACATAACAATCGCAGTAAAATCTTTGTTACTAAAGATGGCCAGAACACTTACAGCAGTTACTCTATAAACTGATTGCCTTGGTTGTTTCAAAGGCTAAATGAGGTTGGAAAAACTCTTAAATGTAATCTGATCTCTCTGAGCAATTCCAGACTTTTAAATCTCTTCATCTATGCGTTCTGGATGAGGCTGTGTGCCGCAAAGTGCCGAGCTAATCGGTTAATCTTTCAAAATGTGCCGGTTAAAATGAAACACTTAATACTATTTGTCTTTAACCTTTAGTTATCATCTCTCAACTCTTGCGGGAAAGACTGTGCAGACTGCCATCCCTCAAACGTGAAAGAGTGGGCTCTTATAATTGTAAGCAGAGGGGCCATTAGGGGCCATAATACAGAACAAAGCAGAACTTTGAATTCGCTCGTCAGATAATACAGATCAAGACGTGTACAAACTAGTGTACAAGTGTAATTCAAATCACAAAAAAATTACTCCAAAAAAACCTTCAAGTTTTGAGAGAGAAAAAAAAACACAAGTAAATTTGTATGAGCAGGTTCTTGTAATAAAAAGTCTTGTCTAATTGAATCAATGTATCTGTCAGAGTAGTAAGTGAATTAACACCTGACTAATGGCTTCAGAATAAACAGAGAACTGTGTAATGTTGGGTTTTAAATAAAAATTTAAATTATGTGAGAAAAAAGTTCCAAAAACAAACACACCAGTGGTTCATATCACAAACAAATGACTTATGAGCAGTTGGTTTTAATTAAATTAAACTCTGATGAAGACTCACAAACTCCGGACTTAAATAGGACAAATAATTATGTGTGTGTGTGTATATATATATATATATATATATATATATATATATATATATATATATATATATATACATAATTATTTGTCCTATTTAAGTCCGGAGTTTGTGAGTCTTCATCAGAGTTTAATAAAAGAAATAACATCACTTGAATTTAGGACTAGCTCTCATCATTTAATTTACATCATGACATATTTTTTCCTTTTTGCTGGCTTAACATAAAAACGAACTACTGTTATTCAATTCACAAACAATTTATTTGTATGAGTAAGTCCTTTAATGAAATTAATTCTTCAAAAAGATTTCAGAGTTGTCAAATTGAATCTGTGGTAATCAAATTGTCATTAGACTCACTCACAGAACTGCAATTGGGCATCAAAACAAACAGAACTGTGTACTTCATGTTTCAAAAAAAAATATGAAATTTTAATTATGTATGAAAAAGTTTCAAAAACAATCACACTAGTTTATGACTTAAAATAACCAATTGTGTACTTAAGGTTAAAAAAAATAATAATAATAACAATAAAAAAAATCTAGAAAATGATAAATAATAATTAACAAAATAATAGAACAACATGTCCCCTTGGAATTATAAGGTTCTATCTGCATTCCGAGTAGTTTTGATATATTGAGCTTCAAAGTTTTTGCATTCCATTCGACTGTGTAGATAGAAAAAATCCCAAAATATATACAACATAAAAAAAAAATCTATCACATAATGTAAATAAGTTGTCTCAGAATAACAATATGGGAATAACTCAATTTTGACAAAAATGTCAGATAGAACCTTATAATTCCAAGGGGACGAATAGTAAAAACATGAATTAAAGTAAAAAAAAAAAAAAGAAACATGATGGAAACACTAGATTTAAATAATCATTTACAATGGTAACCCTGCACTTTATTTTGATACAGTCATCTCATAGCACTGCGTCTGTGCGCTCCTGAAGCTACATGAGGTACCTAGAGCTGGTAAGGTGCCAGAACAGCGAGACGCTATCTGCAGTGCAGAGGTCTCAGGACAGAGGGAGCTGGGGAACTATTAACCCATAAAAGTGTCATTTACTGAGATAAGAGTCAGCAGAACGGATCCAGCGAACTGACGGATAAGGTCAGACATGGCGTTTTTATTTCCATTCGACCAATACTAGGTTTCATCATCTTAGCTAATGAAAAACTTAAAGCTTAACCTAATTGGGTTTACCTGTTTTTTAATTTCAAGCTGAATTTATCATGAATATTTCAGTGTAGAGGTCTTCAAGTTAGAAACCAAATCCCTCGAAGATTAAAAAAAGGAGTAAACAGCCAATAAATAAATCTTTACTAAGAAAACGAAAAGCACATCAAAGCAATTCTGGGTCCAAAAATAAAGCTGGACGTATTTTCATGCTAGCTCGAGCTGCATTTGTTTTGGTAGCGTGGTGGGCCACCCACAGGCTGCTGGGGAGATGGGGGTGTGTGCTCTGTGTGCTCACCCGGTATGTTTGCCATCCTAATCAGGGCGAGCCAGTGGCTGCTGCCTTTATTAAACCCAGTCTGGGGTGCCCTCATGCTGAGAACACTCACACACACGTTCACATGAACACACACTCCCTCCTCAAGGCTACATGTCTGGAGCTCTACCTGTATGGGGGGTGGCGAGCACACACACACACACACACACACACACACACACCACTCGCCATAAGGGTTTATATGGGACCCCTACTGCTGCATATCAATGAGTGGCGGTGCTCTTTTTCAATGCTGATTTTACCGCTCTCTCCTTCACCTGTGGGGTAACGGCTAGCTGTGGCCTGTTGTGATACACAGCCGGCTCTTATCATTGAACCACAGGTGTGAATTTAGAAGTTAAATACTAGGGCTCTATCGATACACATATTCGTATAGAAAATTTTCGGCTGTTTCGGTACAGTCCACATCTGTACCAAACAAATACAGCATTGTTTTAACCACTGCACAAGTGGAACTTAATTGGAAACTTCCAGTTTTATGTATTGTTACTTTTGTTTAGAAACAATGTCTTATCTTTCAAATTATGTCAGTCTTTTTTCGTTTGGTTGCTCTTTGATGTGGCGTGACAGATCGCTGTATAAACGCTTAAGTTCAAATGGCATCCCTTCCTCTGTACTAGTGTTTTTAATATGAAATAAACATGAACATCTCATGCCTCACGTAATCGCTCAATCAGTGTTTCAACCATGGACAGATGCCAATAAGCCTGTGACATGCTATGTAGTTGCTAAGGTGTTCAGATTGGTTTGTGTTGCAATATAGCTGCTACGTTGTTCCTGGTAGGGTATTAGAATGTGGTTGCCAGGGTGTTATCATACAGATGCTATGGTTCTCAGTATTTTTGTGGTTGTTAGGGTATTTTGTGTGGTTTCTAGGGCACTGCAACTGTATGCATTTCTTGGCTGGCCTAAATGTGTTTGTAAAATTTCATGTGGTTGGTTTTGGTGTTTTTATAGCACTGCTATACTGATCTGGGTGGTTGAAAGGACATTGCTACTGTATGCAGTTGCTAGGCTGGTCAGGGTGTTTTTAAGCTCAATGCTATGTGGTTGCTAAGGTGATCTGGGTGGTTGCTAAGTCTCTATAAAATAATGTTCAAAAGAAACAGAGATTTGAGCAGCCCTGAGCAATAATATTGACTTAGCAAGCACCGCTAACGAGTATTAGATTCATTGACATCCTGCTAACATGAACACACACGTTCTGACATCTTCAGACAGTCAGTCTGTGAAGTTCAGAACACTCTGCACCCTGGAGACACAAGACAGGATGAAACGGAATGAAGCTCAAAATCTACAGTTTTAAATTGAGGAACAAAATCTTACTCAGATATAAATGAGCCCTCAGAGATTTCCTTTGAGTACTACTTACCAAAACCTGCCAGTAACAGTCTCAAATATACATCCTTGTGATCAGGACGACTCGCTCTCAGGATGAATCTATGGCTTAGATAAGACGACGACTTCTGCTATAGAAACCATTACTAAGAGAGAGAGTCGTTAAGATGTTGGGCACCAAATGACTGCGAAAGCTTCCCTACAGCGAATGTAAACAGAATTTATGGTGCATTACAGCGGCTGGGGAGTACTGGCTCAACATTTCCTCTCTGGCTGCCAAATTAAAAGCATTCCTGTTGGGACTGATATGCGCTGCTACTACTGCTGGGTCTACTAAAGCTGTTCTTGAACTCTTTCCTTTTCCTTTTCTTCTTTTCTGTTTGGTATTCCATCTTTTTCCCTCTCTCTCTCTCTCTCTTACGTCGGTCCAAGACACTCCTGATCCACTGGAGCTCAATGAAGACAGCATGACTGTGCACCATGAGTCCGAAATCCAGTATCAATGCAAATCCACTCAGCACCCGCCAATCTGAGTCATGGCGAGAAGGGAAAAACACATATAAACCCATTCAGACATTTCAATACCTTAATACAGGCACACCTTCGGGGTTCTGAATGCTATACATAAACACAATTACATCAAAAGACAGAGTCTGAGAGGCGCAAAACATCAGGATACAATTTTGTACACACAAACCCCCTTTGTCTAAATTTGAAGGATTTATTATGGATTATAATGGATACAAATTACAAATATATTGGCTACATTGGATTTGCTTGTAGTAAGAGTCTAATTTATTTAATTTTGATATTATAATAAATCAGAGATTTGCCTTAAGAATGAAGGATTGAAAAACATTTTAAAAGCTTGACTTTGCTAGGTTTCTCATCAAACACTTCCCATCTGAGTTTCCTTTCCATTTCACTCTTATCATTGTGGAATAGTACTGAATAGTACTGAATAGTACTGAATTTTACACCCTCAGGAACTACTTTGGATACATATTACAATTTCATCTCCTGGATGCAGGATTTTATTGGACCTCATTTTGGATATGTCGCAAGTACCCCACAGGAAAGAGACCCCCTGCCATGTTTCTAATAAGAAGAGAAGGTCTCAGATGCTTTAAAAGAGAGTGCAGTAACTCGTTAAGATAATTACTGTATTCCACTGTTAATAATTAAGCAATGCACGCCAGAGCATAGACTCCACAACTCAAACTTGCAATACTGGCAATTAGAGAAACGAGAGGTACAGAAATAAACACCAACCAGCCAAATTGAATCGAAACAATAGATGAGGATAAACTATAAACAAACAGATACACAGAAAAATCTGCTCTGTAAATACCCACAATAGTTTTGGAGGTGAGATACCATGTTGCTCTTTACTCTACATAACAAATGCAGAACAAATCTACTGTAAAAAAAATATATGCCACTAATGTTTAAGGTTGGAAAGATATTTTAATGCTCACCAAGGATGCATTTATGCTGTATGATCAAGAAAAACAGGAGTGAAAAACAGTCATGTTGTGAAATATTACAATTTAAAATACAAGACAGCAAAGGTGAATTTTAGTGAATTTTAGTATTCAGTGTCACATGATCCTTCAGAAATCATTCTAATATGCATTTTCAAGAATTGAACAATCATTATTATCAATAGTGAAGATACAGTTGTGGCCAAAAGTTTTGAGAATTACATAAATATTGGAAATTGGAAAAGTTGCTGCTTAAGTTTTTATAATAGCAATTTGCCTATACTCCAGAATGTTATGAAGAGTGATCAGATGAATTGCATAGTCCTTCTTTGCCATAAAAATTAACTTAATCCCAAAAAAACCTTTCCATTGCATTTCATTGCTGTCATTAAAGGACCTGCTGAGATCATTTCAGTAATCGTCTTGTTAACTCAGGTGAGAATGTTGACGAGCACAAGGCTGGAGATCATTATGTCAGGCTGATTGGGTTAGAATGGCAGACTTGACATGTTAAAAGGAGGGTGATGCTTGAAATCATTGTTCTTCCATTGTTAACCATGGTGACTGGCAAAGAAACGCGTGCAGCCATCATTGCGTTGCATAAAAATGGCTTCACAGGCAAGGATATTGTGGCTACTACGATTGCACCTAAATCAACAATTTATAGGATCATCAAGAACTTCAAGGAAAGAGGTTCAATTCTTGTAAAGAAGGCTTCAGGGCGTCCAAGAAAGTCCAGCAAGCGCCAGGATCGTCTCCTAAAGAGGATTCAGCTGCGGGATCAGAGTGCCACCAGTGCAGAGCTTGCTCAGGAATGGCAGCAGGCAGGTGTGAGCGCATCTGCACGCACAGTGAGGCGAAGACTTTTGGAAGATGGCCTGGTGTCAAGAAGGGCAGCAAAGAAGCCACTTCTCTCCAAAAAAAACATCAGGGACAGATTGATCTTCTGCAGAAAGTATAGTGAATGGACTGCTGAGGACTGGGGCAAAGTCATATTCTCCGATGAAGCCCCTTTCCGATTGTTTGGGGCATCTGGAAAAAGGCTTGTCCGGAGAAGAAAAGGTGAGCGCTACCATCAGTCCTGTGTCATGCCAACAGTAAAGCATCCTGACACCATTCATGTGTGGGGTTGCTTCTCATACAAGGGAGTGGGCTCACTCACAATTCTGCCCAAAAACACAGCCATGAACAAAGAATGGTACCAAAACACCCTCCAACAGCAACTTCTTCCAACAATCCAACAACAGTTTTGTGAAGAACAATGCATTTTCCAGCACGATGGAGCACCGTGCCATAAGGCAAAAGTGATAACTAAGTGGCTCGGGGACCAGAATGTTGAAATTTTGGGTCCATGGCCTGGAAACTCCCCAGATCTTAATCCCATTGAGAACTTGTGGTCAATCCTCAAGAGGCGGGTGGACAAACAAAAACCCACTAATTCTGACAAACTCCAAGAAGTGATTATGAAAGAATGGGTTGCTATCAGTCAGGATTTGGCCCAGAAGTTGATTGAGAGCATGCCCAGTCGAATTGCAGAGGTCCTGAAAAAGAAGGGCCAACACTGCAAATACTGACTCTTTGCATAAATGTCATGTAATTGTCGATAAAAGCCTTTGAAACGTATGAAGTGCTTGTAATTATATTTCAGTACATCACAGACACAACTGAAACAAAGATCTAAAAGCAGTTTAGCAGCAAACTTTTTGAAAACTAATATTTATGTAATTCTCAAAACTTTTGGCCACGACTATAGATGTGTAGTAGACAGTATAATAGAAAGAAAAAACTAAACAAATTATTATGTAAATGTTATAATGTAAAATCATTTATTGCCAATTCTGATCAATTTAATGCATTTAATGAAATTCTAAAAAAAATAAAATAAATAAAAATAAAAATCGACCCCAAACTTTTTAATAGAAGTCTATAATGCAAAGTCAGCTTCATGCTCTCCAATTATTTTGCTAAGAAATATTAATATATAAACAGTTTTGTCACCCTTTTTTCTTGTTTCTATAATAGACTCAAAATGTACATGGTTGCTTGGCCAATATAACACTGACTCTGCAATCATGAGAAATTCTAATGCATATTTTTGCATATATTATGAACTAAATAAATACTTATTATTTAAGTAGAAACACTTACATTTAATAAACAATACATTTCTGTTTTATACACAATACACTTAAATGACATTAATTTGCATTATTGAATCTTTCGCTTTAACTGCATTAGACACCTGACAGCACGAGATGTCACATCTAACACAATCCTCCATGGGTTCTACCTCACCTGTGTGTGTTTGGATGAGAATCAGAACAAGTTATGAGTGAAGGCTCTCTGCTGCGCCTTTGAATATTTAGAACACTTAAGATGTGTCATGTAGGATGAAACCAGAAATCTCTGTGTGTGTGTGTGTGTCATGAGAGAGAGAGAGAGAGAAGGTGGTGAGTTATATAAGCCGAGTGAGAAGCCGAGTCTGTGCTTGAGTATATGTGACTAGGAATGAGGGGGAAGTAGGAGCAGACACTCTGTGTGTGTGTGTGTGTCTGTGTGTGTGTGTGTGTAGAATGAGTCTAGGCTTTTTTTTCACACCGCCTGCAGGCCGCCTCCGGCTGGCTACTCACATCAAAGGCAGCTTTCTCTCTCTGAGGAGCTGAGAGACTGAGCCCCAGGCCAGCCCAGGCCTTCACAGACCTGCCTCAGGGGTTAGCGTGAATCCACGGGCCTCTGCCATGCCGCCGCGAGACACCGCTAATCATAGCCAGCACTGCAGCCGGTTGAACGAGCGCTCGCGGCTGCATTCAGACAGGAACCGACGATGCTTCGATATGCATGCGGCTCGCAAACAGCCGTGCTGTAATCAGCCGGGGAGGGGAGGTTTGGGAATGAGGCTTTAAGTATTTAAAGTGTAAGTCTGCCATGTATTATTTACTTCATGAATAAACAAGGAAATATGACTTATGCAGGCATGTTGCTATCCAAATCAAGCTTCTAGTCTGTATGCTTGCATTTAGATCAATATGAGGGTTTGAAATAACTATAAAACTGCATTATTTATTTCTAATGGAACAATGGTGTACAGGTACCTACCGGTACATAATATTCACTGGGAAAATATGAAGGAACACAAAACTTTCATACTTTGGCATATATATATACATATATGCTCTACTGTTTCAAAATTATTATTATTTTTAATAATTTTACTTTCCATTCACCAATTAATCCTGCATGTAAAAATACATATATATAAAATGTTAAGCAATACAATTCTTTTCAACACTGATAATAGTAAAAAGAAAAAAAAAATCAGCATATTAAAATGATATCTGAAAGTTTCATGTGACACAGAAGAGAAATGAGTGCTGAAAATTGAGCTTAATATATTTCAAAATACATTAAAAATTGTAACACTATTTCATAATATTACTGCTTTTCCTGTATTTTTGGAGACTTGGAGAGCACAAGATAATTCTTTCAAACATTAAACACTAAAAAAACAAAATCTTACAGAGACCGTAAACTTTTGAATGGCAATGCATATTTGTTTATGCATTTTTACTTTTCCAGGAAGCAACAACCAGAACACCTTAGCAACCACACAGCATCCTTGCATAATTTTTAGCATTTGTAAGCACTGCACACATTTTCTTCAGAGTAAGTACAAATCTAGATTTACTTATAAATGATGTCCTTAATAAGAAGCTTTATTAGTGCATATTACTCACCTGTAAACGGCACGTTTGTCTGACTCCAGTTGGGCTTGGGGGTCAAGGGTCACGCTGACCTGTGTGGCCCCTGCTGCTGAGGCTGCAGAGAGGTGGACATGCTGGGCCTTTGAGTTTTGCTGCGTAGTGCCTGTCATCTGAAGAAATACAAAATAACTGTAGATCTGCTATAGGTCTAGACCACATTACACAAAAATATTTAAATACACTACTTTAACAATACTTTTTTTGTCCATTTTGTGCAGTAGCTTGATTTATCCATCTACTAGAATTAATTGCTTATATATTAAATATCAATATAGTATTCACGGATAATCCAATGATTCAAATAATCTAGAAAATAAAGGTACTTTATCATAATCATTTGTGAAGATTTTTTTTGCTTTATTTGAAACTTGATGGACAATAGCCAAAATAATAAGAACCAGGCATCGACCGAAACGTGTTTTTCAGAACCAATGCTTATACAGATTACTACAGATCAAGTCGAGCAATAACTGATATTCTGACCGCTGTATTTGTCTGGTGTAAAAATGAAAATTATTGTCTAACAATTATTGTATTGGCAAAGCGGTGAAAATGAGCGAAACCGATGTCCATAAAAATGCTTAATATCGGTGCCGATAAATCGGTCAGCCCCTAATAAGAACATTACACTAGTTTCGTAGGAAAGTTATGATTTCAAATTCAACTGAACTTTTTTACATTTCTTGGCAATCATAAAAAATATTTCCTTATATGTTTAATGGATGACTGGAAAAAAACTAACATAGGTTTGCTAGATCATTAGAGTGAGTAAATGAAGATCATTTTCCTATTTAAAACTATAACACTATTATTTTCAGATCAGAGTTAAAGTTGAACACCAATGAGACTGGCTCTTTTTTTAATCAAATGAATTGTGTCCTTTCCAGAATAAAAAAATTATAATAATTAAATTTTAAAACAGCTAATAATTGCTAACAGATAACTGAAGCTAAAAAATGTTTGGAGACAGTGCAACCCATCCTGCTTTTAACCCTCTGCACAAGTGGGCCAAAGATGCAGTTCAAGATCATCTTGCTCAAGTGCACGTTATGGATGGCTCACAGCCAGGCACTGTCGTCTTATCAGATTTTGTTTATTAACACTTCACTTTTGTGTTCTTTAATGGGTTACAATGCTTTTTTTAAAGAGCTATAAAAGCGGATATGTGTGCATAGTAATCTGGTTTGTTATCTTTTCAGCGACAGAGGGAAAACGCCACACGTCCAGATAAAGTTCTAGAAAAACTTGAGACAAAAGCTAGCAAGGAAACGTTATTTTTGTCCCCCAGCACACATATTCAGGAAAGCTCTTCCACTGCCTCTGACAATGCAAGACAATGCAGCATATGGTCTCATTATCTGGAATCTAAATCGAGGCACTCGACCCCTAAAATTTTACGTAGGTCACCTTCTGCAGGAAAATGTTCCACCTGGTCATCAAATAAAACTCCAGCAGGCGAGGTGGACAGAGGTCTCACCCTTTAGCAATCGAAACACTGTCAAGATGAACAAATACCCTGTTTAGGATGCATTGGTGGGAGAGAGTACAACTTGTCTGTTGTCTATGCTTCCCTGTCTCTCCTGCCCTGTTTTTCTCTCTTGAGATGCTGCTTTGAAAGCAAGCCCCCTCCTGTCTCCCTCCCCAGAACAAAAATGGTTTAAGGGAGGAAGCTGGAAGTCTTAATCCCAGCCTCAAATAGGAAATAAATTAGCTTCTTCACACTTAACTAACTCTCATTTGCATGTCTCCACCAGCGCGCTGTTCTTCTCCCCAGCCTCTAATCCTCAGGGCGGAGGGAGACAGCAGCCGGACAGGGAGAGGGGGCTCTGGGACAAAAAAACGCTGCTCAGTGCCCCTCTGATTAACTCAGGACAAACACTATGAAGATATGACATTGTACAGAACTACAGATGTACCTTTCTGACACCCACAATTTGAGACAAAGCTACAGTATACTGTAATAACACTGCTGAAAAAAAAAAAACTTAAACAGCATAATTCTTTTTCTTTTTCTTATTTATTTGTTATTCAACTACTGAGGTAAGTGAATGTATTTGAATCTTTCTAATGAACAGTAATATTACATAAAAATCAGTATTATAATCAATAATAAAAAAAAACTGTTTGTTAACTGACCTGTTGACTGTCCTGGTACGATGGTGGAGGGACACTCTGTGTGGCCATCATGGTCAATGCTGGTGCTGGGGACACATGTTGCATCATGGGATAGCTTCACATGGAGATCCTGACAGAAACAGAACAGTTCCACGAAAGATTATTTACAGTCCTGTTTGACGACCACATTCATATCTACTGGCCTACCTACCAGAAGGAAAATTTTATAGCAGATTGTATAATTTTAATTGATAACACTGGTGTTCTTCAATGAAACAATTCCACGATACACCACTAGGTGCTGCTGTGCTTAAACTCACGAAACAAAAACTTTCATACAATGTTGTAGTTAAAATAAAATAAAATAAATTATGTGTTTTCAATGATCAAGTTCGGGGTACCAAGGCAATTTGTAATTTGTAGTCCTATATATTACAAACTTTAAGGCAAAAATGTTTAAATAGGCTATAAAATACCCAGAGTGTCCATTTAATGCAATTCTGTATACAAAAGTTCATACATAACATTGGAATTGACAAATAATGTCACTAAATCCAATAAATTAGTAACAAGTTCTAGCAAGACAATCTAACACATTGCCAACAACCCAGTAAAAACTGTTAGCAGTACTTCTGTCCACAAAACCAAATAAGCACCTTGAGGTGCAGGTACATGATGAGTTAATGTTTTCTAAGGTAAACATGACAACCCCAGCAGGCCAATCAGGGGCTCATTAGTTCTGTTGTCAGAAGAGTAACTGACACTGGGCAAGGGAAGGGTGGACTCCAGAGACGGTGCACTGTGGGAAACCCTGACTATAGATAATTGGCCCCATGTTACTGCACATGGACCCCTGAACCCCATTTCTAAGTGAAGCTTTATCAAGTACAAATGTTATTTATTATTTGCTCACATTTTGAAATGTCATAAAATTTGCAAAAAATATTTCAAAGAAAGGTTTTCTTGTTTCAAATCTTAAATACATAAATGCATTTCAAGTTATATATATATATATATATATATATATATGATCTTACCAAGTCTATTACCATTAACATCTTTGAATGTTTGGATATTGTCTCTCCCATATTGATTTTCCAATGAGTCTGAGTGCATGCAAAATACGATTTAGTGCCAACCAAACACAAGAAGAGAGCTGTAAGCATATAAAACTATATTCAACTTGCTTTTTTAAAATTTTCATTACAGCCCCTTATTGAAATCATATTAAAATCATCATCATCAAGATCATTTCAGACAGTTTGACCCCCAAAAACACAGTTTTCAGTCCACCATTGAGCTCCAGGCTTTTAGTAGCAGCCCACATATGTAAGAAGCAGAAGCTAACAATCTTTAAAGAATACTAAAAATACATAAGCAATCATATACAATTACTCTGAAAGAACAGTACAATCACATCTGCCGAGTTAATGTGGGTGGGACCTCTGCTCTGCTCGGTAATTACACAAGACATAAATCACTCATTTAAAACGTGACCTATAAAGTTTTTTCTGTGCTTTAGTAGTAGTAATTTTCTCTCTTGAGAACAGCTTGTTAGCTCAGTCTATATCTTAACAGCTTGGAATCAGGCATAGAATCATGTTTAAGCACATTTTCCAATTGTTTGCATCAATCAAAGTTGGCAGCAATAATTCTGTGGACAGCAGAACAAAAGAATTATCGAGAGGATTGTGGGAAAATCAAGGAGACACAGAGCAAAATCCAGATCAGAAGCCAAGTCTCTCAGACAGCGGACAGGATGTAACCTTCCTCAGACAGCAGACAGACAACAGTTCGAGCGGGAAAACAGGAAAGATCTTTTTTTCCCCTCGCAGCTCATCTTCAGGTTGGCAGGAGTGTGTGGAAAATGATTGAAGGGGCCAAGACAAACCAAACAGCTATTTTAAGGAGATCTCGCACACACAGTTTTGGGTTATCATGATCATAAACACCATCAGCACCTCTACATGTTTCATGTTGGACTTCGTGGAAATGTGAAGAATTTTCCAAGCACAAATTAGATTCTGGCTTGGCGTTGCATATTTTATGAAGCTCGTCCAAATCATACAAATTGAGAGCGTTGTGTGTGTGTGATGTGTATACTGATTACACACAACGTCTGTGTTCTCATTCCAAGAGCTATCAGCCGAAAGGCATCTTTGCTGTTATCTCGCCTCATTTTAATTGCAAATTTTGTGAGCGAGTTGGTAATTAAATGGAAAATTGCACATTAATTAATGAGACTAAAGATAAAGCAATTCCAATTATTGTGTGGTATTTTAAGGGGGCCTCTCAAGTCTCGGTCCCTGGAGTGGCGTGGTACCCACAGCAGCATCATAATAATAATGCATACACACCGTGTACACTGGGTAACAGCTCTATTCACAAACCTGTGTTTACAGACATGGACACACACACACACACATACTTTATAATAAGCAAAGAAACCTCCAAAGTCTCGGCGGGTGAAAGTTGTGCACTTGATTAAGCCTTCCGGCTTGCTCTTTTAAAACACATCATCACACCTTCTGACTTAACATACCAGGTATTGATTTTAAAGCATTGGTCAATGCAAACACATCGATCCGTTCATTGGTATACAGTCAGAAATTCTTTCTCTGTCATGCACTCGTTGGCCTAAACAGCTATGTTAGGACATGCACTTTTACAGTAAGAAAGGAAAGTAATAAGAAAGGAATGAAACCTTTGTATACGATATCAGGATGTCACTGGGAAAAAAACTTGGGAAGCAACACGATTTTAAGTCAAAAATGGCAATCAATTAATCAATCAATCAATTAAATATTGATATAGGAAAAACAGTCACATTGCAAGACAAGTAAACAAACATCTAATGACTAGATTAAGATATTAAAGTAAACTATAGGTCAAATTTGAAGTCAATTGCAAAACAAGTTTATGCATTTAACTACAATACAAAATGGGTTGGTAGAATTTTAGATTTTTTTTTAAATGACTATTTTCTAATTTTAAATGTAAATGTATTTTAAAATGTGAAACTTCAGTCTCCAGTGTCACATGATCCTTCAGAAATCATTCTAATATGGTAAGTCGGTGCTCAAGAAACATTATCAATGCTAAAAACAACAGTGCTGCTTAATAATTTTGTGGTCACACTTTTTTTTTTAGGATTATTTCATGAATAGAAAATTCAAAAGAACAGCATGCAATTTTAATTGTCATTTTTGATCATTTTAATGCATCCTCACTGAATACAAGTATACATTTCCCTCTTGCATATATGTAATTGCATTTAAGGTTAAAAAAAAACAGTAGCTATAGCTCCTTTGGGTATCAGTGTACTCATAAATCTGAATTTTTTCCCATTAAATAATACATTAACGGTTGTTACAGCCTAAACAGTATTGCACTGCCCCCCCCCCAAAAAAAACAGTGTAAATCACTTTAAATCATTAAAGTGTATCGCTTTAATCACAGAATGTGAAATTATTACATTTTTTTAAAAATGAAACATATTTTCAGAAGTGCATGAATACTAAAAAAGATTCAAGAAAATTTGCTTTTAATATAACAATATTCTTCATAAAACAGTAAATAAATAGAACAAACTTAATTGCCAAATAGTAAATAGTATAAAGTTATTTAATTACAGTGTTTCATGAGAAACAGTAATAGATTCAACTGTAAACTAGACTGCAGCCTATAACTTCATGGCTTGAGCTCATAATTACACCTGGCAGGGAGAGCGTTTTAAAGGCTGGGGAAATGGAAGGTAAAGTGGGGATGTATTGAACATGTCTGGTGTGTGTCTGGGAAAAAGGGAGAGTTCGAATGTTAGCCCTCTTCCCATCAATACTGCGCCGCCAGACCCTCACCCATAATTGTTTGACTGTTTGATCACAGTCGATAATTAACACAGCCACCTGACGGAAAGCTGCTACTGACAAGGCTAATAGAACTATGTCAGAGATGTTGTTTAGTAATGACAAAGCCTGCATGCTAATTTGGAAACTGAAAGTATATACTCCACTAATGAAGAAGACATTACAACAGTATTGAGACTAACATTAATGTCATTTTGTCACAAACTCTTCGCATTTGCATTTAGCAGAGTTTAAGACTTAAACTTAATAGTATGAATAAGATAATGTTAAGGTTTAGTAATTCATTATTACTTAACTTCATGGATTATATGTTTAAATTCTGCCGCTTTAACTGGGCATTCACAATTTTGACGTGGCATTTAGTTAAACATCTGCAACCACTCTCGCTATCAGCTACAAACAAATGATGGAGAATGGCCAAGTATTGAATCTCTCAGTCTGAGACACGCATCCTTGTGCACAATGGCGAAGGATCAAAGATGTGTGTGCGGGCAATGAGTTCCTGTTAGTTAGTTAGAAACATCCTTTGTGGACGGAGCGCAGAGAACTCAGCGTGAGAGCCGGTGCTGAAAAAGAGCAGCAGGTTTTTTCCACGTTAAGCAGAAACAGGTGAGCTCTGAAGTACAGGAGGAAGTGGTTCGTGGTTTATAGACCCCATTCATCATCATCCACATAGTCTCCCTCTGCGTCTCACAGCTAGCCCTCACATCTGGGAAGAGGGTGTTTTATATATCTGTTTACCAGGCAAGCTGGCAGGCTGAAGAAACAACAGACCTTCATCTTCTCTTGAGACACTTCCAACGTGGCACACCGCTGGACGTTGTTTCAAAAACTGAAAACAACTAAATAAATCATACTATTTATATGTAAAGTGTGTTTCTGTGTCACTGATGTCACTAACAAAACATCCTTTAAATTGAATCAATATATCATCAGTTCATATCCATCAATTTCAGTTAGATTTACTGACTATTTCTTTGTAATAAACTTTCTATGAAAATAACATATTCACAATGTGACTTGCACATTCCCACTAGCATAGAATTTTTATTTTTAATAATTGTAAAAGTCCTGTATATGCTCACCTAGGATGCATTTATTTGATCAAAAATAAAGTAAAAATCTTAATATTGTGAAATATTATTACGGTTTAAAATAACCTTCTTTTTTTTCCAATTTAAGATACTTTAAAATGAAATGTAACACACTCATGTTGTCCAAACCCGTAAGATATTCTTTCATCTTTGGAAATAAAATTAAGATATCTTTGATGAAATCCGAGAGCTTTCTGATCCTGCATAGACAGCAATGCAACTACCACATTCAAGGCCAAGAAAGGTAGTAAGAACATCATTAAAATAGACCATATGACATCAGTTGATTAAAAGTAATTTTATAAAGCTATAAGAATACATTTGTACGCAAAGAAAACAATTTGTTCTCTTCCATGTCAAAATTTGATGCATGTCCATGACAGTATACCAAATATCTGTGTTCCAAAGATGAATGAAGGTGTTACGGGTTTGGAACAACATGGGCGAGTAATTAATGACAGAATTACAATTTTGGGGTGAACTATCCCTTTAATATGAGTGTTATATTTTTCCTGTCATATTTTCAATAACAGTATTTTATAATTAAAGTCGCTTAATTACTGGCACAATGCATGCTGTTCCCTCTTTAAAAAATAACATTTTCGTTAGTAATTTTGTCAATCATTGTGAGAGCCCCACCCCATAATCACACCATTGGCTGAGTCCATGTTGCTGTTGTCGGGCAGGTTGGGTTCTAACAAACAATGTTTTGAAAACACTACATTGTTTATAATTCTCAGTGGAACCAACCTGTGAAATACTTACAGTTGTTTCTGCATATTAAACTGGGATAGAAAGTATTTAACCACCAAATAAAATGACACACCTCAGCTGTAAAATGAATGATTAGTATGAATCAACAGTGAAAGACTTCATGGCAAACTCCAGCACGGTCTTCTGTGCCTAACCTGAGGAATTGTTGATCTTCAAAGCGAGCGTGTGCCGCTGCCAAAGTGTATCTGATTGTGATTTTCCTGGCTCCTTTTCTATGTATCCTGTGCGGAAGTTTGTCAGTCACAGATGCTGCAGGGAATGCAATGAATAATTTTAAACAGTGAGCGTGTGTCACAAATGCCCAAATATCATGAATCTTAATGTCCTGAGTCAGGGCTTCTCCAAAGTGAATACATAAAACCGGCCCACCTGAATACATTTACTACATTAGAGGTCCTTCCATGGGCAGATTTGCAATGCGTTTCGAGTGCGTCCCAATGCGCACTGGGAGAGAAAAGGGATGGAGATTTGAGGTTTGATTAATGAAGAAGGGAAAAGGGCAGTATGTCGGAGCAGAACCCCTGCACGGGGACGGAAAAATCCAGACCAGGATCTCAGGCCAAACACAAGCACATTAAGACGTGCAAACATGCACCCCAGGGCCACACACCTTCAGGCAATACGCTGCCTTCACATATATAAACACACACGCTCTCACACAGCAGTGTAAAACAGCTTGGGAGACTCATGCGTCCCAGCACTGCTCATTAACCTGTAGGAACCGCAGGTGGAGGATTAATCTCTGATATTCATGAGCTCAAATTTCCTTCTCTGTGTGTCTCTCTCTCTCAACTACATGTTCAAATTATGGCTTTCCATTTGGTTTAAAAAGATAGTTCACCCAAAAATGAAAATTCTGTCATTATTTACAGACCTTGGTTTTCTTTCTTCTGCAAAACACAAAAGAAGATATTTTGAAAAAATGTCTTAGTGGTTTTTCTATCCATACAATGTTTGTTTGGACCATATTAAGAAAAAAAAAAGTCTCTTTAGTTTTCACTTTAATGTAAGGTCAAATTCAGCTCACTGCATTGTGGGATACAGTATTCCACTCAGCCTGCACTGCTTGTACATTGGCAATTTTGCTAAATTTAGAAAGGTCATCTGTAGAAATGCTCCAAGAAAATCTGCGTTCTGTGCACAGTATGCATACTGTATGTGTCTGAGACATTCAGAATCTTCATTCACCATTTATCCAATCTATCTGCAATTCCACTTGCCTTTTTATTTATGCTAATGATTATTTGGATATGGTAGATCTAGAAATAATTCCAAAGCGTCCTGCTTTTTAGAATTGGATTTAAATCTTCGCTAAAATGGGTGTTGTGGAACCTTACTGTGTGGTGAAGTTTTGTTATTCCCAGAGGCCCGATAATTCACATGCAGATGACCTCATTAGCATAGCTAAAAGCTTTTATTATAATTAGCATTTTCTCAATAGACTGCACAAGTATGGAAGGAATGGATCTATAACTTTGAGACTTTGAGAAACCTGTATTAACTGTGGCCTAAAATCAGTGTAATGCTGGAGATACTGTATGGAACTGCAAAGGATATCCTTTGGCTTGTTTTCAGTACACTTCCTGGTAAGCAACTGAGATAAAAGAGAGGTGTGCACGTACAACACGTAGACTGGTTCGACTGTATAACAAGCTAAGAGGGCAAAAAGCTAATAGCTCTCTTTAGAACAGAATTCAATGCTGCTTGGCCCCATCCATTAAATGTAATACATTGGCAATCTTTAGAAAATGCACCAAAAGCTTCATTTCAAGTACCCTGAGATTATTCTAACTTTTATGTGCTTGTGTGGGTGTGTGAACAGTGTGTATCATTCTGTCACCGTGTTGCAATCGCATCTTGATGTCATTAGTGCACACAAGAGCGAGTGGCCGTTCCTGCCGATGACACACCATGGTTTCTTTTCCTTACTGCACTGATAAAAATCTGAATATTGAAGGCTGGAATTCTGCCGAAATTGGAACTCCTGAGCTCATAGAGAAGGAAGGTAATCTTCAAGAGCTTGCTGTCAAATCGGTTTGGTTGCTCTCATGTTGAGCAGAGATACGGGTAAGGGGACAGTGTGTGCGTTATCTCGCTTTCCCAATCTGCAGGGCTGTTTAAATGGATACCTCCTAATCTTACCACGAGGCATCCAACTCTGTCGCTTGGTGATACTTTGGGTGGATGCGGCAAAAAACCAGAGAACCTGTCTGTGATAAATGTGTCGTGAGATCAGAAAGCAGTTTGTGCTAATACATCATTCTGTAGGAGTCATTTCAGCAGACGCTTGTTGAGTGATTCTTTGAACCGATGGAAAAGGTGGTCACTTACGTCCGTTTTTAACCCATTTAGCACGTCATCCATCAATTTCCACTCAGCTGCTGTTAATGGAATAGTGTGACATTCCTTGGAAACAGGACTGTTTTAGGAAGCCTTCAAGCATAAAATAAAACATTGAAATCTGTAGGCAATTATAAAAACTTTTACAAGCTCTGAACTAACTAACTAAATAAATATTATTGTTATAAATTTTGATTATTGTTTTTATTATATAAATATAAAAATAGTTTTTGTATATGTATATAATATATTAAATCATTATTAGTATTAATGATTATTTCAAATATATTCATATATTTAAATACATACTTTATATATTTAAATAAATTGTATTTTTAATACATTTAGATTTTTTAAATTATATTATCAAACACGTCTGTGTGTGTGTGTCAATATATATATATATATATATATATATATATATATATATATATATATATATATATATATATATATACAGTACATACATACATACATACAAACACCCACACCATTTACACAAGTGTAAGACATGTTTATTAATAATAAATATATATAACAGTACGGTTCACTTGGATTAAAAAAGTACCAGATGCTGTACCCATTGGAAACCCCCACCGAAGTGAACAGTACGGAGCCGTACCATGCAGTGGAAAATCGCCACAAGTTTTACAAAATAAACAAGTCTACAATAAAACATGATACATTCTAGTAAAGGTGGTCATTAGTAGTTTAAAAATATTTTAATACATGTTAGTGCTTGTTCAAGACTGTTTTCTTATTTTTTCATAAATCATTTTAGTTTTTTTGACACTTTTCAACTTTCTCTATAGCATTTTACAGTGGCTGTTTCTCTAAATAATTCAAATAGATCACATATTTGACTATCAGCTTCGTGATAGGAGAATCTTATCACACTTCTCGAGCACACAGGTGAATGCACGCAGAGTATACAGTGATTTGTTTACCGCTCGTGAACTGCGCTTCAGTTATATTGTGCTGAAGACTGCTTAGTTTGGTTCGTAAGTAAACTTTGCACTTATAAAAGTGAAAAATAATTAATTAATAGCCTGATGCGACCATAGTATAAAATATTGTGTGTGTGTGTGGGGGGGGGGGGGGGTTCTTGCTAGTTTTGGTTATTGTGGGGGTTGTATATATATATATGCCCCATATACCCCCCCCCACACACACACACAATATATATATATATATATATATATATATATATATATATATATATATATATATATATATATATATATATATATATTATAGATAGATAGATAGATAGGTAGGTAGATAGATAGATAGATAGATAGATAGATAGATAGATAGATAGATAGATAGATAGATAGATAGATAGATAGATAGATAGATAGATAGATAGATAGATAGATTAAAAAACAAAGTAAAACAAGAGTGCATTGTGCTGGGTTTGCTATAGCTCCAGCGATGAGGAGGATAATGAATAAGGTGCTATGCATGCATTATGAAAGAGACAGAGATCATGAGAAGGCACTACCAGGAATGTGGAAGTAGGATTAGGGCAAGTGTGATCAGTTTGCGGAGGGTTCAAACCCCTTCCATTCCTTCCCAAAAAAAAAAAAAAAAAAATGGAGTAAAAAACCTCTGGAGCAAGTGTGTGTGCTCTCACAGAGAGAGCCACGGGGGGTTAATGAGAGGGGGGATTATCACACACTCTCTGACTGCTCTGATTGTCAGCAGATTCCTAATGAAGAGTACAAGTTTCAGAAGAGGCTGCAAGGAGACTCTGCAGCAGGCACGTATGTTCGGACTGGCCAACAGAGCCCGGCAGGGAGGGTCAAATGATCAGCGCACACTTGACACTGATGAGGCATATGGCTAAACTGTCATAATCTATCGGCTCCGGTGAAATTTCACAGTATCTCACTGAACATGGAGGTTCATGAGCGGAGTGCAGCTGTTTAAAATCTACACATTTCATACGGGATCTGTAAGTGCGAGGTAAAGACAAGCCAATGAGGTAATGTTAACCCAATAACAAGATGTTTTACTTGGCAAGGGGATGCTGAAGAGAGTATAGGTCAATAAAAGCCATGATGGAGGGAGAGAAATATACAAGGTATTTTTTATCTTTACTTATATGATCTATCTATCGGTCTATAATCTATCCATCACTCTATCTATTAGGGGTCGACCGATATGCATTTTTCAGGGCCGATGCCGATACTGATTATTACAGATCAAGTAGACAGACAACTGATATTTTGAAAATTAATGTCAAAATTAAGAATAACAAGGGCTCTGACAAAAACGGCCTTTTCTGGTGTTGTTTGAGTGTAGTACTCTCACACTGCACTTCTTACTCGTCTTCCTCTGTGCATCCATCTGCAACAGGGTTAATATAAATTGAGTTAAAACTGGGGCAACTGTGTGCTTGCTTCATGATTAAGTCTATGAATACTGTACTACAGCTAAACAGCTTGGGGAAATGTAAGTATTTGGCTTCAATAATTTACAAGTTAGAAATGTATGTGTAACAGCTTAACCTCTCATAATTCCTCAAATTATTTTCTGATGGCGAAAACATAACCTACAATAGTAGAGGTGACCATTCAATTCTTATTCACATTAATGGACTAATTTAAAATTATATATATATATATATATATATATATATATATATATATATATATAGTAAATAAAAATTTAATAAAATAAAAAAATAATAATTAAAAATAATTTTATTAAACTTAAAGGAATGTTTCTTGTAGTCTATGTAAATGATATGACGATTAGGGCTGGTAATGGACCAACTACCACCACTGGCGCGGTGTTGATATACAGGTGCCTCTCAATAAATTAGAATGCCATGGAAAAGTTCATTTATTTCAGTAATTCAACTCAAATTGTGAAACTTGTGTATTAAATAAATTCAATGCACACAGACTGAAGTAGTTTAAGTATTTGGTTCTTTTAATTGTGATGATTTGGGCTCACATTTAACAAAAACCCACTTTTGCATATTTTGCCTATATTTCATTCCATACACTTCTTCCTGGATAAAAAAAAAAAAAAAGTTACCAGAGGATCGGTACACAAGGAGAGCAAGGTGCCCATGGAGAATTTAGAATGTGAAAAGTTCCAGAATCCAAACAGAAAGAGCTCTAGAACATTTCATGCACTGCATAACATGATTCTTTAAAATGTTTATAATACTTGCTACACTGATCTGATTTTGACAGGAGCAGAGACGTCCTGAACAGCAGGTTTAACAGAGAGAAAGAATCACTAAGAAGAGAGCATGAGACGAGACCAGTGGAGCAAAAATGAGCATGGTGGGATAATGAGGCGATGTTTGCTGCTCTTGGCCTCAACAGCTGATGTTTGTCTTTGCGTAGTGCCTGGAGCTACGCCGAATGGAATCCTTGAAAACTCCAAACAATCCAATATTAAATTTCCTCTGCAATGCCACAGGGAGAGAGAATCATGAGTGGGGCGAAAGAAAGGCAGCAGTGAGACAAGAGGAGTGAGAGAAAGAGCGTCAGGGAAAGAGAGAGCAAGACAAAATACACTCATAGAGGGTGAGAAGATGAGATGTCAGAGGGGTACGGAGGAATTGAAAGAATGAACAAGAGAGACCAAGAATATTCAGGGATAACATGACAGGCTATATTGAATGGAAAGTCTCTCTCTGGCCATCTTCAGGTCTGAGCCAAGTTTCGAACCCGGAGGTGCATTAACAACTGTGGCAAGCCGATGGCTTCCATCAGATATAGTGTTACCATGAAAGCTTCCATGTGCGCCTCAGGGAGACAGACACATTCCTTGGTGTATCTATAACATTTCAAATAACCCTCAGTCCCATTTCTGACTGTTTATTTTACTAAAATGGTAGCGTTCTTCCATCTAAAGGGGCCATTATCTAAATCAATGGTGCTGGTATGCCATGACTAGATCCACATGGAATCTGCAAGAAACTACATTTTTCTTTCAATTCAGAACCACAATTCATGAAGTTGTTTTAATCCATCATCACAAAATGAATTATGCTTTCAGTTAATATGAGTATAAATTTTATTGTATTAAAATCCACCCCCTGAAGAATGGGTGTGAGAGTCCTTAAAAAACTTCTACTTCCTATTCTACTTCCTTTATGTGGGAATTTTCCTAAAGTAAAAAAAAAAACCACAGATTAGATATACTACAGGTGTGGTCACATTTACCTTTGCTCTTTGAAATCCAGTCATTTTAATAGGAATTCACGTGACTAGACGTTTTGCATGAGGGTGTAAAGTTACTCACATAGATTTCACTCGTGTTCACATTGGTCAGGAAATGGTTTAGTGTATACATGGCCATTTATACACTGCTTCCCCTTAGCCCACTGAGTTTTAATACTCCCTAAAGCCTGCGGTGGGTTTGGTGGGGAGTAACTGAGATCAATCCATTATATCAATCAAGCCATTATTGACTGGGGAAAAAAAGTATCCTGAGATGACAATGCCTCCATTGCAATATGACTGGATATGACTGCTTATGTTCAGCAGTGATAGGTTCATGCAATAAATCCCACCTCTGACCAATTTGTTAAATCAAAATAAAACTTAAAATGGCCTGAAAACATGATCTGTGGGAACTTTTATTGAGTAATTATTTCTGTAATGTTTACCAAGCTTTGATGACTGATGACTGGAAAAAATACAAGAAGAGTTAAAAGTTAAGTATTAAAAAGAATTGCTGAACATAAGTTCACAAATAAAATATATAAATTTGGATTTGAAATTGGAAATTGGATCAGATGAACTAGAAACAATTCTATGCAGCCACCACTGGAATCGTGATCCATGAATAAATGTATCTGTTATGAGAGTATAGATAATAAACATTGTCAACTGTTGCACATTAGTTTGTTTTATTTCACAATATCAGTCTTGTATGGGCTAAAATTAGCCTATAAGCATTAGCTATAGCATTACATTAGCATAAAAATAATAATAGCCATTACTGTTATTATTATGGCTATTTTATAATAACATTACAGTAGGCTATTATTGATAACAGCCAGGCTATAGTCTTCCAGCCTAACATAGCCTACCTGGAACCTGGATTTTTTTTTTTTTTACGAACAGGAGTTTTAGCTTAGCAATAGAATACAAAAACTACTAGAACAAAAGTTGCTAGGCAACACTGACATGCATCTTCAACCACAGGAAAAAGTCACAAAAGCAGAAATTATATGCCGTCTGTAATGTGAACGGTCAAGTTATTACATTTTAAAACTTAAAAACAGTCAAAATGACTGCCTTGGTAGTTCTAGTGTTAATGCAACGCTTGTAAAATCATACCTCTAGAGCAGTGGTTCCCAAACTTTTCCATTCCACGACCCACCTAGACAAGTGTAATATATTTCACGACCCACCAAAATATTAAAAAAAAAAAAAAAACAACGAGTGAAATTACTTTAAACCTAATCTTACTTAAAATTTTTATGACAGAAATTAAGTATTTAAGAAAAATAACCATTTTATTTTAGAGTACAACTGAAAATTTCACTACAAATTTACAAGTTTTAATTTTTGTTTACTGGCGTTAAAATATGTAGTGTCCATAAAAACGTGAAGCAGGCTCACTCCAGTGAAGTGTGATCTGCGCTGCTGTGTTTTGTTGCATTCATGATCCTTCCGTGTGTGTCGGCGAGAACGGAGCACAATCCAACACTTTTTTAGAAAAGCATAAGAAGCAAAGCAGAACTATCTAAAACAGTTTGGAGATTAAAATAATTGTGAAATAGGTAAAAAAAGACCGATTGAACCTTTTAATGACATTGCTCTGAGACCTTCAAAACACGCAACGCACACGGACTTAATTGCAATTTGAAAATCACACTAAGGATATTGCAGTTCATTATTAATGTTGGTGGGCTATATCGTTGTGATGAGTGGGTTCCCAGTTCCCGCCTCCTTCTTCCTGTGATTGTGAAGATTTTAATGTTTTACACTGGTGCCGAAGCCAGGGAGGAAGGAGGGGCGCGCTGCCGAAGATCCTTCGCCGCTGGGGTGAATCCGCAGTGCCATCGAGCAGGGCGAAGGAGTCTGCCGCCGAGGGTGCTCGATGTGGTGGGCTGGAGTGAGTTGCCGGGGGGGGGGGGGGGGGGCGAACTCACTCCAGCCCACCGCCTCGATGACTCCTTCGTGGAAAGAGGTGGGAACCGGCGGACAATCAAACAAAGTTTTAATAACCAAATAAACACAAAACAGCGCGACAGCCCCTCTCGGATGACTGCCGTGCACAAATAAAAAACAAACACAAAATAAAACCCAGGCCTGGTCCTCTCTCGTCCTTCACTGTCATCGCTCCTCTTTTGTATCTTTCCGATCTCCTCCGTGGTTCTTGAGACCGGTGAGTGTTGCTCATTTCCCAATCACTCCACCGGCCTAGCTCTGTTCCCATGGCACTAGGCCCCGCCCCACTCGTCACATTCGTGCAGCCCTAGACTGAACTGTGTTAGTGTCTGTGTGTCATTGAAACGCAAAATTAGCTGCAGCCAAGTGACTTTGTGCGACCCACCTTGTTCCATTCCGTGACCCACGAGTGGGTCGCGACCCACAGTTTGAAAACCCCTGCTCTAGAGCAACCCCTGTGGACATGTTGACTCCTTTTAAACCCCTACTATACTTCTATATGAGGCTCATGAAGGTGTTTTGTATGACACATAGTAAGAGAATGTGTGTGTGCATATACGGCAAGCTCAGCAAACACACTTCAGTGGAACCCCACGGTCAGGGCGTCTCCTCTCTAAAGTACACACACTGCAGCTATGCAGACAGATCGCCCTGCGCTCTCGCTCCCAGTCTCTCTGGAGGTGTACAGAGAGGCCCTGGCTTGCCCCAGTGCTCTGCCCTGGCCATCTGGAGTACATTAGAGCTGGGGGGATATTGGATCCCCCTGCCGTGGCCGGCTGGATGGGTGGCCTGGCCCAGTGCAACCCTTTTCAGCAGCCCAGCATGATTGATAGGAGGCCTCACTCACTGACTCCCGCTACAGTCACCACACACTATGACCAGAACACACACGCTACTACAAGCACAAGCTCAAAAACTATGACACGTGTACGCTAAACTGTGACACGCTGATGTCTAAGGAGATCGGCATGAACAGACATGCTATAATGGGTGGTACTGTATAAAGTTTTATACCACTTGATTACATAACAGCACTACATAACAACAGCCCTGGGCTGTGAAACACAACAGATGTCGTCAATAAAACATGAAAGTACATCACACGCAATAAATCAGATTTCTGGCTACAAAACTAAGGATTAACCTGACAAATTGGCAGCAAAGTGAGCTGTAGTACATTTATATTCTGCTTGTATAGCTTGGCTATACTCATAAAAGCAAATAATCTCTCTGAAAGCAAAGAGTACTTCCTAAGGAATGATCAAAAAAAAAAAAAAACAATTGAGAAAGATCAACGCAACAACATTTTTCCAAAACAAGTAAATTAATTCATTATATTTGTTAACCCCACTATTATTATTAAAAATTATTTTGTTTGACATGATAGATGTTTGACCGACATGAGTGTTTTGGTGCCATGTTTAAATAAAAGCAAATCTCAAATTTGTTACCCTGACAATAATGATATTGTCATATTAATGAACACATATTAACTAATAATTAAGAGGTTTTGCTCAATAAACTCCTAGTTTGCTGCTTATTAGTAGTTATTAAGGTAGTTGTTAAGTTTAGGAATTGGGTTGGGTCAAGGTATCTAGAACATGGTCATTCAATATGGCATTAATAGGTCAACTATAAGTTTAACTATAAGGCAACTAATAAGTACTAATAAACAGCCAATAGGCCAGTAATATGCATGCTACTAAGCAACTACAGTAGTTGGTGAGAATTAGACTTTAAAATAAAGTGTAACAGAGATAACTTATAAAACATTGGCTATGTTTCCATTCAAAGATTCAAATTTAACAAAATTTAAATATCGTATAAAACATTTGCGAACAGAGCACCATTTTCTGTCCAACGAGTCAAAGAAAACAAAATTGTCTCTTCCTGGTAAACTGATACTAAATATCTTTAAGAAAACTAGAAGCCACTGAATATAAAAATGTTCATATGTAATAAATTACTTGCGCTTCAGAGAGAGCAGATGTAACACAATAAATGCAGTCATTGCTTTTGAGGTGGGTGCTGCTGTTTGGGAATGCATTCATGCAAGACAATAAATATACAGAAATACTTTGATGACAGACTTTCCTCAGGCATTTCAGAATGACCAAAAACAACATACAGATGCTGTGAACGAGATCGGTCCACTGGTTAGTCAAGTTATCCCATCTCATAGCGCAAAGTCACATGACTTTTTCAATGTGCATGGTTGAATTTATTCAGTAAATTATGGCCGACTGAAACCGTATAACCTATTGATCTAAAGCATGTATGTACTTGTCTGCAACCAACCTGCACAAACTTTAACTTCATGTAGCAATGCAAGAACCTGTGATGTAATATCTAGAATCTCTAAAGACCTATATGATCACCATATGAAAACTGATCAATAAATACACAATATATATTTTTGGAGGAAGATTTTACTGAACTCAAAACGGTGCACAGATACATTAAAAAAATAAAAATAATAATAATTTAGGGGTGAATAAAAAAATGGTTAGTATAAGAAAATGTTAATTAAGTTTGCATGACTAATTGCCTGAGATTATACGTATATAGCATATAATAAAAGTTCCTTCAAGTGCTCCAAAAATATCGCAAGAACTATTTCTAAAAGCAAGTTAAAGAAACGTAATCTTCGCCCACAAAGTTGGCTAATAAATTGTCTTACGTCTGTGATGCATACCTGCATGGCACACACCTCAGGTTAATCCCTATCTCATAAACGACAAGAAGAGAGGAAGAAAATTAGTGAACGTGGCAGAGACGAGGAAATAAAAAAAGAGAAAGAAACAGGCGACATTTCGAGTAAATGGCATCCAAAACCCACTCCAATTATCTTTGGCAGCCATGCCAGGGAGGCTGACTTAATTAAAGTGAGTGGAAAGGGAAGGGGGGGAGGAAGGAGAGAGAGAGGGAAGAAGTGATTGAGGGGGAAGAAGAATGCGTATCAGCACCAAGCACAAAGCAGAGCACCACCGCCGTCCACAACTCTTTCTCTTTTCAATTTCACTTCAAAGGAACAAGGCAAGGAATCATATAAAGGGAGAGCGAGACGTTTTTTAAGCAATATAATTGCACTATTCATATCCAGTGTTTTTATCGTCATTCAGATAGGACAAAAAAATACATAAAAAGAGAATAAAAATGATTTTACTCGCCGCTAAATCCCCAATAATCCTCTTGTGCTTTTCCAAGTCTGCCTTCGACGTTGACCTTTTCGCAGGAATCCTGTTGCCATGGAAACTCTCACTGTGCTCCCCCGAACGCACATCATTCTGTACATATTTCCATCATCGCTCTGACAGAATACTCACGGTTGTTTAAGCGCAAATGTAGCTTGTTTTGCCCCCTAAACTCTTGGCTAATCATATTAGTGTTCACAGAGACTAACTGACCGCGTTTTGCGTATGTGATTAACAGCGCACACTAACTCACGAGTGATGTTTACAAAATCTAAACAACTTCCATTAGCACTCAAATGAATATTAATACACTAACTTCTGCTGTCAATCTAATGCTAGGTGAAGTTTTTCATGCCTGGTTAGCGTGATATGCCGTATCTCTCCTTAGTTCATCAACACTTCGTCAGCTCCTCATGTAAATGAAATCTTGAGTATGAAATATATAGACAATACCAAACAAGAGGCAGCTGGTCGCTGAGGGCCGTCCAGAAGGACTGTGGGTGGCAGATTTATAAATTCAGCTATAATGTGTGACTTCAAAAATAAACTGCTTTTAACAGAGGACAATGGCTGTTTCATAACTGCAAGATGATGTGAGATGCTGTGATTTCAAAGCAACTTTTTATTGCTGTAAAGATGCTATAGAGTACTTCATGTTTACAAAGGAAAAATATACAAATTAAACTACAGGGATACTAAAATACACTTTAAATTAGGGCACACATCTTCACTATTAACTAAGAAGTTTCCCTCAGTAAACTCCTAATTTGATGCTTATTGATAAGTAAGTAAGGAGGATGTAGTAGTTATGCTTAGGTATACTGGGTAGGGTTAAAGGATCTAGAATATTACCAGGCAAAATAAGGCTTTATGAGATGATATGTGCTTTGAAGTACTACTAAAAAACGGCCAATGTGCTAGTAATATGCATGCTAATAAGTAACTAGTAAAAAGGATACTACACTCCAGAATGAAAATGTTGTCATTAATTACTTACCCCCACGTCGTTCCAAAACCATAAAAGCTTAATTTGTCTTCGGAACATAATTTAAGATATTTCGGATGAAAACTGGGAGGCTTGTGGCTGTCCCATAGACTGCCAAATAAATTAAAATGTCAAGGTCCAGAAAAGTATGAAAGACATTGTCAGAATAGTCCAGTGGTTCAACTGTAACGTCATGAAGCGACGAGAATACTTATTGTATAAAAAGAAAACAAAAATAACAACTTCATTCAATAATTCATCTTCTCTGTGTCTCCCAACATCAACATAGCAACATTTTGGAGAATATGCAGGCAGCGTACGCTCTTCTGTGTTAGCCGCACCACAAGGATACGTTTTCTACGTGCATTTATGCTTTGATTTGAAAGAAAACAGCACATCCTTGTGGCACAGCTGACACAGAAGAGTGTACGCCAGGGGCGGAGCCAGACGATGTAAAAATTTGGGGCTTAGACCAAACCTAGGGGGGTCCAGTGGCATACTGCCCCGGGGAGATTTTTTTCCCATTTACGTCAGCTAAATGCACTATTTTTCAGGCTGTTAGAGATAATAGAATGCCTAAAAATCGATACAATGTCTGGAAAAAATGATGATGGTTACTTACCCAGTAGAGCCTACAACCAATTTTGTATTTAATTGTTCTCCAGCTGTAGTGAATCCAAAACACCAAAAATGTTAAGGATGACTCATTTTCACCCCTGGCAACTAAAAAGAGGCAACCATTACATAAGTAAAATTGGAATTTGATGTAAACTACGAGACAAATCATCAGACAATTCATCCGCCCATCTCTATTAGCAACTAATTTCTCTTAATAACACCTAATGTTAACTCGCTAACTAGCCAGCAATACAGTCACCTAACTCAAGTGTTACAACAGCGGATTTACAAACCTGTAACATTTGTCCATGGTTCGTCTGACGCTGCTTCTGAATCTCTCTCCGGCCGGTGAGGTTTACTGATAGTGTTCCTTTTAAAAAATGTTGTTATGTCCATAATGTTAATTTCAGCCGGTTAGCCAGTGAGCTCACTACGACGCCAGAGAAATAAAAAAGCCCGCCAGCCCCTGATGACAATGACGAAGAAGATTTATATTCTTCTTCGTTAGTTTTTATTGGCAGTTAGCAAACAAGCTGAGTGATGCACGATGCTTTACCATCCGCCACCATGCACGGTAATAGAGCTTTTGTTTCATTTTCTGCCGCTCCAGTCTGAAAGACTGAGATGAAACAAAGTTGAAGTTAGTTTCAAAAAACAAAAGATTTGGGGCTTTTGACAAAATATTCAGGGCTTAAGCCCAATTAGCCACCCCCCGGCTCCGCCCCTGGTGTACGCTGCCTGTGTATTCTCCAAAACGGCACTATGGTGATGTGGGGAGACAAACAAGCCTCCCGGTTTTAATCCAAAATATCTTAAATTGTGTTCCGAAGACGAACAAAGGTTTTACGGGTTTTGAACAATATGGGGGTAAGTGATTCATGACAAAATTATAATTTTGGGGTGGAGTATCCCTTTAATAATCAATAGTGCTCACTAAAGTGTTTCCCAAATTTCTATAAAACACAAAAACAGAAACAGTTGTAGATGATACATATTTCCCTGCAACCTCTGACTGATACAGATATTATGAATAATAATAATAATAATAAATAAAAGTAAATAGCAGGTCCTGTATTATAATTTTTTCTAAAAATATAAATAATATAAAATAAAAATAAAATAATAGTAATAATTATTATAATAATAATAAATCTAAATAATTTATTTTAAGTGAATTTAGGCATCAATATTGTAATGTACAGTATTAAAAAATTATATACATTTTAATATTGGCTAAAGATTATATTTAAAAAGTAAATTTTACATTTTCAAGCATTCGAAGATTTCAAAGGTAATATTATTCTAAAAAGGGGAAAATCAGTGCCCAATTGAATATCCAACATCAAATCATATTAACAACAAACAATAATAAAAATAATAACAACAATAATAATAAAAACACTGCACAGTGCTATTTCAGTACCTGATTATGCAGAATTTTTTTCACTGAAATTTTGTGTGCAAAAGTGCCACAACTGTTCGCCCCATTGTGCTTGTCAAAAAGAGCATTGCAGGTTTTGTGCCTGTTTGGATACCTGTTTAATATATTTAATATCATTGTGGATGCTGCAGGATGATTTTTTAATGAAGCTTCAGATTTAAAACGATGTTTGCAGGCTGCACGCTGAGAGAAGCTCAATGGGCCAGACTGCTGTGGGCCGGAGCTGGAGCCAGGAGATAAGACCGACTCCAGCCGGCTTGCTTTAGGGGACTCCAAAAGACCTGGTAACTTGACATCCACTATTCTGTTTGGCTAAGACCATATTTGTCTATTTTTTTCTTTCTCTTTCTCAGACCAGACCACTTTTTTTAGTCTTACTTCCAAAAATGTACCCCTTTAGTGTCTGACTTTTCACTTCTACTTTGTGTCTTCTCATGTTCTATCCTTTTTTTCCTCTTTTATTATACATGTATATCAGAGGGATTGCCATGATAATGGTCTTGGCAGAACAGATCTGCTACGCTGCTGCAACAGAGCAAATAACTTGACTTGCTACTGCCCATAAATCCACATGATGATGGTGCACACATAACATGAAATAACCCCCATATAACATAAACTACATGACCACCCTGTAGCAGATCTATACAGGTGGAGCTGGGGAAGGTGGAGGGTTTTCTCACTGCAACTGCTACAATCATATATTTGAATGTTGAGCAGCGAGCTCACTGGCTATTGATACAGTAGAGAACCAATCAGCTGTGCCATGTAATAATGATGTCAATATGTCAGATTAAGTTAGACCTATGGGACAGTGCCATCTAGAGTTTCATACCAGAATTGGTGTGTGTGTGTGTGTGTGTGTATGCCTATATATATTAGGGGTGGAATGGTACAGCATTATTATGCTGTCACATTATGATTATATATTCAGTGGCATAAAATGGTCTTTCAAATAATAATTATATTGCTTACTGCAATTATTTCTGGGGCAATATATTACACAACAAAAAGTTGTTATTGTGAAAGGCCTAGCTACTTTTCGCAAACAGTTGAGAGCCTTTAAAGTATACTCCTTTGCCAGTCTGCGAAAGACGCCTCCAGGGTCAGCACATGGTCACTGTCTAGTGGGCTTTGTTTTCAAGTGCGCAATTCATGGCATTTGCTGTTCTTCTGCAGGCGGCCGGTTATCAAACAGTGTTGCATTGCTGCGGGCGCCCCCTTCTGGATTGGGGGTGAATTGCCTGTATTCGCTGTAAGCCCTCATGCACCGAACCGAGATGTTCATACTGTGACGGTTTGAACTGTGACGATTTGGTACAAATTCATGTACATTTCACCCCTAATACATATCCTCTGCACCATTTTCCCTCTCTTGGTGTAGAACATTCCGGTGTGTTGAGCTCAGAGCACAGGGCTCAGATCTCAGAGGCAGGATTGTTCTTGCCGCACAGGCCCAAAGCCCGTTGCCACGGATACCGCCATACCACAGATCTGACCCTGGAGAATTGAGCTGCTCACCCTCAGCAGGAGCCACTGGCAGCTGCAACACAGCTGTTAGCGCCAGGACAGGGTTACTTTCTTTCTTCCTCGCTCTGACTCACCCGTTGGTTCTGTCACCCGCTCTCTCATTTCTTTATAAATATCTATAAAAAATCTATCCATGGGAGCAGAGCAATCAACCTAAGGCCCTCTGTTTCTTGTTAAAGACAACATAAAAGCTAAATTGACCCCATTTACTTTCTTAATGAAAATGTAGCTGTTATTGTGCATGATTCATCAGTGCATGTCACTTTAAAGACCAAAAATGCTTGCTTACATAAAGTTTCATCAAAATTTAATAACTTTTTCAGCTGATGTAACAAGGGGTAAGGGGGAAAATAATATTAGACAGTATTATTGCTCTTCTCCCTGCAATACTTGATTCTTTTTGGTCAATCGCAGTGTTACTATAGTCAAATATTTGAAAATAATGACTGTTAAACTGTTTAATTGACTATTGCCCCTGGCAAACAATTATATAGCTGTGCTAGTTTTTTTCTTTCGTATTAATCCATGGTCTTTTATAAAATAAAATAATGTTTTTGTCATTTTGTGGAAAACAAAAGGAGATATTTATAGCATCCAAGCCGCTCATTTTCACATCATGAAAGTAAATGGCAATTTAATGTCAGTGATTTGTCTGTTTTAAAACTTTATAGTTTATAATCATCATATAATCATATCATTTTGTGTACTATGGGAAAAAATTAAGTTATACAAAGTTAACATCCACAAGTCCAACCAAGCTGTGATTATTTGAAAGCAATTTTTTTTTTTTTTTTACAACTTTATATTTTATTTCATTTTGTAACATGTCATATCAGTCTCATTTACTTGCTTCTTCACCAAACTCTTACATTCACTCTTATCCATCCCTGAAAAATTCCCTGGCAGACTATTTTGAAAAACCAGAGCGGTGACTCAAGTCTCCCATCCACATCAATCACAAACATCCCACAGTTCTTCACTCTATCCATAGCATGATCCATTAAACCGTCGTTATCCAACATTCAAATCAAAACAGATGTTCCCTTCTAAAATCTAAAATTACAGTAAATAAATAAAGAAACAGAGGATGACAAAAACAGAGACCTATTTTTCACATTGCCAGAGCCCAGAGCCTATCCGATGTCATATTATGGTTAGATGTTATGGCTGGAAGCAATGCCTTTTATCTAATCAGGGCATAGATTTTCCTCTCTTTTCCACCTCGGAGATAACCCGATTACACGGTAACACTGTCTCTGAATCAGTTTAGCAGCTGCCCTGTGGTTGAGCACACAGATCTGTATGCAACGGTGACAGTTAGAGCTAAACTGCTGCTAAATTTATATAAAATATTATTTTCTCCGTCTTAAGATTTGTTAAAAATTTGCTCTGTCTTACTGCTATGTAAATCAATGTAAAAAAAAAAGTAATAATAAAAAAAAAATAATAATAATAATAATAATAAATTATATATATATATATATATGTATATATATATATATATATATATATATATATATATATATATATATATATATATATATATATATATATATATATAAATATAAATGTTGAAACTGAATTCACCCTCATAGAGAATCCTACTAAAAATGGTCTGAATGCAGTAAAACTTTAAACTTAACATAAAATAACATTTACAGTATTTTTACTCTAAAAATATTCTCATTCTGCACTAAACAGATTTTGTCCAATCGAATATCTCTAGTAAGAGAATGCCACGCCCAAGTAGAAAGAAAGTAGCAAATCATGTTCATGTCATGTTCAATTAGAAAATGATGAACCTGTCAATATGTTCAGCCCAAATTTCCAGTTTAAGTAAAAAAATAAAGAAATATGGGAATTTTTTTTTTAGTGTATGATCATATTTTAATGTACTAAAGTGTATCCTTAAAGTAAAACCATAAAACATGAAAAACATTACAATAAAAAATGAAGCATGGTAAACGACAAAAGCAAGTGTGCACAGCTAGTGTTCAGAAAGTTAGAAGAGCATCTGTTCTCAGTAAACATGCTGTAGAGCCAAACCCTGAAAACACTAACAGAGCAGTGCGTTTGTTTTAAGCAGAACAGCATGACAAAAGACAGTTAAATCACCCACTAAGGAACTGCTATCTATGTCAGGTTGTTTCTATTATAGTATTAGCGCTCCAAAAAGACTTTCTGTCTCTGCCTTACACACACAGATGTAAATCTGCTGAAATGAGAGAGATAAACAAGGTTTAAAACGACAACACACTTCACTGTTTTATGGGTTAGTTTTAAATGAAGTCTTTCCTCTGACGTTGATTTAAAGAGCTGTTTACCATCTACAGTATATGACATCCAGTCAGACGCGATGCCGTTTTGCATCTTTCATCATATCTAAACAATCTACTTGTGACATAAAACTGCTGCAATTAACAGCTGAAATCTGGGAAATGTGATTTTTTTTTTTTTTTTCAAATGCTGTCAAGCAAATGCTCTTTTCAGCTAGAAGTAATGCACACTTTAAAGCGCAAAGTTTGGCACTCGATTTATGTTATCTAAAAAATCAGATTGACATGCACAGACTATCATAAAATCTTCACTGTAATTCCATCTCTTTCATCTTTTCAAGCATGCACGTTATGTAGAATTTTAATGCGTTTTATATGTGTATCTATCAGTTACATGCACATGGATGTTTGCTTAGCAGAGCGCGCATGTTTTGAGTGTGTCTGTGTATTTGAGAGATGCAAGTGTGTGAGTCCTTATTTCTAACGGTAAACCAGTAGGGTTGCACATTCTTGTTCGACATAACTTAAGACAAGCAGACACTGAAGAAAACGCCTATAAAACTCTCTCAGCCTCTTCTCCTCCATCTGTTTTGTTTTCCTTCCATCTCTCCTTTTTGATGAGCTGGGTCTTCAGTCCCCCCAATAAAATCCCATTAGCTCTTAATGAAGTCGAGCTCGCTGCCTCGCGCCTTCACCTCATTTAGCACAATTGTCTGGCAGCCATTAGCACGGAGGCAATTACAGCCGAACGGCGAGAGTAATTGGAAATGCCGACAGGGACCCCAAGAAAACGGGAATAAATAAAAAAAATATTCAACCTAATAAGCCTCCGTAGGGTTGGTGGGGGCTGCTAGGCTAAATCAACATAATGCTAATCGAGGCTGATGAGGAACAGACTCGGGGTGAAGGCCAGGGGTGCTGGTGGAGATGATGATGATGATGATGATGAGGTTGAGACTGTTACAGAAAGAGCAAAAGGAATCATACTAATCAACTGCTCAGTGACACAAGGTACTGTATTGTTAATGCCCATGTAAACTGATGGTGTACAGAAAAAAAATAAAAAATAATATCCACTATTAAATGGCAACATGAAATTAAAATGGGCCACATTTACTTTCTAATAAGCATCCTCGGTCCAATAAAATAATACTAAACACAAAAATAATACCAATAGATAAAATTAAGTGCTGCCTTATGATGTTTGACACAGTTTTGCAAAAGCTCTTTCTGCTGCCATAATAAATGAACAACATTAATAATAATAAATAATGCAGGATTGGCACAACTTCTCACTAATACATTTCCAGATGTTTTCCCCCATGTTTTTCCTTCAGTGTTTTACTCAAAGTTATCAAATATTTTAGATCTACGCGTGGCAAGTAAAATATATATTCATTATAATAATTTCCATAGCTTTTTCATGCATTTTAGATTTTAGAAATTATAATGCTTTTCCAGGAAACGCAATTACAATTCTAAAATTCCACTATATTTTTCCATGACTATGGAAAAATACGTTTTTAGTATTAGAATCTGCTGAAATGAAATGTTTTCTATGATTTGAATGTTGATTTTAGTTTAGTGTACCTTCATGTTGCCAAAAACACTTTGTAATGTGGAATAAATAATATAGGCGAGACTTTGATTAGGAAAACATTAAGCTATTAAATTATTCGTTAGTATAATTTTGCCACAGCCTTGATTATTTCAGCAGAAAACTGATTGCAGGAATGGAGAAAATTATAAAATGTTTAAGAAAAAAAATATTAGAACTACAATACATTTCCCCCCCTTTTGATTAACATGCACTGATGCATTGTGCACTTTATTTCATGTTTTAAATAGAGCTTTTTGGAAATAAAATAAACAACGGTAACATTCCAAGCAAAGGAGGCTTTGTCAAGCCAGTCCTTGAATAATGAACGGTCACACGGATGATCTAGGAGTTGTGAGTGGCCTGCTGGTGCCAGAAGCCAGGACATCTCCCTTGACTCCTCACCCTACTTACTCACATCAAACTGGGCAATTGGTGGCAGAAACCTGATCAGAGGGGGTAAAATCAGAGGGCACCTTTCACAAGAGCTAGGCGGACTGCCCAACGGTCCACAGGAGGGGCAAAGAATAGGGTCTGGTTGGAATGGTGTGTGTCTGCGATGTTTGTGTGAAGGCGTCTTGGCACTAGCTTTCTGAAGTCGGCACGGGAAACAGAAGGTCGAGTCCCACAATAGTCTCCCATGGGGCATCGACAATACCAGCTCAATGACCGCAGTCAACAATACTCTCAAGGCCTTTTATTCAGAGAGTTCAATGGACCAGACACACCCAGCGGCACTTTCCGACACAAAACAAGATCCTGGCATACACACACACACACATACATATTCATACAGCCTTATATAAATGACAATATTGCTTCTATAAAAGAGGCTTTCAGTAGTGGATCTGTCTAGAAATACTACTATTTCACATCAGAGGGGACGCTTCATTAAAACTTATCCATAAAGATTAGCCTTTAATAAATTTGGATAAGTTCATAAATAAATAAACAGTATATTAACACAATAAAAATAGTATTTTGTCAAAATGCACACATAATAATGTTTAGTATGTTATGCAGATAATGTAAAGTTAGTATACAATGCTATGATACAGATTATGATACAGAGTTTTTGTTTTTAAACATTCATTTAAATGACTCATCGAAGTGAATGAGTTTAAACAAATCATCACACAGGTCAATGTATTTCAATTAATTAAGTTAACCATGGCATTAAAAAGAATCAGACTTCAAAGATTCGTTTTAGGTTTAGGTTAGGAGTGTGTTTGATTAGTTTGCACAACTTTAAATCAGCTAAACAAAAAAATATTTTCAAAAAACTGCTACTTGTTGGAGAAAGTGGCTTATAACTAAAAAACAAATCAGTTTCGAAGATAGCTGAGCTTCTGTTATGCTAATAACTTCGTAGTAGCATCGTTACATTTATTTGGTGCTCCCCAACACTGCTCTCGGTTAAGTTTTGACAATGTACAATAAGTTAAATAATTTCATTTTAGCTGCAATATGAGACATGAGGAACTAGTACTGATCATTTGAGAAGATGAAAAATGAGGTGAAAAGACATTAAGCAAACCATGGTGAGTGTAGCACAGGGCTGCTACCACAAAAATGAAAAGATGCAGGCTCCTTCCATTTTTCTTGCACTGTGCTTTCGCTCCGAAGATGTTTATTTGTCTAAAAAGATCTACAAACAATCACTTCACTCGACAGGAGAGAGAGGTTTCCAGTCAGGAGGAGATTTAATTAGGGAAATCTCATTAGGTTTAACAAAATTAAGAGTAAAACAATCCTCGGCAGGGCTCCGAGAGCGAGAGGGAGAGAAAGAAAGGGGGAATTTGGGGTTATGAGCGATTAGAGTCAGGAGGATATTGAGTCACTTCCATGCTGCTGTGGGGGGAAATGGCTCTAGATACCCAGCTGTTTTCACACTCAATTAAAGAGACTTGCCTTGCTTTTACCCCCTCTGAAAAGCAAAGAGTTAACCCTTCTGCATATTGCAACACACACAAACTCTCTCACTCATCCACAACGTAATTCCACCCTGAGCCCACGAACCATTAAAGACACAAATTGTGTTTTCTAACAAATTTGCATTATAAGGACATAACAAAAAGTGCTACTGGAGTGAGGAAACAAACCCTTAAACAACACAGTCAGGGTGATTGCAGATGAACAGCAAGTGCTGGAAAATTCATTTCGAAATTCATCTGTAAATGCCCAATTCTGACTAAACCAGCGAGGAATAACTCAGCGACTCCAGAAGAGCAATATCATTGCAGAGAAATCACAGGTTTGTATATTCTAGGTGGTCCGATAGGTGACACTGCATTTTTATCAGCCATTTACAAAAGTGTGAGAGTATTTTATTTGCTATCAATACAATATAAAAAAAAACGGTAGCACTTTATTTTACAGTCCTGTTCCTTATGTACATACTATGTACTTATTATAGTAATTACAATAACTATGTAATAACTAGGTACTTACCCTAAACCTACCCCTAAACCTAACCCTACCCCATGTAGTTACCTTGTATTACCAGAACTTTCTTAGATACACTATAAGTACATGTAAGTACACGTACTGTAAAATAAAGTGCAACCAAAAAACCTTTATAAAAGTAATATGAAAGGCTGCACTTCATGCATGACTGCAAAAGCTGTTTGGCGCATTTGTGAAAACAACCTTTGTTTACCTTTCTCACATTAAAATTGAAGAAAAGAATCTGGCGACGTTCATGGCTCTGTTCCAACACCTAGTGAGTTGCCTAGCTGTCTGCTGCCTACATAAGCAGCTGCTATCATCCTAAAATGAAACTGAACCTCATAAATGGTGAACTGAGAATGAAAACTGAGGCAGCAATGCTAAACAAGTGCTTTCACACAAACTTTTTCACATTAACTGCATCGTTTACAGTTCATTTCTATGGAGTTTGTTGTTAGCATGTTGCTAAGCTAACTCTAATAAGCATAAGATATTAACAGCTCAGACAAACATTTGTGTAAAACAGCAGTTTTGTATTTAGATCCAAGAACTTTTTACTTTTCAGTATTAAATTAATAGAATTATAAAAAATAGATAGATAGATAGATAGATAGATAGATAGATAGATAGATAGATAGAATTTTTAGATAATTTTATCCAACCCTGATCTTAGATGACCTACAATAACATTTGCATCAAGGGGCATGCCTAAAATTACTGCTTACATAGGCAGCTCACCATCTTTTGGAACAGAGCACGTGTGTTTTTTAATTGGACATGGAAGTGTTGATTTAGGAACTTACAGTTTGCTTGTTCTCAGCATCGGAGCATCTGAAGTTGGAGTCGATCCGACAGCACACTGCCCTCCAGACAGTCTACAACACAAGAAAATAAGCCTTCTGAGTACAGTTACATCCAACGGTCTGCGCTCTAATAGCAAGCCTGAGTTTATTACTCCAGCAGCATTACAGCACAACTTGTAAAATGAGCAGAAATGTTGATTCAGGTATAAGCAACACTGCATGCTTTGGACAATGGGGATCTTTTTTTATTGACGCTGCGTGATACCCGTGGACCTGCTGACCCACAATTTGAAAAGTAATTTGATATTTTGCGTGAAAGTATATGTATGCATGTTTCATGCTGTTCTGGCTTAATAGAGGCTGTATGTGTGTGTGAAAGCTTAGGTAGGTGGGCAAACAAAGATAAAGACGGGTGGGAATGGCAGGAATGGCTGCCAGCCCCCCACGCTTCAGTCTGTCAGTATAGGTTCGTGTGAAACCTTTCTCGGGTTTCTTCCATACTACAAAGAAAACATTTTAGGGTTCTGTAATCCCTCCCGCAGCCTCCCAAAGCCCCAGAGCCCTCCACACACATACAGTCCGCAGCCCACCTCCCTCTCCCCCTCATGAGACCTGATCTGCCTTCCTGTTGACGTCAAAGTGAATTAGAGCAAGGAGAGCGCAGCGGCTCCCTCCGGGGGGCTGGAGGGCTAATCATGCTGTTCCTCACCGGCCTCAGAGGAAGCATTAGCGTTCCTGTTGCAACAGACCACCACATCTACAGCACAGTGCCCCTTAACAAACAACCAGGACACCACACACATACAAACAGATTATTTACAGAAATACACACTAATAGGTCCCTCATACACACCACAGTGCTCTCCAAACAGTACCAGATGAACAGAAGATTTGTGGCTTTGCCCTTCCCAACCCTCGTTCAAACAGCCAGTGAAAGTTAAACTTTAGGGTAAACCTCTTTTTCTAATACACAGAGCACTTCTGTGAAATACCTAGTTCCAGCTTCCCTCAGTCTCCACACCGACCTCCTGCACTCCCTCCAGCCACTCTGAATAATGATTCTACATATAGTGAAGGAGATGGCTGAGGAGACTTAACACCTGGACTGTGTGACTGACCTGATTCCTACGGAGATGACTGTGGCTTTCTTATGTCTGATGGTCTCATGGTCTGATTCAGTGATATTTTAGTATGATTTCTATACTATTTATTTAAGAATTTATTTTATATAAATATGTATTTATTCATATTTTAAATGAGCTTTTATTTTAAAATTTTCAGTATTCATTTTAGTTTTTGTTTACATTTTATTTGCTTTATATATAATATATATACTACCAGTCAAAAGATTGGGATCAGAACAATTTTTAAGTTTTTTATTTTTATTATTATTTTTTTTTACAGGAGTTTATTATGCTCATCAAGGCTGCATTCATTTGATAAAAAAAATTGAAATATTATTATGATGTAAAATAAAGTTTTTCTATTTTAATATACAAATCCGATTCCAAAAAAGTTGGGACACTGTACAAATTGTGAATAAAAAGAGAATGCAATGATGTGGCACTTTCAAATTTCAATACGCAAATTTCAACCATATCAAATGTTTAAACTGAGAAAATGTATAATTTTAAGGGAAAAATAAGTTGATTTTAAATTTCATGGCATCAACACATCCCAAAAAAGTTGGGACAAGGCCATGTTCACCACTGTATGGCATCCCCTCTTCTTTTTATAACAGTCTGCAAACATCTGGGGACTGAGGAGACAAGTTGCTCAAGTTTAGGAATAGGAATGTTGTCCCATTCTTGTCAACGGTCTTAGGTCTTCTCTGTCGCATCTTCCTCTTTATGATGCGCCAAATGTTTTCTATGGGTGAAAGATCCGGACTGCAGGCTGGCCATTTCAGTACCCTGATCCTTCTTCTATGCAGCCATGATGTTGTAATTGATGTAGTATGTGGTCTGGCATTGTCATGTTGGAAAATGCAAGGTCTTCCCTGAAAGAACTTAAAATTTTGATTCGTCTGACTCTGACCACAGAACAGTTTTCCACTTTGCCACAGTCCATTTTAAACGAGCCTTGGCCCAGAGAAAACGCCTGCGCTTCTGGATCATGTTTAGATATGGCTTCTTTTTTACCTATAGAGTATTAGCCGGCAACGGCGAATGGCACGGTGGATTGTGTTCAATGTTGTTCCAGAAAACAATGTGCGACAATGTTTTCTGGAAGTATTCCTGAGCCCATGTTGTGATTTTCATTACAGTAGCATTCCTGTATGTGATGCAGTGCCATCTAAGGGCCCGAAGATCACGGGCACCCAGTATGGTTTTCCGGCCTTGACCCTTACGCACAGAGATTGTTCCAGATTCTCTGAATCTTTGGATGATATTATGCTCTGTAGATGATGATAACTTCAAACTCAAACTCTCATGAAATCCAAAATGAGCCAATATTTGGCATGACATTTCAAAATGTTTCACTTTCAACATTTGATATGTTATCTATATTCTATTGTGAATAAAATATGTTTATGAGATTTGTAAACTATTCCATTCTTTTTTTACTCACAATTTGTACAGGGTCCCAACTTTTTTGGAATCGGGTTAGTACATTAAAATGTCATTTATTCCTGTGATGCAAAACTGATTGCCCTTCAAGGGAATTTCGAACTGCGTCCTCTAGGGGTCGCTATGGGGAATGCCTCGTCATGACTCATGTCTGAAGCATAAACTGAAAAACACGAACAAAACGTTGGCCGATGACAGCTCATGACGACACTACCAGTGCAACGATAGTATAAATAGGCGCCGGGAGAACACGTCATCCTATTCTTTGTCTTTATTGACTGTTTTGTTAGAAAGCGTACAGCGTTTAGGAGTGCATGTTTCTCACCAGAGGCTTTGCTCTGATACTTGCAGTTCACACGGCTCGCGTGCTGTGGGTGTGTATGTGTAGTGAAGAGCAAGCGCATTCAGCTTTCGAGGGAGTTGGATGCGCTCTGCTGTGCTCATTGTGATGCATTCGCAGGACTACTGAGGGGGATGTGAGTTTTTCACCATTTACCCAAGTTTGTAGACAACGTCTGCATGAGTGCATTCACATCTCGTGGGAATAGCGATGCATTTGCGGCAGCAGTTTCACTCGCATTTGATTTCTGTGGTAATCTAACGGTTGGGCGGATCGTGTTTAGCTCCCGCAGGAGCTAAATGCATGCTGCGTATTGCGTCGCGGTGAGAACATGGAAAGGATCTGATGAGAAATTTCTCCCCATCAATGATTTAGGAAATAGGATATGTATATTGTGGGTCTGTCTGCAGTTGTTTGAAAGATGGTTTATATCATGTCCTACTCAGATAACCACATTATGCTGCATTCCGGTTTTAATTTATTATTATTATTTTTTTAATAAAACATAAAATTCATTCTCATCTCGCATCCACAGATTCCAGCATACTGGTTATGCCAACATCAAGGGAATGCATGAGAATGGTTATGAGAAGATGCTACCTGTTGAAGAGAAGCTGCCCTGCTATCTCTCCATGGTGGATGCATCTTCTCTTAAGATGTAAGCCTTTTAGGATACATCTCACCTTTCAATCTTTTTGATACCTCTGTCGAGACAGTGGTTGAGAAGTTCAGGGAGGCAAAGGCATGTTCAGCGGCCTTCAAATCCTTCCTTCCACGAAGGTCCAGGTCTGAGCCCGTATAACCCAGGGGTCCTAGCCCATCTCGATCTGAGGATCAGAAATGGGCACCGAAGGCTAGTCTCATGACTCACGCCCATCCCCCGCATATGAGGAATCACGGGTCAAAGGGACGTAGGCAAGATAAGAGATGTGATCCAGATGAGGCTTCATGCTGAAGCATCAAGCGGGAAGTATACGTGGCATTTGCGAGAACCTTCTTGTGTAATGCTATCTCAGTCAGTGCTACCCTTGCCTTAGAGGGGTTGTATTTGAACTTGCCTCTCCTGTTCAGTTCAGTACTTCTGGGTATCTGTTAAGGATTTCCAGATCCAATCACGTGATCGGAAATCGGGCCCGATCGCGTGGTTTCAGACTCGATCGGAATCGGACGTTACCTCCTGATCAGGACTCGGATGTATATATATTCTCATTATTTATAAACACATCTTTAGTTATGCAGTGGCACAGAGTTAGACCCTTTTGACTCCACACAGAAACAGCAACGCGTGCGGCATGACATCACTTTGTTTTCAAGAGCTGGTGTGAATAAATATAGATTCAAACTCAAAGAGACAGGATAGTCTGCGCATGACCTGATATTTCATTTGGACCCAGAATACAGCGAGATGAACATCACAAAGCGCTAAACTCTCATGTAGTGTGTGTTTCATTCATACTAGAAGCCGGAGGGCACTCTAGCGCTGATAGTCATATCAGGAAATTCCTAATATGGACATAAACGTCCAGCTATCGCTGTGGTTCTCACAGGAAAACAGAAACTTACGCAAACACGAAGACATTAATATACGATCACGACAATAAATTGTTTTTCAAGCCATCTCCAGCAGGTGATAAATAAAGTATATGAACAATGCAGTGCTAATTGACATAGCATTTATTACAGTATAGAAACTATTCTGCCTCATTATGTGATAAACAGTGTTTGTAGTATATAAACAAATCATTATTATTTGCTATTGTCCAGCATTTATAGATTTCTAAGCCAATTAAAAGATAGAAATTTGAGAAAAATTAAAGTTGCCTATACTACCAGTCAGAAGTTTTTGTACAGTAAGCTTATTAATGTTTTTTTTAAAGAAGTCTCTTCTGTTCACCAAGCCTGCATTTATTTGATCCAAAGTACAGCAAAACAGTACAATTTTGAAATATTTTTACTAGCCTATTTAAAATAGCTGTTTTATATTTGAATATATTTCAAAATGTAATTTATTGAACATCCTGGATCTGTTTGTGTTTCACTCTTCTTTATTCTTTTTTTTATGTATTATAGAAGTATCGGATCGGGACTCAGTATCGGCAGATACTCAAAATCAAATGACTCGGACTCGAGGGCAAAAAAACCTGATCGGGACATCCCTAGTATCTGTGAACAGATGCATGGGAAGCTTTAAGTACACATGCTAAGCTCTGTGTACTTTCTGAAATCCTGTACGGTAAGGGTTAGACATTTTAGCTTCATTCCCTTTCTCTAAATTGGTTCCGGGTGCTCGAGTTCTCTCCCATTCTGAGGAGTTGAATTCCTCACTCTGTGGACTATTCTCGTGGTAGTTTGGCAGCGTTCGCCTTTATCAAAAGGGTTGCCTATGAGCGCTACTCCTTTCTGAATTCTGAGTTCTCATCTCATGTGAGAGTTGAGTTCTCTGTTTTCTCAGAGCACCTGGAACCAACAGCATCAGGTGAACTAGGCCCTTCCTCCAACTCTGAGTTTTTGGCTAGCTTGCAGCATGCTTACCCTTCTGATTCTAATGATCAGCTCTAGTTGAGAGCTGGGTTTATGCTCCCTCAGCTAGGTAACCTACTGCTAGCCATTCCGGCATTGGAACATTCTGTAGGTTGAGCCCCCTCTCTCATTGAGAACTGGGTGTGTTGCTCCCTCAGCTAAAAAAATTACTGCTAGCTGTTCCAGCACTGAAACATGCGGAAGGTCGAGCTCCCCTGTCATTTGAGAGCTGGGTGTTTGCCCCTCCCTTCAGCTAGATATTTACTGCTAGCCACTCCAGCATTACACCTTATATCGAGTGGATGACTCTCAAACATATTGGTTTTGGGATGTACCATTGCATCTACGGGCTGCTTTTTCAGAGTGCCACGAGAGCCTCTTAGAATGGTATCCTAAAATCCATGTTATGGTAAATGTGCACATGAAGTCTTTGCACACTTTCTGAAATCCACACTGTGGTATGTTCGCACGCTAGTATGCTGCGTTCTTTTCTAAAAACCTATATGGTAAGGGCTTTGCGCGGTTGCTTCGTGTCTTTTCTTGAGCTGGTAAAAGCCCCGTTCATCTTGGGCGCCACTCTACCTATGTATCCACAGGATACCTATTTAAACAGGGAGTTTCTACTAGGGATCTGTTGAGACAGTTCCTTCAGCAAGCTTATGCAAGAGCAAGCGGTAGGCCCTGTGTAACAGGCCAAGACTTTGTATGATGCTAGGCTCTTGGTCGTATCCTTTTAAAGGAATCTATTCTTGATTCCAAGCCTTGAGCTCTACCCCGGGCCCAGGAGTCTGGCCCTAACAGTTAATTTTGCATATGTAGCCTCGGCCTTTGGCTGTAAGGGATAATATCACGGACAGCCATCTAATGCCCCAGGGGCAACTCCCATGGAAATGGTAGAGTTGGTACTTAGTGCTCGCCATGGTTCTGGCCTGCACTCCCCTCAGCATGGTGGCATGGGTATACCATTCCTCATAGCGACCCCTAGAGGACACAGTTTGAAGTTACCTTGAAAGGGAATGTCTCAGGTTACTTATGTAACCATGGACACTGCATCCTCTAGCTTCCTGCCATGCTTTGGACGCAAGTATTAGACGAAGAAGTGGATGACATGTTCTCCCGGCACCTATTTATACTATAGTCGCACCGGTAATGAAGTCACGGGCTGTCGCCGGCCAACATGTTGTTGGTGTTTTTCAATGTATGCTTTAGACACGGGTCATGACGAGGCATTCCCCATAGCTACCCCTAGAGGACGCAGTGTCTCGTTCCCTATTTAGGGAATCATGGTTACTGTACATTAGTAACCTGAGACGTTTTTCATCATCATTACTCCAGTCTTCAGTGTCACATGATCCTTCAGAAATCATTCTACAACCCGAATTCCGGAAAAGTTGGGACGTTTTTTAAATTTTAATAAAATGAAAACTAAAAGACTTTCAAATCACATGAGCCAATATTTTATTCACAATAGAACATAGATAACATAGCAAATGTTTAAACTGAGAAAGTTTACAATTTTATGCACAAAATGAGCTCATTTCAATTTTGATTTCTGCTACAGGTCTCAAAATAGTTGGGACGGGGCACGTTTACCATGGTGTAGCATCTCCTTTTCTTTTCAAAACAGTTTGAAGACGTCTGGGCATTGAGGCTATGAGTTGCTGGAGTTTTACTGTTGGAATTTGGTCCCATTCTTGCCTTATATAGATTTCCAGCTGCTGAAGAGTTCGTGGTCGTCTTTGACGTATTTTTCGTTTAATGATGCGCCAAATGTTCTCTATAGGTGAAAGATCTGGACTGCAGGCAGGCCAGGTTAGCACCCGGACTCTTCTACGAAGCCATGCTGTTGTTATAGCTGCAGTATGTGGTTTTGCATTGTCCTGCTGAAATAAACGAGGCCTTCCCTGAAATAGACGTTGTTTGGAGGGAAGCATATGTTGCTCTAAAACCTTTATATACCTTTCAGCATTCACAGAGCCTTCCAAAACATGCAAGCTGCCCATACCGTATGCACTTATGCACCCCCATACCATCAGAGATGCCGGCTTTTGAACTGAACGCTGATAACATGCTGGAAGGTCTCCCTCCTCTTTAGCCCGGAGGACACGGCGTCCGTGATTTCCAACAAGAATGTCAAATTTGGACTCGTCTGACCATAAAACACTATTCCACTTTGAAATAGTCCATTTTAAATGAGCCTTGGCCCACAGGAGACGACGGCGCTTCTGGACCATGTTCACATATGGCTTCCTTTTTGCATGATAGAGCTTTAGTTGGCATCTGCTGATGGCACGGCGGATTGTGTTTACCGACAGTGGTTTCTGAAAGTATTCCTGGGCCCATTTAGTAATGTCATTGACACAATCATGCCGATGAGTGATGCAGTGTCGTCTGAGAGCCCGAAGACCACGGGCATCCAATAAAGGTCTCCGGCCTTGTGCCTTACGCACAGAGATTTCTCCAGTTTCTCTGAATCTTTTGATGATGTTATGCACTGTAGATGATGAGATTTGCAAAGCCTTTGCAATTTGACGTTGAGGAACATTGTTTTTAAAGTTTTCCACAATTTTTTTACGCAGTCTTTCACAGATTGGAGAGCCTCTGCCCATCTTTACTTCTGAGAGACTCTGCTTCTCTAAGACAAAGCTTTTATAGCTAATCATGTTACAGACCTGATATCAATTAACTAGATGTTCTCCCAGCTTAATCTTTTCAAAACTGCTTGCTTTTTTAGCCATTTGTTGCCCCCGTGCCAACTTTTTTGAGACCTGTAGCAGGCATTAAATTTTAAATGAGCTAATTAAGTGGATAAAAGTGTAAAATTTCTCAGTTTAAACATTTGCTATGTTATCTATGTTCTATTGTGAATAAAATATTGGCTCATGTGATTTGAAACTCCTTTAGTTTTCATTTTATTAAAATTTAAAAAACGTCCCAACTTTTCCGGAATTCGGGTTGTAATATGCTGATTTATTATCAGTGCTGGAAACTGATGTGCTGCTTAATATTTTTTGGAACCTGTGATACTTTTTTCAGGATTCTTTGATGAATAAAAAAGTAAAAAGAAGAGCATTTATTTAAAATATTCATATTTTATAACAATATATAAAACAAAAAGTTCAAAAGTTTGGGGTCATTAAATTTCTATTTATTCTTTTTTTAAATCATTTTTTCTTTTTTCAGCAAGGATGTGTTACATTTTTAAGAAGTGATAAAGATTTATATTGTTAGAAAAGATATTTTGAATACATTATGTTCAAAACTTTTTATACACAAAGAATCCAGAAATATGTGACCAAAAATATGACTACACAGTCTACAGCAGTCATTAGATCAATGCATATCAAACACCATGACTCATCTCAAACTCTAAATGCTCTTGATTTTGACCCGAGAAATGTAAGGTTTATGTGGTAATTACCCACAATGCCTTGCCAGTAACAGCCCCCCAGCTGTTCAAAGACTACGAGAACAACATTTGCTGCCGGGGGTTTAGAACTTCCCGTTACTATGACAACAATGGAACAATTCATATTCTGTGTGTCTCTCCTCTAATAAAGTGTGTAACATTAGGGCGTAATTGCATTTCTGTGCAATATATGAAAAAGCCCTCTGCAGTGAGAAATGCCTGATAGCAGTCATCAAAAACATCTGCAAGAAGGCTCACATATACACAATACAAAAAATAATAATAATAATAATTAATCCACAAAAACACCTCTAAAATATTAACAACTGTCAGGACGATACACTGTGTTAAAATGTCCTGTCTTATACTGAATCCTTTTAACTTTCTCAAAAGAGATAATTGCTGTTGAGTTTTCTTATATAGACACTATTTGCCTGCTGTGTAAAAGATAGATCCTTATCAATCTCAGTGCTCAAAATTAAAAGGTCTCAACATGCTCCACTACCCCCTCCTCCCCCTCCTCCACCCTCCATCTGATTTATTTCACATATAAAGAAAATAAAATAGGCAATAACACACACCCCTGTGGAACCCCTGAATTCCCAATAATACTGTTAGTTTTAAAACCACACAGCATGACATGTTGAGTTCTATTTTTGAAAAACTATCAATAGCATTAAGAGGCATCATGGTGTAAAGTCTCTCTAAGATCACTTATAGTAACTTATGGAAGTGTGGCAGGACCAAAGAGGTTGAGTGGAATGAAAGCAGAATTCCTGGGAATTAGAAGGGATTTAGTGGACAATAGCAGGTTTTCCCACTAGTGTAACTAGACTCTTGTTGGCGTCACGAGAGGCTTAAACTTCACATTAAACCAGTGTGCAGCTGACACAGGAGGCCACTCTAGACACAACAAGAGGAATATGAAGCACCATGCAGACAAATTAAGCTTAAATATACACACACTGAGAACAAAACAAATGCACAAGCTGCATGAAGCAAAAGTTTATTTTTTTACCTTTCAGGCTGATGCACAAACTCACAAAACAATATTAGCGCTTAATGAAGTATACACTGTGCTTTCCATGTCAAAAAAAACAACACTTTCCCACTCAGTGCATAACACATTTTGCTCCAACTGAATCTTGGAATATTTGCCGCAGTCACTACATTAGCAAGCTGCGGAAATCCAAACAGGAGAAAGACTTAACTGCTAAAAATATCTTCAGGCATAGCAATGAGACAGGTAGATCCAGGCTCTTATCCGAAACAAATCCTTCTAAATCTTTTAAATGGCACACCACCACACCATTAAATTGTAATTTTCCTCAAACTTTCGAAGAAGAGTTTATGGGAACTTTAAAACCTGTAAAACAGTCGACCTCTGAATGGAAGAATCACATATTTTTATTAAGCTGATGATGTCACAGCAGCACTAGACTGCATCATAAAGGTCATATTTTAATAAATGAATGTAAACTGATTGTTTCATAATTGCTTTCAGAAATACTGAATTTAAAACTATATTTTTACACAAGGCTGCATTTATTTGATGAAAATACAGTAAAAACAGTAATTTTGTGAAATACTGTATTATTAAAATTGTAAATAACTGTGTTCCATTTTAATATATTTGTATAAATGTAATTTATTCATCTGATTCATGAAAACTGCATTCCTCCAGTCTTCAGTGTCACGTGATCCTTTAGAAATCATTGTAATATTAAAAAAATAATAATAATCTTATTTTTACCAATGTTGAAAATACTTTTCTTATTTTTTCTTATTATCCATCCTATAATTTAAAAAAAGTCTAAAAAAAATTATTATTATTATTCTTTTTCCAAAATTATTTGTAAATATTACAAATTAACATTATTATTACTAAAACTTAACTGACAGAAGCTGATGGTCACCTTGCTGTGTGTAATATGCATCCCTGAGCTCATATGCTGTTTCGTTTCTCTCCACACACCGGAGCTCTCTGGCCCTTAGCCAAAATCCAGCTCCCATCTGCCCAAACCCAGACACTCTCTGAGGCCTGCAGCTTGCTCTGCTTCCTGTCCTGGGACTTCAGGAATGAGAGCTGGGACGCAGGACAATCAGGCACTGAGCTTTCAGCAGATTCCCTGGCTTAAGATGATTTTCATGAGTCTGTCACATACACACACACAAGATGAGACACACACGTGAAGGCTCATAGAAACACATATGTGCAGTCTAAGGCCAAAAAAATCAAGTACATACAATACATTATAAGTGTGCACTATTATTGTACATACATGCGTTCTTGCATTACTGAGATGGTAACAAACTTCAGTAATCTGTCGATACTATTACACCAGATGAGTTATTCCTTTTCAGATCACTAAACAGCCATCTTGATATTGTCCCCAGGAAGCTATTTTTTATAAAGGCAATAGGCATACTGTACAAATATTTTACATTTATGCATGTAGCAGATGCTTTTATTTAAAAGGTACACATTAAAGGTAGACGCTTTTATCCAAAACGATTTACAAATGAGGATTAGAAACCGAATAAATTTAATAATATTAAAAAAATTATAATAAAAAAATTTACAAAATAAATAAATAAAACTGAAAACATAAAAGCTAATTCAGAATATATATATTTTTGAAATATACACAATAAAATAAAATAATAAAATAATACATTATAAAATAACACTGCTCCAAACCTGTTTGTTAAGATTACAGTATATTTCACTATGTCACACCAGTAAAATCTTCAATAAAATAAAAAGCAATATAAATATAATAAAAAAGGGTTTACTAACTTTTTCATTTATAAAATAAAATAAAAAGGTTTTACTCACTTGCTAAGTAAAATGATCTTTACGCTGTTACTTCCCCTTAGCAGTAGCCTGGTTTTCTATTAGAAAATGCACATATATGACCATTCCCGCTTTGAGGTTGCAACAGCAACTTTGTTCATTGTGTTAAACACATTTCAGAAACAAAATCCTTCCACCACAATGATATCCTTGTCTTGATATTTCATCTAGCTTTTAATTTAATCTAAAGTAGCATTTATCAGGTTTTCCACGGCCACTGAAGCTGTATCATTCAGTCTGATAATACTGGTAGGTTTAGGAAGGACAGTGAGTAATTCCCCTACATGCTATTCACCATGACCTCGCACTCTGTTTTTCCACCCTCCTTTTCTCATGGGAAGGAAAAGGTTAACCCTTTTGCTCTTGCTCAGGCCAGTTGTGTTTATTGCTGAAGTCAGCTGAGATAAAAGGTGTGATGAGCTGTATTATGTGTCTATGGTGGTTTATAAATACCTCTAGAGCGCATACAAACAGCAGGACTTTGGACTGCGACACTACACAGATATAAAAGGCAGGTGTATGCCATATTTTGCATTACTGCCACCTTCTGCGCATTGCTTCGCACTTCTGTTCCAAATCTGGCAAAGATGCATTAGCCACCTGGGTGCATGGGCCCAACTTCTCTGCCTAACGGTGAGGGCATTTGCTGTCCTCGCTCTTAACAAAAACTTGTGTCATCCTACCCCTCCTATGGCAGAGCGCCACATGCGTGCGTCTACATTTCCCCCACACTCTGGGGCAGCAGCTGTTTATGTTTCACTTTTAGCTCAGAGCTGTCATCAGTCCTTTCTGAAGGGCAACGCTATAAAGTTCTAACAGTCAGGGAGCACGAGATTGTTTTCCACGCAGTTGTGGTCGATAAATGGCTGATGCATCGCTGATCAGTCTCCTGGCTGTTATCGCACCCAGTGTTTGCGGGCTCACATTAATATCATCTCCCCCACGGCAAGTGATGATTTCTCCGAAGACCATCCGTTTCTAGAGTTTCACACAAAGCGGGGCACATCGTCTGCTATATTTATCTCCCTCTACGTTTTCAATTGAACAGTCACCAGAAGTCTAACGGCTAGCAGCTGGAGAAAACTGAAGTACATGCGTCTGTCCGTAAGATCATCAACTAGTCAATTCAGTAAGGTCACCTACACAGTAGAGTTTACACTGCATCAGAGCACACTGAAAATCCATTCATTTCAATGTGGAAAGTGCACTGCAAAGGAAAAGTGGAAAAACATGATTGCTTTTGATATAATATAATATAATATAATATAATATAATATAATATAATATAATATAATATAATATAATATAATATAATATATGTATATATATATATATAAATGTAAAATATAAAATACTATCATTTTTAATAATATTAATATATTTAATACTATGTGTGTGTGAGTACACTGCTTTGGGAATAAAATTTAGTTTAATGTTTAAAGATATTTCCAAACATTACAGCCAGAACTCACTAAGTCTGCAACCTTTTATATGTTTACACTCCACTTGAAAGGAAACAACTTTATGCCTTATGGGGCCCCTAAAAACAAACCAAATCGAGAAGCAGAGATATGTGGTTTAGCATAGTTGGAACATCCATTATAAAGCCAAAAATATGTTGTTGAGGCCTTTTGTTGGTGACTGCAACCGCCTCTTAAATCTGAAATGACATGAGGTTTTCCCAAAACTGTCGGCACATACTGTACGTACGCAATAAAGCAGCTGGTGTGTGCGAGCATGTGTGTGAAATCTCTCATGTGCTCGAGGAAGGCAAAGCACCCTGCAGCCTAAAATCGTGCTGCTTATACTGATGTATGAAATATCACCCACCAGCAGCTCTAAACAGCACTGAGCTCTGAGGAAATCAGATATAATGATGAACTCTCGCACTGTTGGACTGATAAAAACAAGTACATATATAAATACATAGACAACAGATGAATTAGTATCTTACACTAAATTCACAGCAATCGTGCAAATCAATTTTTACTTATTAAAATAGATCATTTAGGGACATTACAACACTTTACAGGATTATTCTGCAACCAGTTTGGTACAATAACACTAAGAGCCTCCCTTGAGAAAAGTACGTTTTTATTGATGCTATAAGAACTCCTGTATGATTTTGCTCATAGTTATTTTGAGCTACAATATTAATAGAGAAACAAATATTCATTCAGATCAGAGCAGTCACTGTAGGCCAGCTTTCCACACATTCCCAAATCCATTGCCACAACTTATGGAACTTAATTAATTCATTAAATTAATAATTTTATAAAAGCCTAAAAATCCTTGGAACTTTTGTGAAGAACTTGGTGTTTTTTATGAGTATTTCAGCAGCTATCAATATAAATACATATTAAAAAGCAGTTATAAAGAAAAAGTCATAATTTTGTCTTAAAATAACTGCAATAATTTCAGAGATTTCCATTAGCCACATTTTAAACATTATGAATAAACAAGAAAGTTTTCTTCTTTACACTCTACTTCACAAATTAGTTTAATTCAGATTTTTACTTGTGGTTCTTTTTAATGTGAAATTTACTATCAATTTGTCAATGATACTTGTTTCTTACACCTTTTTTCAGTGTATTAAGGAAAATTTTGCAGTGCAAGTTTTTTGATGATAAATTTCACTAATCACCAAGTGTTTTCTCAAGAATCTGAAAAAAATATATATTTTGTATACTGTATATACAACATATACATTATTTACAGATCTTTTTATAGATGTATAGCATTAAAGGTTTATTCAAAGGATCAGTAGCCCCAAAAATATTCAAACTAAACTGAATTAAGTGGCCTGAGTTGAAAGAAAAAAGGAGGAAACAGTTTCCAAGAAGAAAAACTTTTGCAAGCTGTAAATCAAAGACTGCGGCTAAAGCCACTGGGAAGCCAGGTGCTTTATGACGTCCCAGAGGCTGCTTTGTCCTAATGCATTTTATTAGAAAGCAAAAAAAATTCTTCCTAACAGTATTTGCAAAGCAACAGGCCAATAAAACTAGCTGAGATAGACCACTTTGCAAATACAACTCAGATCCATTATCTGGATTGATGTGCATTAATAATCCTTTTAAAGCAAGTGAATTAGATGTTATTCAGGAGTCACTCACCATCTCTATAAGGAAAACCATTCCAATGCATTAATAAAGGGAAGAATAACTCAAGTCTTTGCTGTTAAGTGATTCTGTCATGTACTGACGCCATTACAGGCATTTTGGAGACATGCAGTTACAGATCAATGGCTTTCAATGGATCTGAGTTTGAAAGAGAATGATGGAAAACGTGGGGGGTTCTGTTCGAAACACAACAAAAGATGCACAAATAGATCAGCGGGAGAGGAAACTACGATATAGCTCAGTGTCAAAGGTCCAAATGAAATCAGGTGGTTGGAATCAATGGTGGTCTGTGTTTGAATGCTCCAGAGGACAGAGCAGGAAGTGTGAATGGGAGAAAAACTTGCCTTTATGAATGATGTCATTGAAACGGGATGGATCGAGATGCCACTTTCAGAGAAGATGGCTTTTACAGTAATAGATGAGAATTCAATGCACTATTTCAGCTCTAATAAAAATGCCGCACTCCAAAAGACAGGAGAGCAGAATGCACACAATGCACCGCTGGAGAACATCTATCTCTCTCCAGTCACGCCAAATGACACCAACATATGAAATGTGTAAAACATGTGAGAACTACAATTCTCATGCACACTCTAATAGAGAAAATGTTAAACATCATTCTCTCTCAACCTTAGTCAAGCACTCTCCTGCCTCTAGCACATTATTTTAATTTGACTGGTTATTATACTCATTCATATATTTATATATTTAGTGGGAGGAAGATATGAATTGGTCTTGGGTAAGTTTTTTTTCCTACTTTGATCTCAAACAGAATTCAAATAAAATATTTTCAACATTTGTCTGTGTTGAGAAAGTACTCAGAAATATAATAAATTCAGGATTTGGTGAAAGTGTTCGCGTTTCCCTCAGTGACGCTGAGTGAGTACATTTATTTGGATTATCAGCATTCCACTAGAGATAAGAACAAAGGCACTTGGAGGTTTACAGTCTTGTTCAAGGTTTTTAAATTCAGAATTAATAATAAGCTGCTGCTAATTTGACTCTGCTTTTGATCCTGGTGAAGTAATTATGTTTGTTCTTATGAACAACTTTGTCTGTTATTTGCATAAGATAATAATAGCAAAAAACATAATAAAAAAAGAATATATAAAGAAAAAAGTTACATCTATTTTTTCTAAAGCAACATTGTTCTGCTAGTTCAAAAGTCAGGGCATTGGTGTGCAGTTGGTAAGGTGTTGCTCAATATTAATTGGTCTCGGTCATATTCAAAAGATCCCACCCAGAAATCACAATATGATAGTCTGGTTTCTAGAACTGACTTCGGTCTCTCCTGCAATGGAAATCTTGCAGATTTTTATTCTTCAAAATTTAAGATCTCTTAAAATGATAATTATGACTTCTCTTATACCATTTAGGATATTTAAGAGTTTTTATGATTTTTTAAGGACCCACACAGACCCTGTTTGATGAACTGCCTTGCAATGTCATTATAGTTAAGTAAAACTAAAACCATAAAAGGGCTCGCAAAATTTCAAAATCCTTGGTAGCCCTTCGGGCAGGCATTCTTCAGATTTTGGTAGCCCACAATTAATTTAACTTTACAAAACAGCATGATCAGCAAAAACTGTTAGCATATAGGGATGTAACAATTCACTAAACTTACAATGCGATAAAATTCAGGATACAGATTACACAGTACAATGTTCTTACAAATTATATATATATATATATATATATATAAAACAAAATGACATTATTATAATTATTAAATTATGAATGAAAAGGTGTCCTTTTATTATTTCTCAGAAAAAAGTTGCATATTTCTTTGTGAAATTGAAATGTTAATAAAACTAACTTCAAAATTTAAAACAAATCCCAAATCAGATAAATCTCTTCATATAAACAAAGGCTTTGCCTGTGCTCTATTTAAAATCAGAGGGAACCACTAATACATTAACTACGTAGCTACGTTATTTGTAGGGCTGCGCGATTAATCGCATGCGATTGTCATGCGTGTTTCTTTATTAAAGCTGGTTCTGTGATTAGTACTAAATATCCATCACCTGCTTTCAAATGGAGCGGCACTTGCTACACAGAGCCGAAGTTCTCTGACAAGCTACGCAATATCGCATTCATAATTGCAGATGAATCACATTCGGTTGTGTATTGTTTACGAGAATATTTGGAGAGTCAATAATTTTTGGGATAATTTTGTGTGTATGTGTTCATTCAGAAGGATACGTGAAGGAGGAATCCATTCTGTGTACACGCATTGTCTGAAACGTGGCTCTCTGTGTGCATGCTTTAAATGAGTGCGCGCAGAAACCAGCATGCTAACTTAGCTTTTTTTTTTAAAACGCTTGAATGTTTAAATCGGCAAGACTAAGAAACAAGAGCAATCGATCAACTACGATCGATTGACATTTTCAAGTCTGTGTTTTCTTGTAAACCAAATCAACGTCAGTTCCAACATATCATGCCACGTCTCTCTCCAAGGCCAGGGTGACATGACAGCACGGCCTGTGATGTGAGCACCAGGCTACGGGTGACCGTTAAGTGTCTGAACACATGTAAATCAAGGAAATCTTCCCCTACCTCCAGATCCCAGGAGAGGAGTTTGACCATCGTGCCTAGCGGTAGGAGAGCAGCACAACGAGGTCATTTGGATGCACAGCCGTCTAACGGCAATAACAGGCCCACACTCCTCCGAGAGCCATCAGGATCAGCAAAGGCTTAGCGGTGGAAGCCTGTAACAACAGAGCTCTGTTTCCGTGCATCTTAGAAGAGTGAAGAACAATGTAGCCTCATATTGCTTCACCTTGAACACACAAGACCCCAGCAGACTACAGGCTGATGAATAATTCTCATTTGAGCCTGCATTTTTTATTTTGCACAGATACAGTATCTAATTAACTGTCAACAGACAAACAACATGTGTACGATCTGAAAATCCAACTGAGACCTGTAGAAAAATGGGCATTTGAATTATTAGTGCCATGATTGGCATCAAAAATGATGCATTAGAATGGAAGACAATTTTCTAAATAGCTTTATGCAACTTAAGAAGCATTACAATTGGTTTACAATCTTCCTTTTGCTCAGTTCACTTCCCTCATTTAGGGCGACTGAGTCATTTTATTAGTGATTAGACCAAAAGAGCTCCGGTTCCTGCAGTATTGAACCTCAGATTGTAATTTGCTCATAATGTGAAGAAGGGGAATATGCAAATAAAGTCAGAGTATTTTGTGTTTGCAGTTTTGCCCCTGGGCAGCTTGTCCCACGACACAAATCATCAATTAAGATCCCAGCAGGGATCTTGGCATTTAAATTAGCCCCATCCAACAACTTTTATCTTCCAGACAAAACATTACAGCCCTGTGATCGCTTGCACCGCAGAAATAAAACAGCTGATTAAATGAGATTTTACTTTGGGCGGAAAATGGACATGCAATATCACTCATATATTGTCTTATGTATGTTTAACAGATGATACAGCCAGTTTGTTTCATAATATTTCTATATTTATATTAAGTCAATAATTTTCTCACCACGTTTTTGCAGAGAATGGAACTCAACATCGCAAATGATCTAATTAATGTATCAATTATAAAACAGTTCTCTCTTGCAGTTGTTCTAATATAAAGCATGTCTAAGGATTATCTTGAATTTTCAAGTGTAGGCTAATAAATATAACTTTGTACAAATTAATTTAAAACAATATTGAAAGTCACTAAACTTTTACAAAGGAACAATTCTATATCCAATGAGGAACTTAATCATTGACAATACCATGTAATGTTGTCTCTGCAAGTCAATACGGAACGATCAGCTTCAAGTTTTACAAATCAGAGGACAAATCTAAGAATTCACAAGAGAGTAATAAATACCACTTGATTTGCCAGCCAAATTGTAAAAAAAAATAATAATAATAATAATAAATAAATAAAAATACACAGAAAATGAGACATAACAGCAGCAAACAGCTATTAAACTGACACCTTTTATAAAGTAACAGATGAACATCAGCTGCATCAAACATGCCTCTAATAGTATTTATAATCATTTTTACATGTGTTTATTATGGTCCTTTACCTACAAGCAACCGAAAGGGAAATTAGGAGTTTTGGGGCAGGATGCCCACAAGCATCACAAGAAAGAAAAATATAAAATTATGAGGGACCTTAAAAGTAGCCTACGTTCTTTTAACCAACAATTCAAACCAAAACGTTAGAATAAAAAGTTATTCAGAGTAGCCTACGTAGTTTTAACTGCCGCTAAATAGTCGCGAAAAGAATCGCGATGTGGTAACCATAACAACAGTACGCTTCTCAAACGCAGAACAAAACGTAAACATATTATTGTTCACTAAAACTTTATTATAGTTTCACATACCACAAAACAATTTTAAAATAGGTTTCACATGTTGTCATTGGCGAAAAAAAAATTGCAACCCATAATTTACCCTAAAAAAAAAAGTTGACTTTGCGTAAGTCATTGTAATCTATAATATGCATAATTAGGGCAAACTGTTTTTATTTTCTTAAACATTACTCTGATCATGTGCGATAATATGTTAAACTGGCACAAGATCTGAATGCCAGATAAACAATTACTAAGCAACATCTTGTTTCAAAACTGAGCAGTCATAAACGAACAGTAAAATACAACAAATATTTAAACTTACTAAAAGCCAACAGGACATAAGTATAACTCAAAACACTGGCGATTTCAAAACACAACCCAATTAAAATTCTAAATGTGACTTTGATGCGTAGTCTATATTTTGCGCGTTATGAATATGACGAATCAGTCATGTATCCCTTCGGGAAAAACAAACAAACAAAAAACAACAACAACAACAATAAAATGCCCTTTAAAACCCAACAAAAATGTCGACACAAAATAACCACCACATTTCACAAGTCCAAACGCATCATCCACCAAACAAAATCATCCAGAAAGACTCGTATGCGCTCCCCAAACTGCACGGCATCTTCTCCCGTCTTTCCCCCCTCCTTCTATCGCACTCTTCTCTTCCTCCTCCTCCCTCCCGCTCACTCACACGCGCACGCACTCTCTCTCTTTCCCTCACTTTCTCTCTCTCCCTCTCTCTCTGTCTATCATTCTCTCCTCTCAGCCCTCGGCCAGTCTGTATGAATAATGTCCTGCCTTTTGTAATGAGAGCGAGAGGGGGGAAAAACAGGCTGGAGTGTTCGCCCGCTCCGCGCTCTGACATTGAAAATGAATGACAGCTTACCTGAATGCCAATCTTCATCAGACTGACACCAGGCTGACAACACAGCCTATACTCCCCTACACAAGCCGTGACGTCTGCCATATCAGACCCCTCCCATCATCTCCCCCCTCCTCTTTCTCTCTCCCCGTACCCCTCACTGCCGAGTGTACACCTCCGCGGTTCCTCTTCCACTGGCGTTATTCCGTGATATACCGAACACCCCGGGCCCTGCACGCGCATCTCCGGTTCATTAGCGGAGCTACGGCTGCAGGTCGCCTTGGCTGTTCGCCTAGTCGGAAAGCAGAAGAAACCTATTTATTTGTGGCACAAGAAACAAGAAAATTTGCCACTTGGTCAAATAAATCCCAGATGTATGTTTAGTTAGTTATATAGAAACTTAGCCCATAGACTACAAACAGAGTCACGACCGAGAAAGACTAATCTAGATAAAATATGCTAGGGGTATTATTATTTTTTCTTTCTTTTTAGGACCCCAATATAAATTTACAACGATTTCTACATGTTCCTGTATACGGCTCACACAATGTGATATTACTAAAACTAAAACAACAGGTTATTTAGATTAATTGTCTTTTATACTGTCATTTAACTGTAGCCAAATAAAATATAACCAAAATATTATATATATATATATATATATATATATATATATATATATATATATATATATATATATAAATCAAATGGAGATAGTAATAATAGAATGTATTTGCACACCATACACACACATAGATAGATAGATAGATAGATAGATAGATAGATAGATAGATAGATAGATAGATAGATAGATAGATAGATAGATAGATAGATAGATAACGTAAATGATTTATACGCACTACGTATGCTGTGTTCACATAAACTACAACTCCCATCAAACTGTTCGCTAGATACTGCAACCTGATTGGTCTATTCGAGACACAGGAAGTGTGGAGGTAAACAGAAGCGATAATGTTTCCATGGAAATATTTTATACTTTCTGCAGCGTGTATCTTATCGCAGATCTGTATTTTTTGAAGTATGCAGTTGGTTTCAGCATTCGGTTGTTTTATGAGGTAAATATACAAACTGTTTAGACTAATAGTTAGCCGTTAAAGTCCTAACGTACAAGGGATTAGTTTGCTGGCTTAAGCATTCATTTTTGATATACTGGAAGCTTCCCATCGTCCTTTCGCATTGTTTTTTAGTAAAAAGATAGACGCGCCACATTGTTTGCGTTCATAACATCAGCTTTATATACTTACAGTGGATTAAGCGCATGTATCCATCATAAACACAATAAATTTTTCTCACGTCCAGCTACAGGTAGTGTGAGTGGCGAGGATGGCCGATGTGGTGTTAGGCGTTGGGACAGGTGTGTTTATCATCACTTTAATCTGGATAGTGACTCTCGCGCTCACCATCGTTCTGTCGCGCGCAACCGGCCCAACAAAGTAAGAACATACTTTCAGGTTTTCGACACGTGCTTTGTCTATAGTAACTCTATTGTATCATGAATAATCAGGATGTTCTCGCCTCACCAGGTTAGGAATCATTCCTATATTTCTAATGGCGCTCAGCGTCACACTGGTTTTAGTTTTCTTCCCGCGCGCCCCTGAAGTTCCTTCCCCTGAAAAAACGGTTCAGGTAAGTGCAGTAATTTGCATAATGTGCTTTATTATAAATATAAAGCAATTGTATTATCCTTGCCAAATTTACAGACAGACAAGCATATGAAAACCTAATGTACAAGGGATTTGATAAGTGTTGTTTTGTTTTATTCAATTCTGATAATTATGCTTGAAAAGAGAGTAAGGTGCACTGTACAGCTCTGTGTGAGAGTTATATTTGACAAAGACATGTGCTGGTTTATCTCTCCTCAACAGCAGACGAGCAAAAACACAACAGCTTTTCCCTAAGTTTGTCTTTGCCAAAACCAACCGCTCTGAGCTGCCAACTCACCCTCTTGTCTGCACAAACAAAAGCCAGACCATTTACCTTCCAGTCTTCAATATCACAACAGAAACATGTTGACTGAATCAAATGTTCCTCTGTCTTTGACCTAAAATTAGACATTACATTGTACACTAGTCAACATTTGAAGTGGATCAAAAAAGTTAAATGTTGACTAGTGTAGTTCTTTTAATATCTTGCAACAGATGTTCTCAGATTTACAACTCAATTTTTTGTTATCAGCAAGAGGCGTTATAAAGACGTGCAAGTTTTTGATGTTAAAACATCTTTTAGAAGTTGATACCATTTAGGTTAGTGCACAAATGTTAGCTTTAATCAATTTAGGAATGAATATAAGATCTTATAGTGGAACAACATAAAGATAAATTGCTAAAACAAAACAGCATGCAAGTCTCTCATAACTGTAAGCATGCATGTAGTACCATACATTGTGCAATAGACTCTCATTTGTGGATAGTGTCAAATCCATGTTACACCCGTTGCTGATTTGCTTGCAGCGGGTATGACTAGATAAGGGTTTTTTTTCTTGACAGGTGACAGTGTATTGTATGAGAAATGGGTAACCCCTCGCTGTTGTACAAAGGAATAATATCACAGTGCCAATTAGGCCAGCCCCAAACAGGAGCTCACTGCCGCACATTCGATGCCACATTAATAAAACATGGCCTCTGCTCTGTGCTTTGCTAGCTGGCTAATTGGCGAATTAGAAAGTGAGATGCGTTAAACGAGAGAACACTGCATTCGCCTGAGACAGAGCCCCCTCCCACATACACATGCACAGACACACACAAAGACACCTCTCTGTCTGTAGTTTAATGTAGGTTGTGGCCTCTCCCATGGTTTAGGGCCTCATACTCTAGTTGAGGTCTGTAGGGACGTAGGGTGCTGTTAGTATTCAACACTATCACCCTGTTCAGCTTTAATTCATGGAGGAAAAACAGACAGCAGAATAAGAAATAATGGCAAGAAAGAAGTGTGTGTTTTTCTGACGTATGATAAAATAAAGTAAATCCTGATATATATATATAGAAAAATCATATATTAAATATAAACTATCTAGGTTACATTACTTAAATCTTTTATATTTGTAGTGTTTTTTTAGTTTATATATATATATATATATATATATATATATATATATATATATATATATATATTAGTTGCTGCAGGCGACGATTAATTGCATCCAAAATAAAGGTTTTTGTGCAAACATGCATGTATATTTTTAAGGAAAATATGTTTATATATTCAGTATTTTATATATAATAAATGTTTATATGTAAATAAACATAAATAAATACACAGACACACACACACGTATGGTTCTGAAATTATTCAAATTTTCTGATTTGCTTTTATTTGAAATATAAATATTTTCTAACATTATAAATGTCTTCACATTGTTATGTCCTTGCTGAATGAAAGGTGTTAATAAAAATGTACATGCACACACACGCACACACACAAACACACTTTATTAGGGTATACTCTATCTGGTCTAGTGAGGGTTGCATTTTTTTAATTTTTTAAAAGAACCCTGCTGACCTCTAGTGGAGAAAAGCATAACATGCTGAATGGATTTCATGTTAATTAAAAATATTAATGGAAACATCAAAGCCCTCATGGCTTTAATTACTTTCCAGTAACTGTATAATATGTTAAATAATTCAAGCCGTAAGCCTGTGATGTTTTTCAGATAGTGGATATGTTCTTCATCGGCCGATACGTGCTTCTGTCCTTGGTGAGCGTGGTGTTCTTGGCAGCCCTGTTCATGTTGCTGCCCTTACATTTCCTGGAGCCCGTGTATGCCAAGCCCCTGAGAACACACTAGACCACGAGACTTCATGTGCCAAACTCCTACAGATATCCTGAAGCGGGCCAGCCAACCTGGCAGCGCCGTCGATCAACGAGCCCCACTTGAGATGAGAGGACAGCAGAAGGTTCCAGGGCTTTTGTCTTCCTGTTCAAATCAGAGATGTCCACATCTCTCTGAGAGCACAGCACAGAAGGGTCTGAATGCAGCACGTTTTCACAAGGGTGTGGTTGGGTAAAGTTGTGTATGTTAGATATGTAATCAGTTTTGTTATTTTAAATGTAGTGCATTTTTACTGTTAAAAATAATGAATACAACTTATCTTTGTCAAATTTCTAGTTTGTTCATTTCTTTAATTAGTGGTGTTGGCTAAGGAGAGCATTAGGATTAGAGTTTTCTTCCCACTGTGACCAGATCACTGAGTAAGTGGGTAAGAAACATCAGTCTGATTCATGAATTTTTCCTTTAGACTGGTTTTGTGAACTGATTATTAAGTCACTGAGTCAAACTCAATCACCAGTTTAGTCTGATTCATGGGTGACCACTTGATCAAATCATTCATCGAAATGATTTGACGCAAAACAAAAGATTTGCTCCTGGATTAAACTTTAAAAAGGTTTTCACAAGAGATCAATGATCTGGAATTCTTCAACAATCAAAAATGGATCTATAAATGATTAACAATTTAATATGTTTTAATAACGTTACTTAAATTTAGCATATAAATGTACAGGAAATGGGTAATGATTTTGACATAAATGACCTAACTGCTTCACAACACCATCAATATTACACTGCAGAAGGCACTTAAGTCATAATCACAGCATATTTTCAGTGCCTTCTCTGCATGAAATCACAGTCTAATACCCCAGTCTATTAATTGGTTATCTGCAAACTCAAATTTCACTCATTCACAGCTAAAACCAGACAAATTTCATTTTCTTGGTCCCATATTGACATGCTAATTTTGGGCTTATGGAAGCATTCTTTAAGACACTGTCTCACTCTCCGCACAATACCACAAAGACGCAGGGAGCAAAGTTGGGCGGTCCAACAAAGCTTCAAGCTGCGCAAGTTGATTATTTTGTTCTTAACAAGGCGAATACTCTGTGTGGGTCCTTTGTTGCCTCAGACGTTTACTTTCATTTTCATAAATCTCTCTTGGAGGCAAACCTCACAGGGGAAGATGTAGGGTCATTACTGCTTATTATTTTCACAGGCATGTTGTACATGTGTGCTGTGATCCTTACAACATGAACACAATAAATAATTTCCAAAAGTTCATAACTGAATATAAAATGTTAGCTGCAGTTTCACCAGCTAGAAAGTCATAAGCAGCTGATCAAATGTGTGACAAATCCAACACGACATTAATAGTCAAGAGTAGAATCTACATGTTTGTCCATTACAAAGCAGCCTACTTAGTTTTGGTCATGCAGAAAAAAGTGGAATATCTGGGAACTCATCCCAAATACTCATATATCCGGAGGTCCTTACACAGAGAGATTGTGGGAATGTGAGCAAGAAGCGATGCGAGGCCATGTCTCAGTTGCGCTAGCTCTCACCCCTCAGGTCTTCTTGCGATCCTTATTTAAAAGTGGGGAGTCCGACGGGACGTGCAGTGAAATTCCAACCAGTGCGATGAAAGAGAATCTAATGAATCAAATCCAATCCTATTAGTTCCGGCCCACATCGCAACACTGAGGCCTTTCTGCTTGCTGATCAGCGAAGATCTACCAGAGCTTGAGAATCAGGGTACCGGACGGATGGACTGGTACATGAAATAGGTTGTGTAATCAACCCAAAGGATCACAGACACATTGAATGGTGTCTATGTGTACGATATAATAAAATACAAAAGACAGTGACCTTGAAAAAAAAATATTTTTTTTACAAAAAGAATCAGTTTTAAAGGCACCGTTTTTTTAGGAGCTCTTCTAAAACCAGAATGTTTATGGACTGTTTCCAAAAGAAAATCAGATAAAAGTCACGTAAATACTATCACATCATAATCAATGTTTTAGTTATCATATAAAGTAAGGACAATAGAAATAAATAAAGTTCTGAATTGTCGGCGAAGGGGAAGTTGTATTGTTGCTGAAGGTAGCTGAGAAATGCAATTCGCTAATGTACTACTACGTAATCCATTACTGCAAAGACACTTGACTTATTTTTGTTTCCTTTCCATTTCTTCCTATCCTTCTCTCTGTCATTTTCCCTTATCCCTTCTTGTTGTCCGTGCTGGTAGTGACTCTCTCTCTCCAGGGAGTGGGAAAAATGGCAGAACAAAGCGTTGGAGGGAGCAGGGCTCATTGGGAGTCTGAGCTGGAGGCTTTGTAGGGCAGCCAGCTGGACATACAAAGAGAGTAAGAACGAGAGAGGGAGAGAAAAAGAAAGCAAAAGGGGGATGCAGAGATGGAGAGGTGTAAGCGCGACCCAGGATATGGGTGTGGGTGCTGCCGAGGCTTGCGGGAGAGGGGGAGGGATGAGGAGGGGAACCGCGTGAACACTAGATCCTGCTTTGTGATCCACTCATGCAGAACTTTTGCCCTCACACCCCTGGCCTTTTATTCTCCAGCTCTTAGCTCTGCATGCCCACGATTCACCCCTCACACCCCCATCTCCATCCCTGAGAATATTTAATCTAATCAGTGTTGGATAAATGTTACTCGTATCAATTGTTCCATTTTAGAATCTGTGAAGGATTCCTAAAAAGAATGGTGCAAGCATCAACTGAACTCCTGTTGGTTGTTGTCGGATGCAAAATGTCTGAGGTCGGTTATAGGTGTGGGGTCAGGTAAGGGTCAAATGTGGGTGCTAAACCGCAAGTCAAACTAAATGAAATGTTTTTATACTAAACTAAAATATTACGAATGTTTTTTGTGGATATGCAAATTCAGCTGCAAAGAGGCTGAAAAATAAAGACATTTTGCAGTTGAAAGATAAAGACTAGTATATTATAGAGTATATTTATAATGTTTTATATTTTAAAATCAATGTAATAATTATTTAAACTTTTATTAACTTCAAGAACAAATATTTGTTGGGAATTTTTGGCAGCAAACAAGTTTTGATTTGAAACACTGCTTTCCGATGCACACCAATTCACCCAACAACATTTTAATTATTTTTATCTATATTTTATCTTCATTTTATTTGCGGTATATTTTTGAATAATGACAGCTAACATTTTCCTGACTTCCTGTTTAGTTTTGTTTTTAATTTATTTTAATTCACACCCAGAGTGAGTATTTGCGATTGTGTATTTGTATTTGGAATACTGGAAGCAAAAAAGCTTTGTGTGTGTGTGTGTGCGTTTGAAACACTGCATCCATCCAACAATAGAACAGATTTTTTAAAAGTAATGCATTTTTCTTTTCTCCCAATGAAACTCGCAGACCAAGGTATAAGCTGTTGTTTGGCTTTGATTCAAGGGTTATCATTCTCTACATATCCACTATCCTATCTTTCTTTATGATGGCATAAGAGTAAAAAATTTTCTCTACCTACTTTTTTCTTTCCGTCTCTCTGTTGAGGAAGTTTAGCGTGTTCTCCATCCTCTTGAGCTGAAGATTAAGGCACAGTTTAAGGGTCAGTGTGAGCTGGAATAGCCCTCTGCAGGTCCACCCTGACACCCCATGGAGGGCTGAAGCGTGGCCATTTTTGGGTCCTCACCAGGGTCGCTCCACATGACCTGCTACCTGGCAGGGGGTACAGTGAAAAGAGAGCATTCAATGAACAAGTGACTAGTGTTTGAAATGCAAGGTCATGGCTTGCAATATGGGTGGTCAGTGAAAGATTTTTTTTGTTTTAGAAACTTGTTCCACATAAAATACATTGCGCATTTCTCGGAAACCACTGCATGACTGTTATGTACTTACAATGGAAGTCAATGGGGGAAAAAAAAAAACACTTTTTTTCTTATGTAGAACACAAAAGGTAAGTTTTTATGAATATTCTGGCCATTCTTTGCAGTATAATGAAAGTGAATGTGGCTGATAATCTCCAACATGACAAAAACATCATAAAAAATTGATGCTCTGTATTACAAGTCTTTTGATGTCATGTGATAGCTTTATCAGATGAACAGATTAAAACTAAAATTCATTATTCACTAATAACTCTCCCTAACACATTCATGAGATTGGTAGTGATGTCCAATTGGTGAATTAATCATTCTTTTGAAGCAGATATTTAAAATGAATTGACTGACCTTTAAGCTACTACTAAATATTGTAGAAACTTAATAAAATATTGTAGAAACTTAATTTTCTGTAAAGTTGCTTTGCAATGATTTGTATCGTAAAAAGTGATATACAAATAAACTTGAATTGAAATCTTGAATTAAATTGACCTGATTCACAAAAATGGGTTCAGAAGGATTCATTCTCAATTCAAACTGATGCAATGATTTGGTTGCACCAGTTAACAGCTTGCTGGGAGGAGTTTATGAGTCAAAATTATTTTCCACAAACCTATCTTACATCTTCAGAATATCTTAAATAGAGAGCATCTGAGTCATCTGAACCATTTTTGAGATACATGATTTGCAGAAACGGTTTCACCCTGGTATTTGTGTTAAAACAATACTACTGTACATCAGAGGTAATACTTATATCGCCCACATCTCTGCCTGTGGCTTACAGTCTTAAATGAATTAGGAGTTTGGTAGAATTAAACCCCCATCATGTCAGGTCTGTTAACTCAGCATGTTTCTTCCATTCTTCTGTGCTGAAGCAGCAGGACTTGTGAGTGGAACACAAGACCAGACTGCATGAGACAAATTGCTTTCTCTGTCCCATTTGATTCAACCTCTGTGATGAGTGGGACACATACTGTGCACGCAGAAAGGTACAAATTTTTTCCTTTTTGCTATTTGCTCCTTGAACAGTGAAAAATCTGTGAACGTATGTGAACCAAAAAAGAAGAAAGGAAGAGAAAAGGCCCGTGTCTTTCCTCATCCTCTTTGCTGCTCAGTAATCAAATTCAACTAGGTTTCTGTTGTCTGATAATTGAAATGTTTAAGTGTGAAAATCGAAATGATCTCCACTTCGAGCGAAACGTCTTCACTTCGACAAATGAGAACGTTCCAGTTGCGTAAGTGATTCGGTCCGCTCACCTCTCCTCTCTGCATAAAATAGAAATTGTGTTGAGAAAGTGCGAATCCCCCCCAGACAAAAGCCGTCCCTTTCATGGCCGACAAGCAGCCAAAGCCCTTGGAGAGGGTCAGTTTTGTTTGAAAACACTCCCTCTCTCATGCTTTTGAGAGAGTAGCTTGATGCAGAAATGAAGGGTGTCTACTTCTTCTTTTGTGGTATGGCCCAATAGCAGTCAGGCAATGCGTTTTTAGCCGTTTGATGTTTTAAAGAGCGAGAGATTTTATCATTCTGAAGGATTTGATCAGTCGACTAGCAGACACTTGATTAATGGAACTGATCCCTTTCGGTATGGGAGATCCCCTTCCGTCCCCTCCCCGTTTGCTCCCGGGCCTTGTTTTCCATCTTTGGGACGTGCAGAACGAATGACACAGATGTTGTTGGAGGAGACAGTCCCCGTCCCTCTCCTCCTCTCCCGTGCTCCCAGCATGGGGCCTGAAACTTGTTTTTCAATCATTGTTTCCGCCAACTTCTTTCCCAAAAGAGAAAAGCGAGGCGAGAAAGAGGAGGGAGAGAGCGGAGGGATCGCTAAATAAAAGAGGGAGGGAAAGTAAATACAAAGCATTTGTGGAATATAAAGAAAAAAACATTCTTTATAACAATCTCCTGATAATTTAGCACCACAAGGACTGTGGGGAGAAGGGTGGATCAGTCTGAACCGCATTTTGGATGGTGAAGTGGAGGGTGCAGAGCCAGAGGAGAGGAGCTTTAAGTTGAAGATGCAGCTGTCAGCATGGCTGCTGTGGGTGGCATGGCTGTGTACCTGGACCGAGGCGGCACGCCAGTGCCAATGCCAGTGCGCATGCCCACCTGAGGAGCAGGTGGAACAGAGATCAGAGTGGTTGGAGGGGAGAGGGCACCTTGGTCATCACCTGGCGCACCAGCGGGCGACACACAGGGACAGGGCCCATCGCAGGAAAGGTAAAACTAATTGATTTTTGGGGGGAATATAGCACTGTTAAGAAAATGAATAATATAAATTACATTTGCCTATTAGTTCACTTTTTGATGAAGAATAAGCACTCAAATAAATCATCTACAAACCTGGACAGAATTATTATTATTTTTTGTCATTTTTATCCAGGACCGAATGGTGATTTTATTCATTTTTTTATTAACCTAATGGCTTCAGCAGCTGATTTCAGGCGTATCAGCATGGGGTCCAAAGCATGAAATCAGAAAGACAGTGATAACTTGATAAAGTGTTATTCACTTTGTGATTTTCACTTGTGGACACTCTTGATTTAATTTACAATTGAAGAATTTATTAAGTAAGTGTGACGGTACCATTCCGTTTGCATGACTATTTGAAGTTTTACTGTTTAAAAAACTTTCGTTGGTGTAGTTTATGATATATTTGACCTTTTAGTGACTGGCTTTTGTTAACTAGGGAGATGATTAAAAGGGAAAAAGTTGCTGTTAAACTTATTTCCCATTCCTTTGATATTCTTAGTACAGTTTTTATTTATTTAGTCATATGTTTTATTTATTTGTAATAAAAAAAATCCACCCAACTGGATTCAATTATATTTTTATAACATGAAATATAAATACATATTTCATTTTGTTTCAGCAGGGTACTATGAAGTTTTATTTCCAACAAAAAATTCTTGACCACTTGTTACATATTAAAAACATGCTTTATTCTTTACTTTAGTCAGTTTTGGTAAAAATAAAAAAATTATAATAATGTTACATTCAATCTCAGACATTAAGGAAGTCAAAGAGACTTATTTATGGGTAAAACTTGCTGAGAAGTTACTCTGGGTGCTAAATCAGCCTGGAGTTCTTTTGCGGTGCTACTTTAATTGTGTGTTGTGGTATGCAGCCCCATAGTCCCTCAACATCTTTTGTTAGTCGTTGAAAGCTGGTGATCCACAGGCCATCAAGGCACTGCTCTCTGGATCAATATACGTGTCCATCAGTGTGGCCTGCTCTTTTAGGCCACACAATGGACAGTTCTCTAAACAGCACTTTATTTATATGTGCCTTTCGAGAAAATGAACTGCCGCCGCCTCTGCTTTTCTCTCCTAGACTTTTCTTTTCGCTTTCTGTTTTCTCCTCTCTCCATCTCGGCCCCTCAGCGACCGTATATACACAGACTTAATAGTATCTGGAATTAGCAAGTTTTGCTCCTCAGTGTTGTTTCAACTCTACACTAGCAGCTGTGCTTAACTTTCACCATTTGTTTGCTCTTTTTTTCTGATCCTTTGGTTGTATTATTTAAGAAACATATGACTCAATATACAGCACAATTTAGTGATTTAATGAAAAAAGTCAATCACTTGAACAGATCCGGTTCAGGTCAATATTCTCTTATTTAAAGTTTATAAACTTTTCTGGTTTATGTTGGCATAATTCATTCAGATTTTTTAATGACTGATGTGGTTCACATCAGTTTGTACAGTATTCACATATTAAGCAATTTGTGCTACTTAGAAAGGAATTTTTCTTGACTGTGAGGTCTAATGCTTTCCTGTTCCTGTATGCTGTCATCACAAACATTAGATAGAGGTCTTCAGATCACACATTAAATTACTAACTCAACTAAAGGTGAAATTATGTGATAATAAAAGTTGTTTAAAAAAGGGTCGATATAGTAGGCCATAGAAGAGGAAAAAACACTCCTTTCTCCTCCCTACAGTAGCCTATGTATAAGTGTAACAAACACAATTTGGCCCAAAGTATGTCCCATTGTTTAAACTATGTCATCTTGAATTCAAACCAAAACATAAACAGAGGGCAAAAGCACGACTTCAGGAAACTTGAAGTCACACATGTGTAGTTTACCTCAGCACTTGTTGGAGTAATTAGTTAGCGCTGGCTCGTCAATCATCGGAGGTGTAACTCCACTCCAGTCTTCATGCCATCAGTCATCAGCTCCTGCTGCTCCGGTCAGTCAGTCACCGGGGCGGGTCTCGATCCGGATGGCGCTCTGTTCAACACTCGTACTGACTGAAACGACAGAGACGTGACCGTGATACCTGTAGAGCTCAACTGAAATGCCATTCCGTTATATAACCTGTGAAAATATTCATTTTCGACGAGGATTTGTAACGCAGATAATCTGACAGAACAGCGATGCGTTTGTTTATCTACGTAGATTGAGTTCGACGTGACACCTAAAATGACGAGATACTTTGTCAAGCTCTGTTGGGTTTTGGGGATTATTTATAATATTGAAGGTAAGTACAAAGTAAAGCCTAATTAACTGTTTTGTTCCAGTATGGAACTTTCGCCAAGTAAGAGGTGAAGAAATCCTGTAACTCAGACAGACAATTTAATTATTTTTTAAATTAACAAAAAAGTAATTTCAATCCATAAAATTATTTTTTTCTAAAGGTTATTTCTAGACAGATACGGATACATGTAATTTTGTTATAAATTGTATCCTACACTATTAATATCTATAACCGTTAAGTTTTATTTAGGCTACTGGTTTTGAAACCATAACTGAGAAATTTGATTCAATTATTTCTATATTATTGAGATTATGAAAATAATAACCTAAGTGGATATTTAATTTTTGAGATCTAAATGATCATAGATTTATTTTAATGACGATATACTGTATAATGCTCCCTTAATAATAAATGGATGTAAAATGTTAATTACGCACATGAAATGTTACTCTACCTTTAATCCCCGTCTTTTTATAAGAAAGGTGACATTTCCGTCTATAATTCTTAATTTCGTTACATATCTTAAAAGTACAGTATACGATACATGTAAACGTCAAATTTTAAAGTTTTATTTAGGCTACATGCTCGATTTTCAGCTGTTTCCAGAAGCTCTCTCAGAAGAACAGACCTGTTTATAATCTAATAAAGAAAATTACAAAACATTTATTATTATTATTATTTAAGTTAAAACAACAAGCCTTTCAAAACCCCATGTAGAATGTCACAATATACGGTGGGAAATGTAGCACTGGTTTTTTGCAAACTTCCAGCATTTCCCCCAAATTCCTCTACAGTGAAAATGACATAGCAGGACTGTGAGACTCATGATTTCCTCTCTTTCAGGAAGCTCCCCCATCAGAGACAATAGAAACTTTTAATAATAGAACACATTTTTGCCAAGAATGTAGTGCTCAGATTCTCTATTGTGCACTTTCACCCTGAAATGCCTCCTCTAAAGACGTAGTTTATTTCAGTTTTTTAACATTATGTTTATTTTTAATTAAAGGGCCCCCAAATCCGACAGACAACAAGTTGTTGTAAGACCAAACCAAATGCTTTTTTTGTTTCAAGGACACCCTCTCGTGCTCATGTGATTGGCATGTTTTGGTGTGAGAGTACAAAGAGACATTGTAGGACATTGTAAGTGGGCCAATAATAGCAGAGGGCCATTCCTGCACTTGGTACACAGGTGACGGATGTCCTGTTGGTCTATGACTTTGTGAGTGCTGGGCCTTTGTTCCTCTCATAGTGGGAAAAACAGCCTCCTACTCTGACTCTGTTTCCTTGCCGTACAGGAAATGTGTTTCCCTTACTCATCACGGGGTCATCTAGCCATCCTAAACAAAAGAGTTCAATGACCTCTCCGGATTGGAATTTGAAAATGTAATTGTTTAGTGGAAGTCACTGTTGCTTGATTCTTCCTTTTTGTCTCTTCAGGTTCCAGGCCTGTTTCAGATAGCGGCCTCCCACGTATCGTCCACCATCCCTCTGATGTGGTGGTCCGGGTGGGCAGCCCGGCCACACTGTCCTGCAGGGCAGAGGGCAACCCTGAGCCCACCATCCAGTGGCTCAGAAATGGCCAACCTCTTGACACAGACAAGATGGATGCGCAGTCACAGCCTATCGTTTTGCCAGAAGGAAGTTTGTTCTTCTTCAGTGTCATCCCCGGTCGAAAGAGTCAGTCCCATGAAGCGGTGTATGCCTGTGTGGCTCGCAACAGCGCTGGGGTCGCGACGAGCAGAAATGCCTCCCTTCATATAGCAGGTTTGAATCATGACAAAGTGTGATGCTTTTTAATATTGAAAGGGGTAGTTCACCAGAAAATGAACTTTCTGTCAATATTTATCCTAATGTTGTTCAGACCCAACCTTTCTTCTGTGGATCATAAAAGAACACATTTGAACAACATTGTCCATACAATGAAAGTCAATAGGGTCCGAAACAATCTTGAAGGTCAGTTCCCACGTGAACTCACCTGTTTGAGGCTGGCAGACCTCGATAACAATGAGTGACCCTACTGAAGGAACAAGAGGGCGAGAGGAAGCTTATTAAGATGGTTCATGAGATTACTAGAGATCAGATGTCAAAGTTTGCCTTTCAGCCCGAAACAAACAGAGCACTAATTGAGCACTGACAGCATGCTGTGTTTGTAGCCCAAACAGATTCCTCAGCTGGCTCATTTACTCTGCATTCCACTGGATTGGAAAAGGACCAGATTGAGACATTAAATCAATTGTTGCACACAATGAATTTGCTTTTTGTTTACATCTATTCACTGCTAGATATTTTGAGACACAAACAAGCTACGTCAAGACAATTGACAATAGGCCTTGATAACTAAAGCAAAAGGGTGTTGATGAAAAAAAAATTGACATTTGTTCTCTGAAATGTAGCAACAGATTGTTAGCATTTATATTAAATTTTTGATCAGCGACCCCTTTACAATAGGGGTTGGTATGGTTTTATTCAGTGGCTTTGAAGACTTATGCTCATGAAGGCAGCATTTATTTGATAAAAATACAGTACAAACAGTACAACTGTGAAATAGTAATACCGTTCAAAATAACTGTTTTCTTTTTTATTCCTGTGATGGCAAAGCTGAATTTTCAGCAGTCATTACTCCAGTCGTCATTGTCAGATCATTCTAATATGCTGATTTGGTTATTAAGAATGTTTCTTATTATCACTGATGTTGAACACAGTTGTGCTGCTTAATTTTCTGTATATAAATATCTTTACCGTCACCTTTGATCTATTTACTGCACCCTTGCTGAAGAAAAGGTTTAAGTTCTTTAAAAAAAACCTTACTGACCACAAACCTTTGAACAGTAGTAACTATATTATATATACACTTATTCTGGCCACATGTGTGATTTTCAGCTCTGCGAGAAGAGTTCCGTGTGCAGCCCAGTGACGTGGAGGTGGCAGTTGGTGAGGTGGCTGTGATGAACTGCAGTCCACCTGTAGGACATCCTGAGCCCAATGTCACTTGGAGGAAAGACGGGATCCTAATCAACAGCAGTAATGAACATTACACTGTGAGTGCAAAACATACTCTAATCTGACATTGTTTTCCTATTTAGTGGGTTTAATTTGTTAGCTAAGGTTTTTTTCTTGAGAACTCTTCCCTGTGTATGTCTGTAGAGGGCAGCGTGACACACAAAGTGTATCACAGAGCTAGACCTGTGCCAAAGGACTCTGAACAGTGTTTTGTGTGCCTGGATGACACTATATTTCTGCGCATTTTCATGTATAGGAACTGAATGGTAAACTGATCATTGCTCCGGCCCAGAAGAATGACTCTGGAGTTTACAGCTGTATAGCCTCAAACATAGTTGGAGTGAGAGAGAGCAGAGCGGCTCAGCTGTCTGTATTAGGTGAGACTCTATCATTGCTCTAAAAGAGTATGAATAACTTATGAAACCATGGAGACTCATACATCTGACTTTCTTCCTCAGCTAAGCCAGTGTTACTGCGTAAACCAGAGGATGTTTCAGTGCAGCTTGGATCATCTGCACAGTTTTTCTGCGAGGCCGATGGAGACCCCATGCCTTCTGTAGAGTGGAGCCGAGAAAAAGGACCTCTACCCAATGGCAGGTCAGATCATGTTTGAAAATTATATAATCATTCACTATATAGTAATATAGTCCCACTGCAGTACATGAAAGAACCTTCAGGTGTCCGCAGACCGCCAGTTAAAAACACCAGATGCGTAATGAGTGTGAAATTCCTTACAATTCCCATTCCTATTCTTATACTACAATCGCATTTGCCAGATATTTAATCAACCCCGACCACAGTCTGCAAATCCACTACGTGACGGCTCAGGACATGGGCAGGTACACCTGCACTGCGGAAAATAAGCTTGGGGCGTCTGTGGCCAGCGCACAGCTTCTTGTAGAGGGTAAGAATGCATGTAATCAGTCAAGTAGCAGCACTTAAACCTCTTCCCAGCATGCCATTTGTTGAGGTAAGTGATTTCTGGCTAATATATGTTACAGACGAAGGAAGCACCAGACTGAGAGACCTACACAAGGAGCTATCTTCCTTACGCGTGAGCCTGGAGAACGTCACAGTTATGAGTAGCGCCTCCAACATGTCTCACATCATGTGGAGGGTAATGCAGTTCATGCACCGCACTTTAAATAATTGTATTTTCATTTCAAGGCAGCATCATGTCATTAGTGTTTTCTCTTCTGTTGTCTTTCTGTTTTTTAGTTGCAGTCGTCTGCAGTGTCACAGCTTCGTTATCTTGAAGGATTTGAGGTGCTGTATCGCTCTCTCCTGCCGGCCAGCTCAGACTGGACAGCTCAAAGGGTTTCTCAGCCTGGCCTTCACACACATGTGGGACCTCTGAAGAGAGGCTACAAGTATGAGTTCAAAGTCCGACCCTACGGCAGCAGCCTTTATGGCAGGGAAAGCAACACCAGACACTTACGAGTGCCAGAGATAGGTGAGAATCTAGAACATTCTTTACAAAAAAAGGACTGTGGTGGTATCTAGGGCTGCAACAACTAATCAATAAAATCGATTATTATTGATAATGAAAATCATCGACAGCGATTCTCATTATCGATTAGTCGGGTCTGCCCACTGTGCACGTCCAACTGCAGCTGTAAATGTCACAAATTCACGGGAGCCTTTATATTTTTGCATAACAGTCTGGGTTAAGTTTCAGAAATCTTTACTGAAAGATCACCAGCACGGCGGGCACGCTGACGGAATATGCGTAGGCTCTTTAGTAACAGTAGTGGGCTATTTCTAGTGCTATAATATAATTATTCATATTATCTAGGAAAGAAAGGCAGAAAATAATTGTCCAAGTGCTTTATAGTGCTTTTTTTATTCAGATTGCCAATTAGTCACATAGTACTGTACATAAACAACGGCAGCAAGAATGCAAGCTGTTATCAAAGGCAAAGGAGGCCATTTTTGTCATTATGTGAATAAATACTACTTAGTTGTTTCGGTTTGTTATTTGCCCAATAAATGACATATAACATTTTTAGATTTAAATTTTGTTTTGACAGATTCCTAAAATATTTGTGTTTTCTCTATTATGACAGGCTGTCTAATAAATTGTTAAGCACTATGTTTTGATAGCATTAAGTTGGCACATTTGTTTGAAAGACATTGGGCAGGATGTGGAACAACGCATTTTTGTGAATAACATTAAAATCAAGAAATGTTCAAAAAAAAAAATGTAATCAGTTTATCTATAAAATAAATAAATCGGCCAACTAATCAATTATCAAATTAATCGTTAGTTGCAACCTTAGTGGTATCATGTTCAAATATGGTAATAACATGCTGCTTTATTAATGATTACCATATACCAGGGTATTTGCATGGTACTCTAAAATACTTTAGTCAAGGTTAATTATTATTAACTAAAACATAAAGAACATTTGTTAACTTTTTTTAAACAAAACCTTAAATAAAATAAATTTAAACTAACAACTAACCTTTCATTTAACACGAAGTGCTAAAATAATTAAAACTAAATTAACTCAAACTAATAAATACAAATGAACAAAAACCATATAGGCATATTTAAAAAATAAATAATAATAAAATACAAATTACAAAAAATACACGTACTAAATATACTCTTTTGTACATTCAAAAGATCAGTAAGTTCATGTGACACTGAAGACTGAAGTATTAATGCTGAAAACTCAGCTTTGCCATCACAGAAATAACTTGTATCAATATTTCACAATATTAATCTTTATTGTATTTATCATCAAATAAATGCAGCCCTGGTGAGCATAAGAGACTTCTTACAGAAACATCTGAACATTTACTAACCCTAAACCATTATTATTTTACTATTAAAACCAAGTTGTCACCATGTGCTAACTATAACCATGTGCCTTGTTCTCAGTCCCCAGCGCGCCACCTCAGGATGTGTCCATAACAATGCCCACTGACCGTAACGACACGGTGCACCTCAGCTGGGAGCCTCCACCTCATGACGCTCACAATGGAATCATCCAGGGATATCAGGTATAACTAGAGTAAAGACAATCATTGTGAAACAATGCTAATAATACCCTGAGAGGCTTTCTCTCCAGTAGATATGGAGAAACTCTTAAGAGACAATAGATTTTTTTCTAGTTCCAAAATTTAATTCACTTAAAATTCATGTTTAATCAAAAGGAAGCCTGGAAGCAGTTAAATAATTCATATTTTCACCCTCAGACTCTCTGATCACATAAAAATGACATGACCCTGCCAAAATCAACCATTTCAGACAGACTGGTTGCTACAACACTTCAGAGAGTAATAAGAGTCACTATGGTTTTATTGGTCCAAAATTCAGTTTCTGACCACAGAGCTGATTCTTAAGTTTTTCCTTTGCATTAGTGAAGACTGCTGCACCATTACAGTCTATCATTGTGATATTATCAATATCATGTTGACCTAAAATCACATTAAAAAATATACGTATATAAAAACATATATTTTTAGTATATGTAGCAGCCTGGTTGATTTTACCATGCTGTTGTTTCTGACAGGTGTGGTGTGTGGAGTCAGAGGAACAGAAGTCTTTTAACTTGACGGTGGACAGTGGGACACACAGTATTGAGATCAGCACACTTCAGCCTGGAAAACTGTTCTGGGTCACGGTGGCTGCCGTTAATGGGGCAGGAGTGGGGGTCCAAAGCGACCCATACAAACTGCTCATAGGTAAGCTAACAAAACAGGTATAAAATAATAATTGTAAAGCATAATCTACTCAATATGTTACCTGTTGCTCTCTTTTTCACAGAGTTGAGGCAGGAAGCGACAACGTATCAGACAGGCATACTCAGTATGTCTCATTTCCTTGCTGTGATTAAAGAGCCGGTGTTCGTTGGCAGCGTTGGCACCCTCCTGTGGTGTGTTCTGATGATAACCGCCGTGTTTTTGTACAGGAGACATGCCAGAACCACCAACCTGGGAGGCAAACATTCAGGTAAGCTACAATAAAGTATCGATTTACTTTTTTTTTTTTCTATACTCACAAAGTCATACAATTATAATCGTCTCTTTCATTTCTAGGCTTATATAGACTGGAAAGTGAAGATCTCATCATCAAACACAGGTAAAAAAAAAAAAAAAAGAAGAAAGGAAGCAATGATTTCTATAGAAGCTCATTTCTGTACTCCACGTGAGAAAAAAGACATGTTTTGATAAATCTAAATTATGAGATAAAAAAAATGTAAATTATGACATACTACATTGCAATTAAGAGATAAAGTCTTCTTATATTTTATTTTAATCTCATAATTATGGCTTAATATCCAATTTGTCAATATACCTTATCGCTTCATTTATCTCAGAATTTTAACTGTTTATTTCATGATAGTAATTTACCAAAGCATGATTTTTTCTTATGTAACAATAATACTATACTTATGAAATAGGCTTCCGTGAGTGACTGAGTCACCTCTTAATAATTCCCTTCTAGAATGGCGGCACCAGACTCTCCATGGATCTCTGGAGGCTGGAGGCCAGATTCCAGCAGTGAGCCCAAGCAGGGCCTTTGGACCCCGAGTCAAGAGAACTCCGGCTTCCGGAGGACAAGTCAGTCGCAATTTTAGTTAAAATACATAGTAATAACCAGCCCTCATCTACTACTTTTTTTCCTCTCGTCATCTCTGTGGATGACAGTTACATCCTTATAAAAACCTTCAAAATATGCCTGTCACCCCTGAAGTCATGACTCTGCAGAGTCCTCATCAACTCTAATTACCATTGACATCTTGGCACATTATGTAAATCAGTCTGTTTTTTACCTCCCTACTGACAGCTCTGCCCATTACGGCTAAAAAGGACCCCAACCCCTTGCGATCAGCCGTCCCAATTGTACCAGACAATTGCGGTGTCTATGGCACCTTTTATGTGGATTTAACCGGCAATGGACTGAAGACATTTAATAGTCCAGGTCGCTGTCCCAGAATGCCTCATGGCAAATCTCAGCTGCACAGCTCCGAGACCGTTCGGATCACCGAACCCATCGTCAAAACTGCCGTCGTGAGGGAAGTGCAGGCGTTGCCATGGAAACGTGCCCTCCCTGCCCAGCCCAACATGGGAGTTCTGAAGGAATCATGGGAGAAAAATTACAAGCGTGGTGAGACATTCATTCATTCAGCGAGTCATTTACATTCATTTCATCCAGCAGTAACACGTGTTGTTATTTGTTATCTACTTCCAGAGCTGCATGCGGTAAAAAGTGCCCCGTTAATGCCCGTGAGTCAACAAGCACTGGCAGTGTGCAGTGCACCGAGTAACCATCAGCAAAGATTCAGTCAGCACCCTGCAGGTTTGAACACCAGTGTGTCTCGTGTTTAAAATGCTATTCTCATTACGCAGTTTATTTATTAGAGCTCTTCTAAGCTGGTCTACATTCCCTCAGGTGGTGCATCAAAGCCTGTGAAGCCACCCAGTTCTCCGCGTATCCTCCACTACTCTGCCTCTCTGCAGCTGGTGGACATGTTACCCAGCCCTCCGCCTCTTCCTATGGAGGACAACCACAGCCTCAGCTCAGAGGACGAGTGAGAATCACACCTACACACAAAGCAAAATTTTAATTTGCAAAGATTTTATTGCTCATATATAGCTCAGTTGAACCAGTGGCATACGGGACACCCCTGCGGCCCCATCGCAGGACATTCTAAAAGGCAGTGCTTCGAGACACTGCAAAAGATGCGAGACATGAGCGCAAAGGTAGTGCAGTGGAGTGGGCTTAATGTTTTATAACGAACGGGAAAAATCCATTTTTTCTCACATTTCACTTGTCATAAACTTCTAAAACAACCGCACCTTAATTGAAGTGGATAGCCTACATATCAAAATTATTTAATATTCGTTTTCTTTTTAATTACATTTTCCACATCCACCAAAAAAAGAAAAATTCTTGTGTAAACACAACTACAAAATAAGTGGGTAATATAGACTCCTTTTCCATTGAGCAAACAAATCACAGGAATAATCATTATCCAGATGAAATCTCTCTTGCGCACTTTTAGCTGCATATACCATGAAACATTTTAAATATAGCCTCTGTTACTTAATTTAAACAGTATATTTTACAAACCCGTCAAGCTTTATTCCAATTCTAAATACACTGGTCTACAATAAGCTTTTGACCTCAATCACCTATTATAATATTCCTATATTTATTAGTACAGCTGTGTTTAAGAATATCAACATCTCCTAGGAACATGCTTTCTATTCTATTGCCTCAGAAGAATCACTTCCATAAGGCCTAAAAAAAAAAAAGTTTGGTTCCGGTTGGTTGTCAGTTGAGGTCATTGGTCGGTAGGGATTTATTTTTTTTTTAATTTTAATTTTTTTTTCTCCAGTGGCAGTTTTACACACACACACACGCGCGCTGATTTTAAATGTGTGTACCGGTACTTTTACGACAGTGATTCTGTATTCCCGTTTAAAGTCTGTTGTTGCCATAGACACGCAAAACGCACACACACACACACACAAAAAGCCTTCGCGGGAGTTTGACAGGCGATCTCATAGTAGATTAACATGGAGGATTTGAACTTGAAAAACGGAGTGTACAGACATCTTTTTGTAGTCAAACAACATTCTTTGTTATGTTCATTTATGTGGTTTATTTGATTTTGATGCTATAAATTAACTAGAAGCAAGAGACGATCAGTTAGTTTTAACTGATGATCTAACTTACAGCGATCTGTTCGACACATTCAAGAGCCACAAAACGGTATTTATTGTTTACATTTCTTTAAAAAATGACCACATTTGAAAGGTGAAATAACCAAATGAGACTTTGTTTCATATTAAAAGTAAGCTGGTAATGTTAATGTCCTGTCTGTCAGCATGTTGTCAGTGCCCTCTCTGTTCCGCGATATATTGTTTACTCCCCCCTCCCCCCGTGTTTCTCTTAATGTTACGATTTCCAAACCTTAAGTTATAGCTCACTTTAGGAATTGACAGTTAAAGGGTTTTGATGCAATACTTAATGGTTTTTAACGGATTACTTAAGTGTAAAACAGCATTTAAAGGAAACTGTAATTTAAATAACGATGTGTGAAAGACCGTTCTTCCCCAGTCTCATAAAATAAATTTGGGTCGCACATAAATTGACAGGGTCGGTCGGAAACCGGAACCAAACAAATTTTTTTTTTAGGCCTAAGCTCTTACAAATTGTATTACTTGACTAAAGAGCTGCTGCACGCAGCGATGCAAGACATTCACTCGTGTTTTGGGACAGTTGTCAGAATTGTCAATCGCCTAATCAGGTCATTGTTGCATCGTCACAAAAATGTATTGTTTACTTGTATGTCTTTTGAAGCCATTCAGTACTGCCGCGCTTCATGAGGCAGTTTCTCGTGCGCTCAGTCACGTCCAAAGGGCGAGAGTATAAAGCCACCTTGCGAGTACGAAATAGAGTTTGATACCAAACAAGCTCAGTAGAACCCTGAACGGGCCTCATAGTCTGACCCTTATCCATCAGAATTACCGACCCAAGTCCAACTGTAGCCCTCATCTTTTTTTCCTCTTTCTCTCTTCCCCATTACACTGCTGTTGTAGACATTAAAATAGTTCAGTTTCGTGTTTAATGTTAGTCTTATTTTATGGTTTCTTAAGAAATATGTTTGGAACATTTTTTGTTTATTAAATTCAAGCTTTTGTAAGCTTAACGAACAAGCAGCCAGTGAGTTAACCAATGTTTGATCAACTTACCCTTCTCAAATCACCACTTGACCAAAATAAAATCTATACATAAAATACTTAATATATCACAAATGTTAGTTTAAAGGTTTAACCTATATAAAAGTGTGCTATATTAGGCACATATCTAGGCTAATTGTTTGTGCGGAGAGTGAAAGCTAAAGCCGCTTTGCAGGACTAGGAGTCACCAAGAGCAATCACTTGCATTTTTTTCTTTACAGTCGAAACAACCGTCATTTTTGCTCATAAGACTAGTACAGAGAATGTTGAGGCTCTACTTTTGTGAGCGCTTACAATGTCGGCATACATCGAGTTTTTTTTTTTTTTAGAAAAACAAACGGGCGCGCTTTCTGACATCTCAGTCATGAGCAGAAGCTCTTCACAAAAATGAACAAATTCAAATATTTTTCCCCTGGCCCTGACACATTCATTATGGTTCGAACTTGCTGGGGTCTGTTAGTCTGTTGTTGTTTCCACCAGCGAGGCAAATGAAGAGTATGGAATTGAAAAGCTCTCCAGTAAGTGTTAGGCAGAATTCCCATGAACAATTCAACGACCACGTTGCCAACCATTCCCTTGACCACTTCCCTGGCCATAACCACTCCCCTGACCATAACCGCTTCCCTGGCCCTGTCCCTGACCGCTTCCTTAGCCTGGTCCCTGACCCTGTCCCTGACCGCTTCCTTAGCCTGGTCCCTGACCCTGTCCCTGACCGCTTCCTTAGCCTGGTCCCTGGCCCTGTCACTGACTGCTTCCTTAGCCTGGTCCCTGGCCCTGTCCCTGACCGCTTCCTTAGCCTGGTCCCTGGCCCTGTCCCTGACCGCTTCCTTGCCTGGTCCCTGGCCGCTTCCCTTTCCCTGTCCCTGACCACTTCCTTAGCCTGGTCCCTGACCCTGTCCCTGACCGCTTCCTTAGCCTGGTCCCTGACCCTGTCCCTGACCCCTTCCTTGGCCTGGTCCCTGGCCCTGTCCCTGGCCGCTTCCTTGGCCTGGTCCCTGGCCCTGTCCCTGACCGCTTCCTTAGCCTGGTCCCTGGCCCTGTCCCTGACCGCTTCCTTGGCCTGGTCCCTGGCCCTGTCCCTGGCCGCTTCATTGGCCTGGTCCCTGGCCCTGTCCCTGACCGCTTCCTTGGCCTGGTCCCTGGCCCTGTCCCTGGCCCTGTCCCTGACCGCTTCCTTAGCCTGGTCCCTGGCCCTGTCCCTGACCGCTTCCTTGCCTGGTCCCTGGCCACTTCCCTGGCCCTGTCCCTGACCGCTTCCTTAGCCTGGTCCCTGGCCCTGTCCCTGGCCGCTTCACTGGCCTTGGCCCTGACCTTGTCCCTGTCCCCTTCCCTGGCCCCGTTCGCTACTCTGACCTTTTGTCCCTGACCCTGGCCACTTCCCTGGCCCTGTTCGCTATCCTGACCTTGTCCCTGACCCTGGCCACTTCCCTGGCCCTGTCCCTGTCCTCGCCCCTGGCCGCTACCCTGACCTTGTCCCTGACCCTGGCTTGACCTCTTCCCTGGCCACATGATTCACTGCATGCAAAACCACCAGTGGTTGGGCAACACTTCTGTGTGGCTGGACACTGGCCATCATGAAAACAGCTTTTAGCACACAGTGGTATCATCTTCGGTATGGGACATTGACCCGGCTTCACTGCGGGGACACAGATAGTCAGTTTTAGTTTGTGCATATAGACAGAATGCCACTTTGGTATACAACACGAAACACTAAGCATGAACAGCATGTTTTACCTACAGAGTGAATTATATTCTTAGTATTATACCACTTTTATTTTATTTTTGGTAAAGCCATCTTGTGCTTAAAGGTGCCATCTGTCATATCTGGCAAAAAAATCAAGTCATACTCCACATTCCATACCAGATGGGGGCAGTATGCCTCAATAAAGTGAAATGGTCTACTCTAGAGTAACAAACGAGAAACAGCATAGTCTCTATGCTCCGCCCCTACCTTCACAACAACACTTGAGCATATCCGAAGCCTATAAGACAGCGGTTCTCGATTGCAGACCTCGCGCCCCACTGCTCTGCACATTTTGAACGTTTCTCTTAGAGCTTCAGACATTTGTTCTATTCGAACATAAGTGCCCTGCGAAGTGAACATCACAGGATATTCAGCCATGATTCCAGTTCGAAGCGAACGTAGCTATATGTTCCAATCAAAGTGCATTGAAGTGTGCAAGACGTGAATTTAAATTGTATTGATTTACAGAGGTATATAATGTCACAGTTATCCATGTTTAAAGACGCTGCACAGCTCAAATCAGTGAATGAATGTTTCGATGTGAGGTAAGCTTCAACAGATTTCCCCTGCTCAGAGAGTAGGGAGCAATGAACAATTAGAACACAGTTCATGCACGGAGTTCATTTCTAACGAGCTGATTATCTGAATCAGGTGTGTTAAAGAGAAACGTGCAAAATATGCAGAGCAGTCGGGCGCGAGGACTGGAATTGAGAACCGCTGCTATAAGAGGACGTTTTGCCTCCAGAGGAACGTTGGGTGATGTCAAGTGATTTTGAAACATGACATCTTCAAGCTACTACCCTTCACCTTTACCAGTGAATATGTTCATATTCGTTTTGTTCATATTACATTGAGTTGTATATACACATTATTGGAATTAAATGAATTTGACAGACAGCATTCTGTCAACATCATTGGTCAACATCAGACAGCTGATGTTGACCAAGCTAGCACCAACCAACGTAACCAGAGCTGCCAACTCTTAAGCATTCACCGTGAGACACACGCAATTGACTCTTTTCACACGCTTTCACGCCACACATCAATTTTCTCACGTACAGAAAAACCACGAAGCAAAGAGGACACGGAGACCAACAGACTAGACAGAGCAGGTTACTTATGATATAAAAATATGGGTAAGTTATAGCTAGCTAATTATCAAACGCAGCTACGGTTAGCCATCGCTAACATTAGCACGTTTATAGAACAGCCTTCGATACATTTCTATGTTATAACTTCCCGAAAAAAAATACACAAACATAAAACAAACTTCTTGCGAAATACTAACAGCATCTAACTTACCAATCCAAAAGAAATGTTGCAAGTTCGGTGTTGAAACTCATTTCTTTCAGGTCCATCAGTTGTCTCCAGCGATTGAAAGCAGTGCCGATGTTTACTCTGGTTCGGCTCCTTTTCTTATCGGATTTGATTTGTGTTTCCGAGCGCGGTTGTTTCCCTGTAGCGGGTGGTGGTCTCTTGCCAAGGGCTTCAACCATCCTTCCGCTTGATTGACATCAGGGTAGATTACGCCCACAAGCCGTGCGAGTTATTCGTGTATTGCAGGTTGGCTGGTGGTTATGTTGCCCGCATACCGCCTCCCATGGCCGAAACTGGTATTACGACACCTGTCGGGCCGGGGCTAGTAATGCTACTGCTAATTAAGGTTGATATCTCTGCAGCACTATAACTTTACATTTTTTTAATGACATCATCGCCCTTATTTCTTCTCATACTTTTGATGCGTGTAGGTAATTTTTTGAATATTTTTAGCTCAATTTTTGCACATGGCACCTTTAACTATCCGAAGGGAAAAATTCAAACGTATTTTAGACAAGAATAAAAGGCAAAGTCTCCACTTAATTTCAAAATTCAATGTTCCTCGTGATTTTTTTTTTTAACCCTTAGCATCCATCATTAACTGAAGCCTAAAACATTTCATCTCAAACCTAAATACAAGTCTGACATTTGTCTGCTTCAAATCAAAAGAGTTTTAAAACCTACTACTCGTTCCTAAACTGTTAATAACGTTCAAATACTGAGAGTCACTTATTTCTGCAGTTTTTCAGGAGGTGCAATGAGGTCAACAGGTCTTGAACCTGTGGTTCATCTTTGAATAGCGTGAATTATGTTCAAGTATCCGAACAGACACGATAAAACCACAATCAACGAGAAATACACACAAGCTGTCATCCTCCCGGCCTGCGATCTCACAATGTGTTCTGTTGGAAAATGCGCTGAATTGGTGCATCAGGAGAAACGGCCAGTGAAGCACACAAAAATCAAACAAATACATAGTGCTGTAATATCTACCTCAGTAAAATGAGGTTTTAAAGATCCATGGAGAGCAGGTCAATTCCAACCCTGATCAAACTCACCTGCTTCTAGCTTTCAAGTAATCTGAATGCCTTGATTAGCTTGTTCAGGTATGTTTGATTGGGGTTGGATAAGCTGAATGCTGCATTCACGCCATGTCATAATAATTAGCTTAGCCTAATTAAGCGAGTATTGGACGTTTCTATGGCGACACTATCAACTGCAAAATGAATCTGCAGTGATCAGGTGGTCAGCGATCATGTTGTGGTACCAATAGGTGTGTTCGACTTAATGCAGCGCTGCGCAGACGAAGCGGTGCATGCCGGTTCTTCCAACTTTTCTTTTTTTTTTTTTATCCAGAACAAAATATACAACAGTAATGTACAAGAGTGTGCAAACCATTTATTCAGTATTCAACAACTGTATATTCGTAGAAAATGTTACAAGTCTTGTTTGCTTTTTTTATTACCAATGTTCGCCAAACTGGTGCAGTACTCCTTAAGTCTCCTGAAGAAAATGGATACAATTTTGCTTGGACCCTGAACTTCTTATATATGTGGATTTTTTTTTACAAATAACAAAAAGATAAGTAAAGTTATTATTATTACATTCATTTGAATAATACATACATAGCCAATGTTTACGCTCAAAGTGGCTCATGTACGGAGCCCCACATTTGGCATGCAGTGGAAAAAAACTGTAAACGTGCACACAATATAATTTGTTCCCTCGTTTTACTAAATCATTCACACAACTCCTTTTAAGTAAATTGTGCGCACGATACAATAATTTGTCCGTTGATTTGATTCAATTAAATTCTGGCCAAGATTTAGTAATAGGCCTATCGTGCACACAATTTAGTAAAACGAGAAAACAAATTTGTGCTCCCAATTATTTATAAAAAAAATTTCCTGCATGTGCGAGGCTCCGTATGCTTTAAACAGGGCTTAAAAAACGAGAGAGAGAGAAAACAGTTAGTGAGTCTTAGGACAGTGTTTGAACTGAAACGTGTTGGACATTAGCCTACATGAAATGCATCAATGCAATAATTCACCACATTCATGACTGATAAATCAGTAAGCTATGTAAATGGAAGAGACGGAGTATTATACCTACAGCAGGTGCACAATAACTTTTCGTACATGACATCACTGCTGGTGGTAGGTGCCCCATCTCGTTCTTTGCGGGAGGGGGGGGCCTTTAAGATGTGCGGTATGCCACTGAGTACAACATGTTGGTAAAACGATTATAATATTCATTATATCAAGGTTCAATTGGTTAACTTTAGGTAAGGCATTAGATATCGTGAAGTAACAAAGAACAATATTTTTTCAGCATTTATTAATCTAAATTAAAGGAATAGTTTACCCAAAATGAAAATTCTGTTATATTTTACCTATGCCCATGTCATCCAAACCTCAATGACTTGCTTTCTTCTTTGGGACACAGCGGTAGATATTTAGAGAAATGCCTCAGGTTTTTGCTTTGTTTTTTGCCTATGAAGGTCAATGGGCTCCAGTTTTCCAACATTCTTTCTTTTACAGTCCACAAAAGAAGCTATTTTGAAGAAGTCATACAGATTTGGAATGACATGAGAATGAGTAATTGATGACATCGTTTTGTGGGTGAACTACCATTTAAATGTTACTTTCTGAATACATTTTAACATTTCATATTGTTTAAAATCTCTGTTCAGTTCAGGTAAATTGATTGAACTTTACTGTGAAGTGGTGCTGTTATGTGGTTTAAAAATATCAACTTTGTGCCATGTTTCCCCTAAAACAGGAGCAATAAAAAGAAGCAACAATGAGACAATCAATGACATCCTAAAAGAGTTTGAGCTATAAAACGAGTGTAGGAAACAAAATAATTTGGTCTACTCTGGAAAGAATTTGTTTTGCAGGTATCTCTAGGGAAATCAGAGCATAGTATTTGACATCTGAATCTATAAAGGAAATATGAGATCACTGAGGTCTTTCTCTCAGCAGAAACTTCTGAGAATCTATCAATGCATCTACTTTCTATCCATTTTATCTCATAGCTATCTATGAGAAACAATTAAAGATATGAACATGATCTCATATGTGATTTTCTTTCCTGTGGGCAACCGTATTCAGCAGAATGCTTTGAAGATTTAGCCTCCCATTTATCAGAGAGTTCAATCACATCTCAGTGTGCAGGAACATACTAGAAGTCTTTTTTCTCACTGTGGCTTCTTAAGCAGCGATAAACTTCAGTGTTTCACCATTCTGTCATAGCAGGATGTGAGTAGTGTAAAATGACTGCTAACACAGAGCTCAAGATTTGTGTCCATTTCTCACAGACCTGTAAGGGGGTTGTGGCATTGCCAGTCTGTAATGACGTTTCTGTGACAATGCCCTGTCATTATACCGTGAGAAAAGAGAAATCTACTACTGTCTCTGCTCTCAAACTAAAAGACTGGAAACCAGTTTATCTTGTAGCTCAACTCTAATGGACAGGGAGTCTGAATGGGAAATGGCCCACACTATTTATTAGAAGGTCTGTAAGTGGGAGGAAGTGTTTAAAATGCTGTAGGAAACAAACAGGAAGCTTCTTCCAGCAGTGCAGACTGAGGCTGGATGCATTATGGTACAAGAGAAAGAACAACTGGATTGCTGGAAGGGTTACAAACACCTTAGATTATAGAAATATTAGGTGTAGTGTGCTAGCTAGTATGAATTTATTAACTGGTCAAATGAATAATTATTAATATGCTCATATTTATATCTGATCCCTCAGGTCTACCAGATCCACTAAGTTGACAGTTGACATTGGATCTCAGCAGTCTGTTTGTGCTGCCTTTGGGCTCCAGGGTCCCGCTATGGTTACTACAGGCTGTCCAAAACACCAAAGCCCAAACCAGCCAAGCCCGACCTACAGCCACCTGTCCACGGCCTCCTTCTGTCTCTCCACTGATGACTACCAGGACACCACGCTCAGTACTCAGGGCCACACTCAATACATGGAGATCAGCCCCAAGCCACAGGGGCAAAGGTAAAAGAACACCTGAGAGTCCTGAGAGAACATATACGTGAGGGGAGTATCAAGACAAGGGCTAATTGTGATGTCTCCCAACAGTTCTCCTTCAATGCCACGTCCGTTCTCACCCACACCCACGTTTGGGTACATCTGTGGGCCTGCCGACCGGGAGATGGATGACGAGCAGGAGTCTCAGGCAGTCGATTTCAGAAGAGCCACACTGAGGAACACGCCCTCATCTTGTTGCAGCGAATGGGAGGGTTCGTTGTGGAACGGCTGGGGTTCGGTGTCTGAAAGCAATGTGACGAGCGCTCGAACCAGTGTCATCAGCTCTTCTGACTGCTCGTTCATAAACGACGCAAATTTTGCCCGCGTCCTGGCTATGACAGCCGAATCCATGAGTGGTACTTTATCAGGCAAGTTACAACTCTCTTTAGCTTCTGTAGAATTAGGTTGTTTTAATTTATATTCTTCACATGATTCAAGCTCTTAGATGGTTAACAGCAAGAACAGATGTAGTTGCCAGAAATGTCCACAGGGTGGAACAATCTGCTCACACAGTTAAAGTTCTATCAGTAGCTCTACACAGATTCACCACCCCTGAAAGCTCTGCTAATTTCCACAGAAATTAAATGAAATAAAAATCCTTGCAAAAATAACAAAATAAATTTTTGACTAATTTTAATCACGATTTCAGTTACCAATAAGTTTGTAGTACTCTTACAGTACATCTTAAAATATATTTTACCTTGTTTATGTGTTCTTCAAATTTCTACAAACTTGTAAGTTATTTATAAATCTGGCCACAGGAGTTGCCAAAAACTGTGATCACATTTTACTTTTCATTACCGAACACCAGCTTTTCTCAGCTCATCATTGTCAGTCACTAGTTTTTCAGCTCTGCAGGGCTGTAAATTTATTCTGCATCGTTTGCATAGTCAACAAAAAAGCATTATGCAAATATGTGCTGCAATTAAGTTCTTTTGAAATGATTCATGATTATGTAAGACATAAATAGTCTATACAGTGCAACCAAAGTATTTTGGCACTTTAGTCTCACTTAAAAATGTTTTAATGTCATTGCATTAAATAACAAGACATCAACGCAAGTGGCTTTGACAGTATTCTATAGAAAGACAGCACAAGCAAAACGTTTCACAAAAAAGACGTTTTTTAGGTTTTAAATGATAAATGAAGACCATGCTTTTGGACACTCAGGTTGTCAAATTTTAATGGAACATGTTCATAGTCAACTTGATAAACTACACCTGTCTTCAGCTTGAGACCAGTACATTATAATAGACAAAATGGCTCATAGAAATGAGGTTAGTTCTGAGAAAAGCCCTAGCATTATCTGATTTGATATTTTGCTATCTAATGCAGTCACATTCAGACTGTTTGAAGTATTATTCCAGTACTTTTTGGGATCGTTGCATAACTAGAGGGGAGAACTGTATTTGGGATGAGAATTTTCATTGTCAGATTAGATTCACGAGGCACTGCAGCATTATGCTTCCCAATGAGACAGTGAAAAATAGCAGCGCTACTTTGGTACAATGAGAAATAATGGGATTTGAGGGCCTGTCTGCAAATTGTCTGAGCTCCCCCACCATCCTCTCTGAAGTTTCAGCAAATCAATCACGGCTTTCAAAAGAGAAACCTACAGGGACTTTCCTCTCTCCATTTGCTGATTGTTTCCCCCTTTCACTCTCTCCCTGTCTATCTTTCAATCTCCGTGAATGCATCAGGTTAAATGACTAGTACACTGTAACTGATGAGTCCAGCACCGTTGTGCATTATCATTCAGTTTTAAATGGTGAAATTGACTTGTACGTCTTAATACTTGTTAACAGATTGCTTTTCTTTGTGTTTTCGTACCTATGTGCATGCGCATGCATTCATCTCCCTTCATTTCCTTTGTGATGTGTGTGTGATCCTGCATTTTCTGCAGATTTCTCCCCGCCTGCATCCCCCCTGAGTGTTCTGTTCCCCCCTCGAGAGTGTTTTGGAGAGGTGGAGCCGCTGCCCATGTGGGACTGGAGCACTGCGTGGGTGGAGGAGTTGGAGGCCCAGTTTAAAGCTTCCAGAGAGGCCAGAAGAGCCCCCACATCTAGCCGACACTCAGGCATTGAGCACTGGAGAGGACATCTGGAGACCCCCTCGCACCGATGATCGATTTGCAAATGCCTAGAGGTAGTTTATGGACTACATTTCCCTGCGTTCCTCAGGGCAACCCCCCTTCCTTGTAGTTTCGATGAGCTTGGGTATGTACAGTAACAGGGTCAATTAAACAGAAGAACACACTGCTGCAAGGTACAGTAGGTGCAGTTTATATGCCACTTTCCATATGGACAGTAGAGTTGTACCACACCATAATAAAGACTATTGTACAGGACATTCATATTGGCATTAAGAGAAATGTAAATAAACCAATTTTATTTAATAATCCTCCACATACTATTTTATAAAATCATATACGCTTTTATATGACAGAGTTATCTAAAAAACACAGGAAGTATTATACAAGATGTTTTTGTATTTTAGGAGACCTTTTTTGTTATTTTATAATTCATATACATTTCTTTTTAATATTTTTTTTTATTTTACATTGAAAAGTATTAGTTAATTTTTCAGTTTAATTGAAATATAATTGAACTAAATGTTAGCAATTTTAGATCAATTGTTTTATTTTATTTTTATTGTTGATTATTGTTGTTGTTTTTTTTGTATGACAGTAGTTTGTTGAGTAGACATACTGTTTTAGCTGTCAGTATTTTTTTTTTTACGTATGTTATAGATATTCCTCAGAATTGCTGCACTACTAAAAAGCCACATTACTTTTATTTTTACTAATTGTCTTTTTAAAGTTAATAAAAATATTATAAATGAACATTCTAATCACAAGTATCTGCCTCTTGGATCACTATGACATATGTTTGTGTTTGTTGCATTTGTATCCAACTGTCTTGTAGTTAAGGGAGCACAAGAGGTCTGTTAAGAGAACATGTACAGCCGTCCAGAGCACTAATCCTCACTACAAGCCAGCAGAACCAAATCAGACAACCCTAGACACCCGCTGGACACACACACACACACACACACACACACACACACACACACACTCACAGAAAACACAAGTGACCATGGCATGACTGCAGAGGGATTATCGCTTGTCCCCTTCTCTCTCTCCCTACGGCCATATGCTTGGCACAAAAACACACCTCCCCCGTTACACACTTATATGCGTGTGCACACAAACACACTGTTCAAATCTACAGCCTTGAATTTGTTTATGGCCAAAAAGGCATCTTTTTATAGCCTACTGGTAATCCTTTGACTCAGTTTGCCATGCAAGAGCACACTTAAACGGTACCAAGTTTTGCTTCTGTCTTGCTCGGTTTCTTTCATTCATTTGTTACAGAAGAGCATCACTCATTTGTCTGCATTATTTTGCAAAGTCACAGCTGTGAGATATGCTGCAAGTACAAGAATTAGTCACAATTGTGAGAAATAAAGTTGCAATTCTAATATAAAGTTGCCAATATGATCACTAGTAACAAACATGAAAAAGTCCAAATTATGAGACATAAAGTTGCAATTGTGAGAAATAGTTGCTATTAAGATGTAAAACCGTAAATAGAGGAAATGAAGTCACAATTGTTAGATTGTAAAGTGGCTAAAGTGAGAGATAAAGATGCAGTTGTGGGCTATACATTTTTCAAATACAAGAAATATTAACAAACTTGAGAAACTGCAACTGCAAGACATAAAACTGCAAATATGAGAAAGTCAGATTTGTGAGAAATTAAGTTACAATTATGAGATAAAAAGATAAAATTGAGAAAGAGTTGGTATTAGGATCTAAATTGCAAATGCAAAAGAAAATTGGACTCAACTGAGAAATGATGTTTCAATTGTGAGATACTGTACAAAGTCTGTTAACTGTTAATATATTTAAAAACTGCAGTTGTGAGAAAAAAGTTAAACTGTAATTAGAAACTGTAAAATACAAAAATGTCCTTACATATTACCAGGGGTTAAATTGGGATTTGTTATGTTGGGGGGGGGGGTGCTTTTTAAGACCTGAAAAAAATTATTTAAAATTAAAAAATTAATACCATATAAGCATGATAGGGTGATGTCTATTGTAACATATTAAACTATAAAATGACTGTAAAAACATGATTTAATTACAGTTGAGATACAGGTTTTCACAAAAACAAAAAAATATATCTAAAATTATAAATCCGACTTTTCAGCCTTTAACCCTCTGAAGTCTAAGGGTATTTTTGGGGCCTGGAGAAGTTTTGTCATGTCCTGACAATTTTGCTTTTTTCAGTTTCTTATACACATTTAAATGGCTAAAGTCTAATTTCACTTTAATCAGCATATACTGGGGTATAACATATATCATTTTGCATTATTGACACACTGTTTTCCTAATGAATGTTGTTCAGTTGCTTTGACGCAATGTATTTTGTTTAAAGGTGACTTGACTTGACTATAATAATATGTGAGCAGCATGTATGTACATGATTGTGTTTTTGAGAAATTTTTTATGCATGGCTAGTGAAAAACTAAAAATGTTAAATCACTTGAATAAGGCCATAAAACACATACTTTTAGCTTGTAGCCTAGAAATTTATTTCTAAATTATGTGAAAAAAAAATCTTCTTTACTCACTTACAGAAAACAATATATTGATTTAAATTTTCTAAGACACTTTTTGTTGCTAAAAGTCATTTGCGAGTAGGCGTCAACTATCATGAATATCATTGTGATTTACACCTGAGAAGACAAAGGCCTGCATAGTGAGCTGAATAATGAGCCATTCAGTCATCTGTGCCACTGAGAGGGAGGAGTTACAAGAAAGAATGTGAGAACAAAATAAATCTATATAATTTATGTTTGTAGTTTATTTAGAATATAATTATCCCAAAACATAATTTAATATTCACTTGGGAGTGCAATTAAACAGTTTATTAGAACAATCAAAGCTGACTTTCAAACTGAATTTTTTGCATCATTACCAGTCACACAATCCTTCAGAAATCCTTTTAACAATCTTATTTTCTACAAAAAAAAAAAAAAACATTTATTGTTATTATTATCATTATTATTATTAGTATTATTAATGTTGAAAAGAGCTGAGAATATTTTTTTCAGTTTTTTTAGGGGGGATAAATTGAAAGAACAGCATTGTTTGTTACATTTGTTACAGTAAAATTTATTTGTTACATTTATATTATTTACATCAAGCTTTTGAATGGTATAGTATTGCATATTGTTATTGAAACTTCATAGTATTTCACTTGATTATACATTTAGTCAGGAATTATAGTTTGGAAAAAGTCTTTGGAAAAAGTCTAACTAGTAAAATGTTTACATGTTATGTGAAAACTAGTTACAAGTATATAAATAAATAAATAGAGACTTACTCATGTTTATGATCTCTGCTGAATAAATTGCTTCATTCTTTTTTTTCTGAGGAAATCCAAATCTCAAATCCTCAACCACATCACATCTTTTTGGGGTGAATTATGTCTTCTACCGCTCATCGTGAAGCAAACCGTAAAATAAAAGAACTTGAAGAACAGTCTCTATGTGTTGTCTTCTGTTGTATGGGTGTATTCAAGCCACGCGCTTCAGTGAAACATTAGAATCTGATTAGAGCGTTCAGCGCAGGGGCGTGGTCACATTAGAAGATAATGAAAGGAGACGTGAAAAACGGACATTGCGTTGTTTTAATATGGATTACTTTATCACAGAATATTTGTTTTCAGCAGCACTTGTTTAGTATAAAAGTAGACATGTCAGGCTTTCTATAGATCTATCTCTCTCATGTCTCTTCGTTGAGTATTCAGTGAGTTACAGTTCATTTTAATGACGTGTTTGTAAATGAAGATCAGCACAGACAAAGGCTACAGACAGCACACCTTGTTTGTTATCTTTATTTTAAAAGTGCACAAAGTTCTGTTGTTATTATGTCTGTATACAAAAAAGTAGACCCTTTACAGATTCGATTGATGTATTGCTCTTATCTGTACGATCAAAAATTAAAGTGTAATTAAAGTTCTTTTCGGGGTTATCAGGAGAAAATGACTCATAACGTGTATACGCGTTAATCAACTTCAGAGGTTTAAACCATTTTTTTAAGAAAAGAGACTGGTAAGAAGAATAAATTATATCAATTTAAAACGGTTATATTGGTGGATGTGGGGAAACAGCAGACAGGCTTATTGAAAGTCCAATTTGATTCTCTGCCAGTAGGAGGCGCTTTTGGAACGTCAAACATATGGTTTCCCCAGAAACAGCTGTAAACAAAGCTCATGAATGCTTATTTATCAGATAAAGTTGAAATGCAACTGAAACTTTTTTGAAGACACTCTGTTCCTTTCAGCGATAGGCAACATGCGTCTCATCATTGCTTGAATAAGTAAGAACAGTGTTTACACACATTTTTCATTCGAACTTTGATTCCAGGTCTAGAGGAGTTGCCATTTTAATTAATAAGACTGTGCACTGTTTTGTTGACAAAGTTACTGCTGATGTGAATGGACGTATGTAATTGTGAAAGGGAAAATCTCACAAACACCAATAGTTTTGGTAAATGTATATGCCCCAAACTTTGATAATGCTCTCTTTGCTCAGGATTTGTTGTCAAAGATCCCAGCTCTGAATACACATCTTTTGATATTTGGAGGAGATCTAAACTGTGTTATTGATCCGGATTTGGATAAATCAAGCACTGTTTTAAAAGCTCCCTTTGCCATGTCAAAGGTTTTCTCTGAGTTTATGGTTCAGAACGGTTATATTGACCCATGGAGACACTTTAATCCTACTGTGAGGAAATACTCATTCTACTCACATGTCCATCATTTTTTTATCAATAATACTGTAATTTCTCAGGTTGTAAACTCTGAATATCTGCCCATCGTTATTTCAGACCATTCCCCTCTAAGTTTTGACATTCTTTTATTTTCATTTCACACTTCTAGACCACCTTGGCGGTTCAATTCTTTACTTCTATCTGATTTAGCATTCTGTGAATATATTTCTAATTCAATAGATGACTTTCTCCTTACTAATCAAAGTGATTCGATCTCTTATTCCTGTGGGAAACTTTGAAGGCCTTTTTTAAGAGGACAGATAATTTCTTACTCCGCTTATGTTAAAAGAGAAAGGAGTAATATGATTAAAAAGTTATCTGATAGTATTCAAGCTTTAGATGACCAATATGCTCATAGTCCGACTCCTGAGCTACATAAACAAAGACTTAATTTGCAGGTAGAATTCAATCTGTTATCCACAGGTGAGGCGGAGACACTTTTGTTACACGCGCGTGGTAATTACTATGAACATGGGGATAAGGTCGGTCGCCTACTAGCCCAACAGCTTCGCAACCGAGCAGCTTCGCGATTTATTGCTCAAATTGCACAGCCGATGGAGCATTAACCTCAGATCCTGTGGAGATTAATTCAACTTTTAAAAACTTTTTTTCTTTTCTGTATAAAACTGAAGTTTCTGATCATTCCGAATAAATGAACCAATTTCTTGGGCGTATTAAAATTTCCTAGGATTGATCCTCTTCTAGTGCCTGAACTTGATGGTACCTTCTCTTTAGAGGAGATCACTAAGTCAATTAATTCGTTGCAATCTAAGAAATCCCCTGGCCCAGATGAGTTGCCTTCCGAATTTTATAAGAAATTTCATGTCAAATTGGCCCCGCTGCTTTTGTCTGTATTTGAGGAATCTTTAGATCTAGGTATGTTGCCCCCAACACTGAGACGCTTGTGAGACAAGCATCTATCACTCTATTGCCTAAAGACGGCAAGGACCCAGCATTATGTAACTCATACAGACCTATTAGCCTCATCAATGTTGATGTTAAGATTTTAGCCAAGATTTTGGCCTCTCGTTTAGAGGCAATACTTCCTAGTATTATCTCAGAGGAACAAACTGGTTTTATTAAAGGACGGTATTCATTTTCTAACATTCGTACTCTTTTTAATATTTTATACTCGAGACAAAATAGTGTTTCCTCTGAGGTGATCTTTTCGTTAGACGCCGAAAAGGCATTTGATAGAATAGAGTGGGTTTATTTGTTTAGAGTTCTAGAGGAGTTTGGTTTTGGGAGGGGATTGATATCATGGATACTTCTACTATATGCTGAACCACAAGCTTCAGTTTTTTTACTAATATTGTGAACTCTGATTAATTTACCTTATCACGGGGTACACGCCAGGGATGCCCCTTATCCCCATTACTTTTTGCCATAGCAATTGAGCCCCTTTACATAATAATTAGAACACTTCCTGTATTTAAAGGTATAACCCACAAGGGAATCGAACATAAATTAGCATTATACGCTGACGTCTTATTACTCTACGTTACCGATCCAACTGCATCTATTCCTGAGATAATACATCTAGATGATTTCGGGAAATTCTCTGGGTATAAACTAAACCTGCAGAAAAGTGAATGTATACCAATAAATCAGTCTGCACAAAAATTAAAACAGAATGATATACCTTTCCACTTGGAAAGCTCTAAATTCAAGTATCTTGGTGTTAATGTTACTCTCTCTTATCCTGCCTTAAAAGGAGCAAATTTTACGCCATTAGTTTCATACATGAAGTCGGATTTTTCAAGATGGGCGGCTCTTCCATTATCTCCACTAGGTAGGATAAACGCTGTAAAAATGAATATTCTCCCCAAATTTCTTTACCTCTTCCAAGCTATTCCTTTGTTTCTACCTAAATCTTTCTTCAAGAATATAGAGCAATTAATCTCCTCCTTTACATGGGCAGGTAAAACTCCTAGAGTTTCAAAAATGTTGCTTCAAAAAAGTCGATTAAGTGGCGGGGTTTCCCTGCCCAATTTTATGTATTATTACTGGGCAGCAAATATTCAGAAGCTGGTGTTCTGGGTACAGGCCTCCTCTTTTCCATGGTGCAACTTAGAAGCTAAGTCTTGTATTTCAACATCTCTCTCTGCTATGGTGTTCTCTCCTCTCCCCATGTCCCCTTCACATTACATGGAAAAATCCAATAGTATGCTCTTCTCTTAAAATATTCTTTCAATTTCGACGTCATTTTAAATTTACCTCGGCATCAACCATGACTCCAATACATAATAATCATCTTTTTCTTCCTCCCTTCTCAGATTCTGTATTCTCTTTCTGGGAAAAGAAAAGTCTGAAATGCTTTGGAGATCTTTTCATTAATAATGTGTTTTCAAGTTTTTCTGAATTATCATCGTCATTTAATTTACATTTATTCATTTAGCAGACGCTTTTATCCAAAGCGACTTACAGATGAGGACAGTGGAAGCAATCAAAAACAACAAAAAGAGCAATGATATATAAGTGCTATAACAAGTCTCAGTTAGGTTAACACAGTACACGTAGCATGGAAAAAAATAAAAAGAAAAAAAAAAAAAAAAAAAAACTATATATATATATATATATATATACATACAATTGCATAATAAATGAAAAGAAATTAGAATACAAAAAGATTAGAAAGGTAGTTAGATTTTTTTAAAGAATAGAATTAGAATAGTGAGTGTTAAAGTTAGAGGGTCAAATAAAGATGGAAGAGATGTGTTTTAAGGCGATTCTTGAAGATGGCTAAGTACTCAGCTCGGACTGAGTTGGTGAGGTCATTCCACCAGGAGGGAACATTTAATTTAAAAGTCCGTAAAAGTGACTTTGTGCTTCTTTGGGATGGCACAATCAAGCGACGTTCACTTGCAGAACGCAACCTTCTAGAGGGCACATAAGTCTGAAGTAACAAATTTAGGTAAATGGGTGCAGAGCCAGTGGTAGTTTTGTAGGCAAACATTAATGCCTTGAATTTTATGCGAGCAGCTATTGGAAGCCAGTGCAAATTGATAAACAGAGGTGTGACGTGTATTCTTTTTGTCTCATTAAAAATTATTCTTGCTGCCGCGTTCTGAATTAATTGTAAAGGTTTGATAGAATTGGCTGGAAGACCAACGATGAAACAATGTGTTTGCTGGAATCACAAGCAGTTCTGTCTTGGCAAGGTTGAGTTGAAGGTGATGGTCCATCATCCAGGAAGAAATGTCTGTTAGACAAGCTGAGATGCGAATAGCAACTGTCGGATCATCAGGATGGAATGAGAGGTAGAGTTGAGTGTCATCAGCATAGCAGTGGTATGAAAAGCCATGTTTCTGAATGACAGAACCTAATGATGCCATGTAGACAGAGAAGAGAAGTGGTCCAAGAACTGAGTCCTGAGGCACCCCAGTAGTTAGATGTTGTGACTTGGACACCTCACCTCTCCAAGATACTTTGAAGGACCTATCTGATAGGTAAGACTCAAACCATTGAAGTTTGGTTCCTGAGATGCCTTTTGCCAGTAGGGTTGATAGGAGGATCTGGTGGTTAACCGTGTCAAAAGCAGCGGACAGATCAAGCAGGATAAGTACTGAAGATTTGGATTCTGCTCTTGCCAGTCTTAGAGCTTCAACAACTGAGAGCAAGGCCGTCTCAGTTGAATGTCCACTTCTGAAGCCAGATTGGTTGCTGTCAAGGAGGTTGTTATTTGTGAGAAATGTAGAGACTTGGTTGAACACAGCTCGTTTTGATTTGCCTTCCTCTCACCCATTCCGGTACTTTCAAATTAGGCACTGTGCCTCCTCTCTGTTCTCTGGTTTTCCCTCCCTGCCTACAAAGTCTCCATGGGAGGAGGCATTTAAATTGAATGTTCATATGGGTGGGATTATCTCTAAGATATATGCAATTATCCTGTCAAAGGCTAATTCTCACAGCATTAAAATAATCAGAGCATGGGAAGAGGAACTTGACCTCGAGTTTGAGGATGACTACTGGAGTAGAGTATTAAACAATGTACGTACCACCACTTCGTGTGCTAGACTTAGCTTTATACAATTTAAAACAATTCACAGAGCTCATCTTTTGAAGACAATACTTTCTAAAATGTGTCCCAATGTTTCAGTTTTGTGTAATAAATGTAAACTTTCACCATGCAATCTTAGTCATATGTTTGCCTTTTGTCCCAAGTTGCAAAACTTTTGGAATTCTTTCTTTAAAATAGTTTCTGATGTCCTAGGGATCGAGTTAATTGTTTGCCCTTTGATTGCAATCTTTGGTGTTCCTTCTCGGTGTCGGCCTTTAAGCCGGAGACAGGCTGATGTCATAGCTTTTGCATCTCTTCTTGCTAGGCGCAGAATACTGTTATCCTGGACCTCCCCTCAACCCCCCTCTATTTCAGTTTGGCTCAAAGATTTGATCTTCTTTTTTAACTTGAAAAAATTAAGTACAATATCAGAGGTAGGGGGGAAACTTTTTTTGAAAAATGGCAAAAATTTATCACATTCTTTCAGAATTTACAAGTCTTAGATGTAGATTGAGTGTAGGTATATAACCCTTATTTTATTATTAATTTGTTTCTTAATTGTTATATGTACGTGTATGTGTGTGTGTATGTATATGTATTTGTATGTATTCATGTATTATTATTATCATTATTATTTTATTTTATTTTTAATTATTATTATTAATTCATTATTAACTTTTTTTTTTTCTTCCCAGATGTCATTGTGTTCTAATTGGGGATTATTTGTTGGGGCTGGGTATGGTTGTATAGGGGGTTTGGGGTGGTATAAAATGTAAAAATGCAATTTGCAACAATAAAAAATCTATGACAAAAAAAAAGAAAAGTGTTTAAAACTATAGCCTAATGTTGAAAATGTATGAGGAAAGTCCTCCGTTGATTTACCAGGGTAGGCTGTGTACAACGGCCCCAGCCCAATTTAACCCCTGCTTATGATTACTGTTGTCATTTTGTAAGGTGGAAAAATTTCTATAAAAATTACAAGTATGATCTTTTCAAAAAGTAATCACACACATTTGATCAGCAATCTGCATAATTAGAGGTAACATTCAGTACCACAAAATGGTACTGGATTAGTTCTGCACCAAAGTTTAATACTTAATGTTAAGGGTTTGTTCAAATGTCTAACAATAAGTAATATAAATAGTAATGACTTTAGCAAGTAACACTAAAATATGCCAGCAACATTGTTTCTAAACTTCTGTTAGACTTTTCTAAATTTGTCAGCCCCAAATGTTTCCAGGAATAGTTAGCACATGGGACAGATTTTCAAGGTAATGCATTGCGGCTCTAAATTATCAGCTAAATTGACATTAATGTCCAACACCTGTGTCATCATCTCTCTCGACTGCATCCGTCAACACACTAAATGAAAATGAAAGCCCCTGTGTGGCGCGCCATCCAGTCGAGTGGGCTTACCCAGGGTCCCGTGCCCAGTTGGAGGTTCAGAGGCGGGTGTGGAGATGAGAAATGGCAGAGTGTTTTGCAGAGGCCCCATGGGATCCAGCCTTCTGTTGGCCTTCACTGACCCAGATCTGCCCTGAGAAAGATTAAACTCAAGGGTCCTTCTGTTCCCTAAAGCCTATGCTCCACAGGCAGGATATACAAATCCAAACCAGTCCGACTGGAGCTGCGAAGAGAAAAGAAAATCATTTATGTGCAATTGGTCAGGAAATGCAGAGATTACACCAAACAGTTGACTGCGTATTCAAGAACCTCCAACGGGCTGATGGTTCGGTTTATTTCAGAGGCGCAAATATTGCTCACTTGCCACATAAATGACAGCCCGGCAGCTGTGTGGCTCTAAATGCTAATATCATTCTTTTCTCGTCTCTAAAGAGCATTCAGCCGTTTTAACTCTGTGTCCGTCGTAAAACATCTTGACATTGATTTCAAAGCCAAATGCCAAAACTGCTGTTTTACTAGCTTGTTTGAACATTGTCCTCTTGGTTTTAATGTGGCAATTGCATGCGCTTTGCATACATTAAATGAACAATGAGGTTGAAAAGGCATCCATCTCAGGGTTCTGTAATTAACATGGAAATGGGAGAATGGTATTTTGACTGTGCTTTGCTCCCCTCTGGCACTCCTGGGTGTGTCTTCACTGACACAAAGCTAATGAATGAGCTAGTGATTTATGGGTAGTGGGTCTCCACTTAAAGAAGAGTGTGTGTCTTGACTACTTGGTCTGAATTCTAAGAAGACCTTCAAAGGTGAGAGCTCAGATGATCTCTGTACCCTCTACCTCTATCAAGAAACGCACCCTCCGTGTGATACACCTCTAGGATTGAGTCATATTAAAAATGAAAATCATGAGAAGAAACTTTGACTGGCTGCTCAAAACTTAAATCCTATTGTTTATGAGGTTTGGAAAATGTAATAGCACAAATGAGTACCTACATGGTTATGTTGAACACAGTGGCACATGTTGGATCAACAGCCTTGATAAAAATAGGGTGTTTAGTTCCAACATGATCCAGCACCTCCCTGGAATGTTCTAGAAATCATACAGACCTTGCTTAATTAAGGCTGGAGAAAAACTAAAACTCTGCAAGAAGTTTTCTTTTTTTTTCTTTTTTTTGTACATGAATACTGTTCCAAAATTATGGGTGGTAAGTCTGTTCTGTGTGTGTGTTTTAATTAATTAATGGAACGGATTTTGCACTGTTCTGTGACAGAGACTCGCGTTTCTTAGTGGGAAGTGGGAAGTGCCCATATTATGTATTTTTGAAAATTACCTTTCATGCAGTTCTAAGTGAATGAAAACATCTGAAATTTTAATCCTGAAAGTGCACCGTGTATAAAGTTATTGTTTCTCAAAAGAAATAGTCGACTCTGAATCATTGAAACGAGTCGTTTTTAAAATGAATCCCAAGCTGTTTCATGGTCAACATGAAACATTAGCATATTGCCTGTCCACTTTTTGGTCTTTTCGTGTTGGTCAGAATGAAAATGCAAATTCATTCTTTGCCACTAGGTGCCACTTTTGGAGCGGAAGAATCATAGACTGTATGGGTAAAATAGCTGTTTCCCTATGGCAGGGGTCATCAACTATATTCGTCAAAGGGCCAGAATTTTTCTCTGCAGACACTGTAAGGGCCAGATACTCGTAATATAAAATAAAATTCGAATTGTATCCTAATATGTTATTATTTGATATACTAATTCTAATTCCAAATTTATGTTATTTGTTTTACATATTACCTGTACTGCAGCGAGCCACCAGGGGGCGATAGCGATATTTTATGCTTCATATTTGTGAGGCTGTCAAGCTGTCCATCACTGTCACATGCAGGTCGTAGTTTGTGGAGAACACTAGAAGAAAGGCCTTCTGAATATATTTAAATGAAAAAATGGCACTCTCAAAGAGCGAAAAGTTGATTCAGAGAACCGTAGTTTTAATGAAGAATGGACTGATACGTACGTATTCATAGTGCCTACTGTTAGAAATGCTGTACCTGTGTGCCTCATTTGCTTTTTTTTCTCGTTAGATTTAAAAATAAATAAATATGGAACGGACCCGAATATTCGTTCGGTGGGTTGGTATTCGATTTGAAAATTTGACATTCGAATATTATTATTATTATTTTTATTTTTTTTGCACACCTGGGATCTACCGCGAAACGGTTCTCATTCTCCCTTGAATAAGGCTGGCGACACACTGGCTGTGTGCGCGTCTCAGCTGCGTAGCGTGTCCGTTTTTTATTTCGGCTCCCATTTAACAGGTTGGTGTTTGTACACTGAGACACGCGTCTCAGGCGCGCTCGAGCCACACGGAAAATGCGTGCATGCTAGAAATAGAACCGACGCGTGTTCCAGCAACTGGAGTGTTCTCTGGCTAGAGCGCAGAACAGCGGAGTTTGTATGGACCGAAGTGCATGTCTGAGCTTGTGTTTTGTTGCTTTGACATTGTGGAAAATAGAATAATACAAACTAAATGTATTAGCATTTCTACCCGTTTTTATTAATCTAAATTAATCTTGTTTTTAATTTAACTTAATTTCGTTTTTTCTTTATTTAGATTTCGTTTTTTCTTTATTTAAATTTCGTTTTTTCTTTAATTTAAATTTCGTTTTTTCTTTAATTTAAATTTCGTTTTTTCTTTAATTTAAATTTCGTTTTTTCTTTATTTAAATTTCGTTTTAAATTTCGTTTTTTCTTTATTTAAATTTCGTTTTTTCTTTATTTAAATTTCCTTTTTCTTTATTTAAATCTACCCTTACTGTGGCAATTTGTCAGTCAGAAAAATATTAGACTACCTTAAAAGTATTGCTTAATTTAATAGACCTGTGTGTGCATTTTATATCACTAGTGCAGTGTCCGTTCTTGGAGCATAAGCCCTGCACGCGTGAGGTGCGCCGCTTCCCGCTCGCGCTGTTCTGACTGTAGTTTACTAAAAGTTAATTAATTCTGAATATGTCGCGTCTCGCGTGTCCATCTATATTGCACCAAATGCAACACTGCACTCCCTTGTGAAGTCGATTGGATGAACGGTTCTCGAAATAATAAAAATGCAAACGGACATACAGACACAGATTCCTGCCTTTATTAGAGAGAAAAATATGTTAATTACTACCGAAGCTCAAAAAAATGGTATTCGGACCAGCCCTAAACTTTTTCCTCTTACAAGGCTATTCCTGAATTCAGTATTATTCTGGGGGCCGGATGGAAATCTCTGGCGGGCCGGATTTGGCCCGTGGGCCGCCAGTAGACGTTGCATGCCATATGGGATTTAAATCCTGCCATGATTCAAAACTGAAAATCAAGTTCTGAAAGGTTGAAACTAAGTGTTCGAAAACTCAAAATCTTACAAAAAAAAGTTTAGCAAGATCGAAAAATAAGATTTGCAAGCTTGCAAAATGTAAAAAAATAAAAAATATCTCTGCAAACGTTGTTTTTGAGATTTCCTTCTTCAGAACTGCAAAAAAAATGTACGATGTTGCACAAAGAATTTTTCAGAGTTTCAAATTTGTCACTGTTCTCCCACTGTATTAGATTGTTTTCAAGATTTGAAACCTTGTAAATAGTGATCTGAAAACTGGTGTGCCAATAGGTGAAAAAAAGTTTTGAAACTCTGAAAACTGAGGTTCAAAAGTGCGAAACTTATTACATTACATTACATTTGCACTCCTATTGAAGACAATTTTTTCAAAGCTGAGTTTACAACACCCACTTTGCGGAGATACGCACACACAGTTGCGAGCTTGCGACTCACGTGATTTGTGGCAGCGTTGTCACGCAGCTCTGCTCTGAAACTCTGAAACTCAGACTGAGCGAAAATGAAGCTTCGCAACCTCACAACTAAAAAAAAAGCTTGGAGGGAGGGCCTTCTGCTCTTGGCCAATGCTTTGCTGTCTGCTGACGTACAGTCTAATCACAAGTCGTATTTACTGGAAAGACGGGATTGACCGACTGCTTCATGTAGAGACCAAATATTACAATTAAAGTGACTTCTAAAGTGCATCCAAAAGAATATTTAGATATTACATTTAAATATTCAGAAAGGTGTACAGTGTATATTTTACTTTCATTAAAATATTTCAGTAAAATTATAAATAATTGCCTATTACTAATTTATGAATGCATGGTTAACTTTTTTTCTGCAATCACTATAGGCTATATGTATTGAGACATTTTAAAATCTATATTTTGTAAAAATAATAAAAAATAAAGCTGAATTATAATCTAAACAATCTGTAATCTGTATAATCTGTATTTTCATATATTATATAAGTAGTATATATAAAATATAAGTATATATATAACATAAATAAGTAGGCTAATAAATATATAATGTTTAAAACGTGATAAACTATTTGTTCTCCACCACATGACTAAAATTGATACTGTGTGTGAGTGAAAGAGAGTGCTTTCTGCATTGAGGATATTCTGTAGTCTCAGACCTTCGTTTGGGTAAATCTTTACTGGATTGTCTGTTCTTAATCCTTATCCATCTTCAAGAATCAGCTTAAAACACATCTCTTCCAAATTTATATGACCCTCTAACTTTAACACTCACTATTCTTAAAAAAAAAAAGAATAATATTAAGCTTTCTAATCTTTTGTATTCTATCGGTTTTCTTTTATTATACAATTAACAAAGGTAAAAAAAGTCCTCTAACACTAGCTTGCTCTATTCTTTTTCTATTCTATCTGTTTTATTTTTTCTTTATTATATTATTTAAAAGCCTTTGTTACGTGTAAGCTGAGACTTGTTATAGCAGTTGTATATCATTGCTCTTTTGTTGTTTTTTATTGCTTCCATTGTCCTCCTACGCTGTTTGTGACGGATTGAGAGAGGATAGAGCTGACTCACCGACTTTGCAAAACACTAACAAAACACGTCCTAAGAGTCCAAAAGCATTCACTGCGCAATGAAGCCTGTTAGAATTAATAAATACAGTTAGAATGTCCTTATAATTTAAGCCATGAAAAAAAAATGTTTTACGTTTTTATATTCATTGAACATTAAGCAATTCTTGAGTATCAGCACATGTGCGCGAGCACAAATGTGCTATTAATTTGGTAGCTACAACAGTGCATATAGTAAGGGGCCGTTCACATATCGCGTCTTTTGTGCGCTCAAGCTCGTTATCTCCAATGTAAGCACGCGGTATGCGCGCTCATAATGGAAGCGACTCATCAATCAACCAATCAGCTTCATCCTTTCCCATAACAACGTTGAAAGCTCAGCCAAGATGTATGAATTTTGAAATAAATTTAGTAGCAGAGCTACTGCAAGCGTTTTTTAGTGCTGCAAATTCATTTATCCTTTGCTGAAATTTCCGCATCTTCATGGAGAGAGCAGGTCATGGTTGCTTAGCAACAGCAGACGCCTTAGGAGCGCAACTGCCCGAGCGCTTTGGAAAGAAGGAGAAAGCGACGCGTTTTCCACACGTTTTTAGGCGCGACATGTGAACGGCCCTTAACACGGTGTTTTGTTCCTTTAATTCATCAGATTTTCAACGAATCAAGTGAGCCAGTGATTCAACAGTCCATTCAAATGGACTCTTGTTTCCTTTCTAATAGAATCAGTCATTTTGAATGAAAAGTTTGGTTTGAACGATTCAATAAATACTTAAACCATGGTTTTGCTGTCACCTACTGGCGGTTTTATTGTCATCATTATTTATCCATGACAGGCCTAAACCAGACAAGGTGCCAGCACTAGCTTACTACCAGCCCAAAAAAAAACACATTTAGCTAAATATTTACCAAAATTCATCAATTTCAGGCCCCAGAAGGAAAAAAAAGCTTATAAATAACAGTTCGCTGTCGTTCGTGAGGAAAGTGATTCGTTCGCTGAGGAAAGTGAGTCGTTCGCTGTGTGAGGTGAGTGTACTGATGCACCGCCGGTCTATCAGTGGTAAACTCAGTGGCTACTGGCAATTGTATGGTGAATTCCAGCGACAAGTCGGTAACCTTTTTAAAATTTTAGGACCATTTATTTTGCGTATCCTGTGCACTTTTGTTATTGGCAGAGCAGTCGGTCAATCCCACCTTTCCAGTAAATCCGACTTGTGATTGGACTTTTCAGAGTTTCAGAGCAGAGCTGCGTGACAACGCTGCCACAATTCACGTGAGTCGCAAGCTCGCAACTGTGTGGGCGTATCTCCGCAAAGTGGGTGTTGTAAACTCAGCTCTGAAAAAATTGTCTGCAATAGGAGTGCAAATGTAATGTAATAAGTTTCGCCCTTTCGAACCTCAGTTTTCAGAGTTTCAAAACTTTTTTTCACCTATTGGCACACCAGTTTTCAGATCACTATTTACAAGGTTTAAAATCTTGAAAACAAACTATACACTGGGAGAACAGTGACAAATTCTAAACTCTGAAAAATTCTTTGCGCAACATCATAAAAAAAATGTTGCAGTTCTGAAGGAAATATCAAAAACAACATAATGTTTGCAGAGATATTTTTGTTTTTTTACATTTTGCAAGCTTGCAAATCTTATTTTTCGATCTTGCAAAACTTTTTTTTGTAAGATTTAGAGTTTTCGAACACTTTGTTTCAACCTTTCAGAACTTGATTTTCAGTTTTGAATCATGGCAGGATTTAAATCCCATAAAAACATTAAAAAACGAAGTATACCTAATGCACATTTCTTTGTTCTTCATTTTCTAGAACAAGAGTTTAAGAGCATTGCTGTATTTTTTATTTTTTTTTGTTATTAATTAACAGAAAGTACTCCGCCATCTTGCTCTGACGAAAGTGACTTGAACGCACATGCCGTCATAAGCACGACTTTCCACCTCGTGCGTACGATCTTCCCAGGAGGACTTGAACGCAGCATAAGACAAAATACCGACCGACCGTATTTTGTAAAGTCCGAATCTCGAACGAATGACTCAATTGAGTCGGCTCGTTATAGTTAATAAAACACATACAACTTTCAACAAACCGTAATATTTAAATCACAACCAGTTAGTCAAATATACACATTATCCGTTTTGACAGCGCGTTTTAAGCAGCAGTACTAAATATATTACTAGATATCTGCTGTTTACTACAGTTATATTCCTGATGTTTATTCATTAAAATGAATTTAAAAAATCGTTAAAGAATCGGAACACCTGGTATTCTCTTTCCTAGTCAGGACCAAACATTATGGATGGAAGTGTACGGAGGTAAAAACCGTTGTTTATTTTTACATTCTCCTTTTTTACTCATTGTGACTATATAAGTAACGTTACACACTGCTTTTTATGTCTAGCGTTACTTGTTTTTTCCTACTGTTTTTCTCACCTTAGGCTTGCGAGTCTCAGGTGGGAGTAATTCACATTCCTTGTTTTTCTTCTTTCATTATTTACCCTCTAACGTTACTTGCTTTATCTAACTCCCGGTCCCTTTCACCACACTTGTGTTTTCTTTATTCCTCTTTCCTACTCCGCCTTCGCCCCCTTTCTCCTCCTCAGCATCCAGTGTTGCCCTGGAAGAGGTTATTTCATGCCCCTCAGTGGCGGTTCAGCCAGGTAGAATTAGCTGCTGGCTGCCTGCGCGTCTGTTGTAACCGTAGAAACCAAAGATTTCTACGGAAAGGTCACGGAATACTCCCGCCTTGTCTTTGTTGATGAAAATGTAAGGCCTGATTTCTGAATAAACTAAGTAACGACGTAACTAGCTAGCTAACTAATGACTTTAGAACTTTTAAACAAACTTTCTAAAACATTAATCCTATGAATTACATTATTATGCAAATTAGATGAAATATACTAAATAGTGAAGTGAAAGTGACATTCAGCCAAGTATGGTGACCCATATTCAGAATTTGTGCTCTGCATTTAACCCATCCGAAGTGCACACACACAGAGCAGTGAACACACACACACACTAAGAACACACACCCAGAGCAGTGGGCAGCCATTTATGCTGCGGCGCCCGGGGAGCAGTTGGGGGTTCGGTGCCTTGCTCAAGGGCACCTAAGTCGTGGTATTGAGGGTGGAGAGAGAACTGTACATGCAATCCCCCCACCCACAATTCCTGCCGGCCCGAGACTCGAACTCACAACCCTTTGATTGTGAGTTCAATTCGCTAACCACTAGGCCACGACTTCCCAATAAAATAAAACCATTAAAAGTTGCAACTTAAATTAAAATTAAGGTATGAAATAAAATACAGAAACAAAAACAAACAATTTCAAATTAAGTTGTTTTTCATTTAGTTTAACATGATTAAACGTGTTTAAATGAAATAAAATCAATAAAAACTAGCCTATATACATTACAATAAATGACAACAAAGTTAGTAAAACGTGTGTGTGTGTGTGTGTATATGTGTGTGTGTGTGTATGTGTATTATTTTACGAAAAATATAAACTTTTATATATAATACACACAACCACACCCCATGATTCATACTAGGGCAAACCCATATAGTTCAGCAAATGTATTTTATTTATACAAAACAACAAGGACTACCAAAAAGTTAGTCAAAGGAACATAACTTAGATTTTTTTGAATGAAATACATTTCCTCATGATCTCCAAAACACTCCTTAAAAAAAAGACAAGTACAATCGTTCACAACAGTCGTCAAAAGACAAACTCTCTTGGCTTTGAAAAGAAAGGGGGAAAAAAGACCACATTCTCTTGTGACTGCAACGTTGGGGATCCACAGACGGAGACGAGACGGACAGACAGAAGCGTCCTCGGCTCAGTTAGGTCATGAGGCTGGCTGTCTAGCTGGCTGGTCAAACAACACATATTGTGCTTTCTATTTTTTTTTTTTTTTTTTTGTGTGTGTGTTTTTGTTTGTTGTTGTTCTCCAGCACAACGCGAGTGCAATATTATAATGCTTTGAAATGCTGCTGTATACATTTCTACAAGAGGTTGGCACATTCAGACATTAACTTATCTATAATATCGGAGCTTATAACATGATTTCATTTCTTCTTTCATGTATAAATACAATATACTCTTCTTTCCTGGCATCTGGACCCCATGTAAAAAGCTTCAACGGATGATTATTTACAGTGACAGCGTGATGAAAAATGCCCCCATGAAGGCCATAAATAACTAACAATAATAATTCATAATATAATCAAAAGTCCCAGATTCACGCTCTGAAATCTGTACACTCATCCACTTCTCTTAGGTTCTTCTCTTCAGCTTCCGAACGAAAACGGAGGGATGTCTAAGTAAAACTTCCTGCGTCTCACAGCCTTCCCTTATCTCATCTCCTGGAAGAGAAGCAAAGGAGAAAAAATTGAATTAGAAAAGATAATCTTTTATTTAAAGTTGACAGAATAATATGTTTGATGCAAATACTGGCATTTAAAAGTAGCTTAGACCAGTTTGGACCATATAGATTGTTTTATATGGAAAATGCTGGTCATTATAGCAGCTTTACCACAGTAAATGTGGTCAAAATATACCCTCATTGGTAGCTAATGGTTTTAACTGGTCATTTAAAATGGTCAACCAGCTTATCTGGTCTATTAAGTTCACAATTGTGGCCTCTCTCAGGACAAAAGAAAGCCTTTTTTGGTTTGGTATGTTTACAGATGACTTAATGCAACAGGGATTTCATCATGTGACGTGACGAGATCTGAGAATGCAGAATAAAGGCGATCTCAGGGGCAGACCCCTTCTTTCTTCTCTGTGTCAAGCACCTATTCACGCTCTCTGTTCGACTGGAATGATAACGTTAACCACCATGACAGTACGGGGTAACCCGAAACTCTCTCCCCAGGGAACGTATCGCCCTCTTTTATTTGGCCAGTCTTTTATGTTCCAGAGGGGGTAACCTGAGAGAGGGTCACACATCTGAAGAGACTCTTCAGCCCATACGGAGTGACCTAAGATATGCATAACCCAGTTCCCATCACACAACTATTCAAGTCAGTAGGGAGATACTGTAAAAAAAATAAAAAATACCATTATGGTATAATAATCAGTGAATAAAAAGATTATTGCTTATTTTGTACAAACATTTACTCTTTGGTGAATACAACACATTTAGTAAGTAAGAATATGACAACATTTTCTAAGTATGTCTACTTTTGTATTTGAGACCTGAAAAACTTGGTTATAAATAATCGTGCAAGTGTTTGATATGAGAAAAATCACTTTACAGACAGATCACTCTTGTTATAAGTTCTCCAAGCAGTGGGGAATGTACTTCAGAGGAAGTGTCTGATTGCTGGCTACAAGTCCTGTGCCTCTACACAACACTTACACTATGTGCTGAACAGCCAGATGGACTCATCCACACTTCTCAATTCTGTCTCACCAACAAATGTGTGTTAAGAAAAGATAAACTAACGTACGTGTTTGCGAGGCCATGTCTGACTAAGCTTGGCTAATGTTTGAGATTTAGGATTAGGGTTAAGATTTGGGAGGACGAGGATTAATCTTGAAAGCATGCACTTAAAACCACTATCTTAATCAGTATTATTTTTGTCTTGAATTACTTTAAAAATATCTAAGCATCCTAAAACAATATGGATTTATTTGAGAGAAAAAAATTGTGCAAGATATTTTCTTGTTTTAAGCATTAAAAAAGACAGCTGAACAATTTGCCTGTTAAGAAAACAAGTCTTAATGTAATGTGTCATTTTTATAAATTAATATTTTGTATAAATGAATTAAGATAAATAATTTTAATGCATATTTAATTGTAAATATTACTCTTGTATGCTGTTGTTTTTAGTGACTGATAAAGTAAATTATTTTCTACAGTGTGAGAAAAGTTACTGATGATGGTCTTACATCATTTTTCTTCCTGCCCGTTTCGTGCCCCCGTGATCCTGTTGACCCCCGTGATGATGAACTTCCTGTTGTGGAACAATTGTTGGGCATCTGACCCCGAGACAGGAAGTTGGGCTTGTTGTAAGGAATTAAATCGTCTTCTGCTGTGCGCAACATAAACAATACCAAAATTTTAGGGTTCACAAGTGTATTGATACCGAATAGAACTTTTATTAACTTTAAAATAAAAAGCCAGTCTATTTAACCCTATATATACTTACATATACACACATATACATAAAAAAAAACATGTATGCTTGTGCCTTTAAGAGACAAAATGTTTTTACAGTATTTAAGTTATTTTATCAGGTGTCAGCTCTAACCGTCTATTCGTCTATGAGAGGAGTTCTTCCGGTTGGGTGTGCTCTGTTCTCTCCTCTCCATGGAGGAATGGGAGCTGCCCACTCTCTCAAGGGATGTCTGCCCACATTCAAATCCCCCTACTTGAGCACAGTCGACCTCATCTTCAGGAGGCGGCTCTGGTGGAGGGGGAAGATCTGCAGAGATGTGATCAGCATGTTAAGTATGCGGGAGCAGGATAAATGATAAACTAACTTCATTCTAGAAAAGGCCTGGTCAGTAACTCACCGCCTTGCAGTATATCTCTTCGGTATTGACCGCTCTTGGAGGCTTTCTTCTTCACCTTGGACTTCTGCCCAGGCGGTGTGTGGTCTGCATAGGGCCTCACTCGACCTGAAAATGGGGGTGGTGAGAAGGATGTAGAACATTTCTAATTAAATATTGCTGTGATCATGAAAGTTGGATTTTACTTGAGCAGCCAAACTTCTGTGGCACGTTTATATAGAAATGGAAACACACCTGGTGTGGCGTTGCTGATGTTCTCTACACTTTGGGCAGCTCCTTGGCTCAGATCCCGCTTGTGTGCTGAGCGGTGTGGCACAGTGTTGTCAGGGCACTCCTGATTGGCCGCCAGGTTTGGGTTGGACTGGGTTAGAGGGGGGCTTGGTGCTCGCGGCACAGGCACAGGTCCGCATGGCAACCGGCTTTCCACAAAAAAAAAGAAAATGTTTGGCCAATTAAAACAAAGTTGGACAGCATGAAATTTGCTAAATATTTATTAACTGAAATGCGCCCCATTCAATAGATCTCTTTGTTTTAACCCAGATCTGCAGCCAATAAGGCACACAAAACACTATTATATGAACTCATTTTAAATTGAAAACACAGTAGGCCAAGATCAGCACTTTGTAAAAGTAAATGATCTTTCTATACTTGGCGCAACTGCAATCTAGCAGAAAGCTTAATGAGAGTCTCAAAATTTGCTCTGTGCCATGATAATCTACAAATACGGACCTGCAGAGGAATAAATTATTCATATAACAAGTTTTCTCCACAGGAACAAATAATAACACTGTAAAAATTCTCCTAAGAGAATGAAAACAAATAAACTATTCTATTAATTCAGGAGAGCAGTTTCCTGAAAGATGAAGGATGGCTCACATTAAGTATTTTTAAGCGAACGTCGCCTCGAGATTAGAGTAAATGTTGTTTATGCTGCATCTTATCAAATAAAGTTTATAGCAAGCAAATCTTGTTGACAAATGCCCATCTCAAACTGTCAAAAAAGCGGAAAATAAAAGAGAAATAAACTCTGAAATGCTGACTTGACAATAAAAAACTAATGCATGCAATAATTGTGAAATATTACTTGAAGTTTTACGTGTCTCACCGTGCTATCTGTGGCTGTTCGAGCTGGTGCAAACGTGGTATGTCGTGGCAGTGGCCATCGTCTCTGGGAGATGGGGTTAAGGTGGCGGTGGACTGGTGGCTGTAGGATGTGGTGGGGGAAGAAGCCTCTCCTCTAGGAGGAGGAACGGGACTGTCCTCCATCACGCCATCCATGAGGTAAGTCCTATCCGGGAGAGGAGGACACCACTCTTCTTCATCGGACCTGAGTGAGAAGAAAGGTTTCAATAATATTTACAGCTAGATGACTTTAGAATCTTTCTAAATGATGATAAACATATTGAAAACACGTCAAATTTGACAGAGCACATATTCTACCCACCACTTATCTATTATTATAAATATAACATCCACTTTTCTTATCACTTGTTTGCCCTCCTCACTTAAAGTGGGAGAATAAGTGACTTTATTTCTGCTCTATGACTATATTCCCTCATTTTTAGCAAAGGGTTAAGTAACTCCAGCACCTCTGTGCTAAATCAATCATGGCACACTCATTATGATTGCCTGCTGCAGTAATCACCGGGTCAATGCAACCGGTGGCATATTGATTCCTACTGCTGTTGTGTCAAAAGAGTCAGCCTGGCCTCCAGATAACATTATGCATGATCTTTTAGACCTCGCAGGAACAATCCATGCAAGAGCGATGGAAAAGAAGTTAAATGCAGTGGCATTTTGAGTGACACTGACTGGATGTTATGCCTTGGGCACTTTGAGGGCAAACCGCTGAGCTGAATGACACCTACACACGGCACGCTCTTGGTTTATGTGGCTGCTTGATATTTTTGTTGAGTTCTCGGGCCTTGCAGAGTTGAAGGGTGAGTTATAAAAATTATAATCATATTGCAGCAACAGAGCTGATGCTCTTGCCTTTGGGCTGCCACAAAGGTTAACCTTATGATTCATTAGCTCATCACACTTTTGAGGACTAGTCATGAAAATCCAGTCTGGTTGTGAGTATTGCATTGCATGCTTGTGCCCTGAATGACGACTGATGCTCGGAGGAAGGAACTTGAGAAGGGTTGTACCTGTCACTGGCTAATGTGGTTACTGCGGGAGGCTATGTCAAGGTTATCGGATTCACGGATCTCCACTGTGAGCCAAGGCTGGTTAACCGCTGCGACTAATGTGACTCGTCCTTGTTAGTGCCTCTTACGGGCAGCCATTGGGCTGAAGTGGCGGCAGAAAGCAATAAGAGTGTTTCTACCCGTCAGCGCCCGCGGCCGGGGCATTCTGTGGCTACTGCTGACCGTGCGCTTCTCTAACAAGGAACTAATGCGATACAGACCAGCAAAAGAAAACATAATTCAGTCAGGCCATCATGAGGAAACAGGCCAGATTCAAGGATAGAATATCGCTAACTTTGTTAGCCCCTATATACAGCCTTGTCAACGGCAATCAAACCACTCTGGCCCTGAGAATTCTGAGACTGTTCCTGGAACAATCAGCAAAACCTTAAACTTTAAGTAAGGCCATGTTCCCAGCTAGCCAGCAAATTGGTAAAAGATGTCGTCTTGAAGACATGGAAATGAAGTTAAAAACTAAAATGAATTGTGTGTGTGAACTTGGGGAGAGACTTGAGGTTTGTTTTGTCTGCCAAAGTCCTGATTGAGAAACTTTTTGGGCAGCTATTAACTGACCTACTTAACTGGCTTAAAGTTTTTCTCAAGATAAAATAACATGTCAAATTGTGGCTTTTTAGTTTAAATAATGCTAACATTATTTTTCAGGCTGGTTCAGCTGACACAGCAATGAGTTAAATCTACAGCCATCCAGTGAACGTTACCCCATGTCCTGGATTAGTTCATTATCATCTTCCTCTTCACACTCGTCCAGATCTCCAGAGAGAGGTGGCGGCGGCAACGCATCCATCCAATTGAGAGATGGCGTTTTCACTGGCTTCCCAATCAACTTCTGCTTTGGTTGTTTTACTGTAAGAAAAAGCAAGCAATTTTGTGAATAACAAAGCACCTTTTTTCTTTTCTTTTTTGTTAACTAAAGTTACAATTAAATGAAAAAATAAAACTTTAAATACATTTTAGGAAACTTAAACTAAAATAAAATGTAAAGAGAAATAGAAACATTCACATGGCAGCTAACTGAAATAAGTTTAAACACTAAAATGACAAAAAATATAAAACTAAAGCTAAATATAAGTTTTAAAAAGTCTAATAAAAATGACAAAAGAACATCAAATGACTAAATTTTAAAATGAAAACTGAAAATGTAAAAATCTAAGCACTGTAATAGTACTATAATAATATAAAAAAAATACTTAAGTAACATAGCCAAGCACAACATTCGTATTAGCACTGAAGGGAACAGATAAGACTGGAAAGATACCGTTATCAGTCTTGGAGCGGTCTGGCTGGGCATATTGAGCATTGGAGGTTCCAGGCTGAGTCATCCAGTGGCTGCCATCTTGTTCAGGGCTGCAGGGCGCCTGGTTGGTGAAAGGCATGATGGGAGTGCTGGCGTAGGGTGTGGTATGTTGAGAGAACTGAGCAGAGAAACTGCGCAGGTCCTCGCTGGTGGGATCAATGGTGCTGTAGATGGGGCCTTCATTGGAGTCTGTGCTGTACTTCTCGTTTTGGTTAAGGTAATTAGAGATTCCCGCCTCTGAGGAAGTGATGGTAAATTAATTAAGGTTTAATTAATGAGACTCTGTGCTGTGGAAACTTAGTGTTAAATTAATTTAACAGTACAGCCGGTGGTGTTGCTCTATATCAGCAAGTCTTACCATTATAGTATCTCTCCGGGGTGTCATGTTTAGATGTACAGCAGTTCACCGAGTCTTTCCCATTGTGCACTAGATTGGTAGTTGGCCAAGAATCAGCCAGCCACGGGTAATTTCCTATGTTAGCACCCATCATACCAGGCCTACATATCCAGACATATCAATAAATATAGAATGAACTAAAGTCACTGTATTTACACTCTGAATAAATGCTTAAGGAGCTAAAAGAACCATTTACCTTCCATTAAGTCCGGAACTTTCTCCATGTGGGAAACCAACTGTAGAGAGATGAAAGAACGTGTCGTGATTGTTAACTAAAACTCAGACTATTACAAATAATTTCCATTAACTAAAAAACAAAAAAGCTGAAACAAAAAAGATAAAAGATGCCTTGGCACCTAACTGAAATAAAACAAGTTTTCATACTAAAATTACTAAAATTAAATAGTATATAAATACTAAAATAACACAGCTACATCATCATTTAATGTCAAATGTCATTTTGTGTGATATGTGCGTGCATACCTGCAGGTGTGTATGCAAATGATGCTGTGTAATGGCTGAGCTCTTTTCTCTTCTTCCGTCTGCAGTAGATCCACACACTGAATCCCATAAGGATTACCCAGCATGCCCCGCCAATGCCTGCGATGAAGGCAGGCTGCTTCACTACGTCTGTGATCTGCTCAGCCAGACTTACATTCTCGTCAGATTCGCTGCCTCCACCTGTGACTGTAGGCTGCTCTGCGGGCAATTCTGAACAGGAGAGAGAGAACGGAAAGAGATCAAAGAAAGATCAAAGTGTTACTCAGACAGAATGTCTTAATAGGACTCAGCTTATTGGAAAGAATTAAGCAATTTAGTCTCATAGCGGGACTTTAAAAAGCAATCAAAGAGAATTTACACAATTCTTTAGTACTTCAACTCCACAAGCCCATCACTCTACTCTTTAATTCTTTCAGTTTAATAGTCACGGCTGGTTTTTCAGTGAGTACTCACTGATAAGCACAGATACGGGCTGGCTGTGTGTCCCCACTCCTGCGCTGGTCACTGCGGCCACCTCCACCTGGTACAACACGCCGGGTAAAAGCCCCTTTAATAAAGTTGTCAGCACGCTTCCATCCACTGTCTGATTGATGTGGTAGCGCGTCTGAGAGTCGTTACCCAGACACCAAACCTGAAAAGAGATTCGATCTGAAATTAAAAATACTTAAGTGCCCTAACCTGGTCCTTGACCTGTAAGACTCACATCTACAGAAGACACCAAGAAAGACACTAGCAGGAAAAGTTCGAGAGGGCTCTCTTGCCTCCCCTGAGCCCATTGAGTTTTAACAAAATCCCACGCAGTGAGTTTGCTGGGGTGTCATTGAGAATTAATGGGGGAAAGTCATGTGAGAGGAAACAAAGCCTCCATCGCAATATGAATGATTATGTTTGGCTGTGATTGGTTGATGCTATAAATCCCACCTCTGATAGTGTAAGTAATGTTTATTAAATCAAGAAAATGTGAGTGGGACATAAATTTACACTTGATAAAAAATGTTGAGGACTTTAAATTTGAAAAACAAATGAAAAAATCAACAAAAATTAACTATTAAATATATATATATATATATATATATATATATATATATATATATATATATATATATATATATATATATATATATATATATATATATATATATATATAACATTAATAATCAAATCAAATAATATGCTGAATGTATTGTGACATATCATTATCAGCATTTTTACTTTCACAAGTTACTTTTTGCAATGCGTCTGGTTGGGATATACTAAGTTTGTTTTGTTGAATGACTTTTGCTATCTAAAAAATACCTTATACTCTTGAATGACTCCATTTTGCATCTCAGTGGGAGGAGGCTGCCATGATACACTGATGCTTGAGCTGTTGCTGAGCTTGACTGTTGCCACGGTTACAGCACGAGGGGGGGCACTGGGAACTGGAAGAGAATTCAATTAAAATAACATTTTGAAAAGTGAGTGTCCTTAATAGTAAATCTACGTTAGCCCTCTCCATAATTTTATTTGCTTGAATGAAGCGATTCATCTTCATATTATGTACAACAGAATAGAATTGAGTCGGGCTGGGCTGAATGAACCCGAATTGAATTGATTAGAACGAAATTAAATTGAAGTGCATCAAATGGAAACTGAAAGAGCTGCAGATATCTTACCCTCTTCTGGCGTGCGAAACGTCAGCAGGCGGCTGTCCATGCCCTGGAACTCGTTAAAGTAGGGTCGTATTTTAATCTCGTACTCCGTGCCTCTGAGCAGGTTAGCGATGACAGCGCTACGCTCTGTTGCAGCTTTCACTTCCTGCTGGGACCAGGAGCCGCCGACAGGACGATAAAGCAAACGATAACCCTGGATGTACTGAGACTGACGATCGACCTGACAGATGGAAAGAGGGAGACCGAGACAGAAAAATGAGATAAAGTGAGGCGGCAGGAGAGTCATAAGGCCGGCGAGGGGCTGATTTGGAGGGCAGATATTAGCAGCACTCACGTTCCAGCTGATCTTCACGCTGGATGCTGTCAACAGTGCTGGTTCGTGAAGCTGCACAGCCATCTCTCCCAGCTCCCTCTGCACCTGCCGATGGTCCACACCTTGACCTGTAGGACTGACATCTGCAAAAGACAACAAGAAACACCTCAAATGAACATCTTTAAATCGTGTGTCTATATGAACATATACATATACACACACACTATTTATTAAACCTACTTATTTATTTTTTACATTGTAAAATGCTTATATATCATTGTTTTTTACTTGATTTTATTTTATTGAAATTAAATAAAAAATACAAATATAGACACAAAATAGAAATACAAATATTTTTTCTGCTTTTGGTGCAAAAAATGCTTCATGATTAGATGCTATCCACATTGAAAGGAACTGATTAATATATAATCTGTAAAAACAAGCACTTTTATTTTGCTCTTCACATATAATTTGTTTGTGTACTTCAATAACAGTTATACAACATATAATCTGTATTACACGTTCACAGATTTTTGAAGAGCTCATAAAATTGTTTGGTCTCCAGCGTACAGACCTTGAGTGCGCACAGGCTCTGAGATGGGGCTGGGGTCACTCAAGCCGTAAGCATTGACCGCCCGCACAATGAACAGGTAAACTGTATTCGGAGACAGTCCAGTAACCGTGTGCTTCTCCAGTTTCACAAAATCTGCCACCGTCTGCCATGTACTTCCCGCTGATTGGCTGAAAAAATGGACAAAAAGATTATAGAGATTATATTACTACATTAATTATTCATCACATTTACAGAAACATTAATTCCATACGTGTTTATGCTCTACAATATAAAAACTAGCAGATTAATGAAGCTCAATCGGAATAAAACATCAATACACAAATGTTTTGTCCTACATTTGTCCTTAAGCTGTTGCACACCATTAGAGACAGGAGGGTTTAACAACAAAGTCAGTGTCATAGATGTTTATCTGCACTCTTTTGACTGTCATTACATGTGTCTGTTTAATGACCCAGCTCTTCTGTGATGCTATTCTTGTAGCCTTTGGCTTGACAGTGCTTGGCGTGACTAGAAAAAGATCTCTGCGGTGATAGATTTATTTATGGCACAGACTAGGCTAGTCATAATGCAACAATCACCTTGGATACTGAAATGAGATTTTATTAAACAGACTGAAAACATTGACGGATTATGTACAGGGATACAGAATTTAAGAACACCGATTTTTTTTTAACATCCAGATCACACCTAAGCATGATATGAACTTGACTTAATGAGAACCAAGAGAGCTACTTAGATGTGGCATACAGGTGGGCAAGATTCATGAAAACATGCATCCCCATCTAATAAACAATGACATCTGTCTGTGCCAAAAGGCTTTGGGATATTCCTCTTCACTTGTCTGTGGTTAACCATCATCCTTGTTTAGAGCAACAGTCACGTGTGGTGTGTTCAAGGTTTATTTTTCCCCGGTGGCAACTCCTGCAGCAGACACAAAGCCAATAAAAGCTCGACCTGCACAATTAGGCCAAGCCATAAATGCTGGGAACCTCATAAATATTCCTTCAGCAGCCCACCGATAGGAACGATAAATCCAAGGTCACTTTGCTATCAGCTGGGATGGAAGAAACAGGGAAAGGCTGAGGCACAGACAATTCCCTTTTCTTCAGCCAGACCGTGACTGGGCTCTTATAAACACCTGCATAAACATGCATATATTCCAAAAGTGGACCGCAACATTAACCTTTTTCCCCCTGTATCGAGGTGTCAACAGCCTAAAACCTCCTCACCCTCAATCTCAGTTCTTCTCCACCTCCCTTTCCCAGCTCTCTGTACTTGTTCCACAGCACCTCAGGGAAAGAAAACTGTATAGCAAACACCCCTTTAAGCACCACAGCACTCGATAAAGAATCAATTTTAAGGATGTGGGGCCATGCTAACTGTTACCCAGGAGGGCAAGGGAGAGGACAGAGATATAGGGTGTGTATATGAGGTAGAGAAAAATGAAAATGTGTGTGTGGCTCTCTACATTTCCGTTGCTGTATACCCCGTTTGCTGTCTGCCCTCCCTCTAAGGACTGCAGGACCTTGGTTCTGTAATTAGAGGTAGCCCAATTTCAGCCAGCCTACAATAGCTTAAAGAAGTGTCAGTGTGGATTACATTTGAATTCATTAGCATGTCATACTGAGACCCTCAGCTATCAGAGTGAGAATATTTCTCAAGCTATGCTTCTATGAACAAACCTTTCGAAGACTGAACAAAACTTAAAACAAGCGATTTTTGTTGTTTTGACAACTTTTTTCACAAAAAAAGTGCAAGGATTTTCTTTTTTTTTTTTGGTTGCCCTGGACACCAAATATGATGATCCCTGTATGAGGGGATCTCTTTTAGAAAATAAAAAGTTGTTTTTTTTATGTATTACAAACCCATTTATACTGTGTGAGATTAAACTAATTACTAATTATATAATTGGCCTTTTTGATAATAGTAAAGCAAATCATTACAAAATAAATAGTTTCCGTGTTTTACTGTCAAACTACTTTAAAGTTGAAAGCATTTTTTTTTTAACTCATTGTACAAAAGTAAAAACTGAAGTATTTCTTATATATATATATCCTATTAGAACTGCCAAGAGAATAAAATAAGCATGGTTAATCGATTAGTCTAGAAAACAAAAATTAAATTCAGAAAATGTGTTAAAAATGAACAAATTAACTGAAATATATATATATATATTTTTTTTTACCAAGAAAATGCTTTTTTAAATAAAATTATTCCGACACCATGTTAATTATTTTGCTATGACTGTCACACACATTGAATCTCCATTATTGTGCATAACCGGGTTCACCAAGCACATTTATAAAGACTATGTTGAAATAAAATAATTCTGAAATTGTTATGATGCCAAAACTATGGAAGCCTGTTTCCGCCACTTATTAAAAAATTAAAAAAGGTAACTGTGACTTTTTATCTCATAATTCTGACTTATTTCTCACAATTGTGAGTTTACATCTAGAAATGTTCTGAATTTTGAGAAATAAACATGCAACTGCAAGTCATAAAGTCAGAATTGCGAGATATAAACTGGCAAATTGAGAAAAAAAGATTTAAAAAAAAATTTGATATTTAAACTGCAATTCTTAGAAAGTAAGTCAGAATTGCATGATATGAAAGTTGCTGAGAAATAAACTCAGAATTGTGAGATATAAACTTTTATATCTAAGAACAATTCTAAGAACATATCAGTTTTTTTCCCCCATCAGAATTGAAAAAAAAAAAAAATTCAGATTTGCAAGATATAAAATCAGAATTATATCAAAGTCAGGATCATAAGATAAAAACTAACAATTCACTTTTTTTTTAATTCAGTGGTGGAAATGGGCTTCCGTAAAAAACGTTGTGCTCTTAACTGCCCAAAAACGTAGCCTGCCATAAGGAACAACACTGTGTGCTACACCAATATGCAGAGGTTAGCTAATCAAAACTGCGGCAATTTACATAACAGGCACTGTTGCAAACCTCTTAATAAAAGGGTGGAACACAGTCAAGTAAAGCTAAATTACTAAACTACCACAAGAAACCTAAATGTATAGAATTCAGTAATTCATAAAACTATATCCCCTTTAAATAAGCCCTCCAGTCCATGTCTGAAATTCAATTGTAGAACACCAATACAGTTGCTATTAATTTAGATGTCTCTGGCAGTAGGTTGCCGCCTGAGGGGAGTGATTCTTGTAGGAGGCAGGATGTGATATGTAAGCACAGGATGTAGCTGTCCTTACATGACTGTGAGGAACAGTAGAGCGGGGGGAAGGGGTCAGGGACAGGGCAGCCATGCGGTGGTATTACCCCGTCTGTCACGGCTGACCAGCGACGACAGTGACAGTGAATTAATAAAAAATGAAGAATAGACCCCTATAGTAGCCTCTGGCAGGAAACAATATTATCTTGGCTAGAAAGGAAAACAAACAGGAAGGGAACAGAATGGAGACTCTTACAGAGTACGCCAGCTCACCTGAAAGCCTCAATGATGTAAGAGGTGACAGCCGCTCCGCCTTCATGTGCGTTCGGTTGCCAGGTCAGGGTCACGCTGTTACGGCTCACATCAGTTACTACAGGCTTCTGGGGGGGACCGGGCAGCTGGTAGGGCTCTGAAACCGGGGGTACAGAGAGACCGCCACTCTCTGTAAAGATAAGGTCAGAATATAAGCATGCCGTCTTCATACTGGTTCAAGTTATCATTCTGTAAGCTATGGTTCTGTTTGCAGAATATATCAGAAAACTCTCGCTGTTTCCATGTTAGTCTAGATTTATAGGACATTATAACAGAAGTCAATATTGAACAGGACAAATCTGATCTTAGGTCAGCACTACTCTAGTAAATGGATGCATGTATCTACTGAGCAAACTTGCGATGGAAGCGGCTCCCTCAGTTTGAAGATGATATGATGCAGTTTGTCAAGGATAAGGACACATAAAGGTGATGATGGAGCACTTGTGTGTGTGTGTGTTTTTTTTTACCTTTTACTGTGAGTACACCACTCCAGCTCGTCTCTCCACTCAAACTGGAGGCAACACAGGTGTAGGCCCCGGAGTCCGTTTCCTAGCAACAGCAGGCTCAGGGTCAGCATTTGTATGGATCGACTCAAGCACAATGCATTGCCTCACTCTGCTCAGAGCAGCGTGAAAATCTTGACAAATGAGCACAAATTCCTCGAAATTGCCTATTATTTCGCAGTAATACAGGATCAACAGTTATTTTTTCCTATTACTATTGAAGTAAGAGACAGGAAGAAAATAATGTGCTGTTGTGAAACCCAGTGAGCTCGTATGTTGGCATATTTTTTACAGCATCATAGGAATGCACCTAACACAGAGGCAAAATAATTACTTCTATAACAGGCAAACTATAAACAGCATCTTTCACAAAGAATGAAGCCCCACAGTGCATTGCGACACGTGCATAAAAAATACACTCGAGACGGTGGACGGGTTGAGAAATTCATTCAATACTGAAAAGTATGTAAGAAATAGTTCAATCTAATTATAGTACAGTGTTTCATTCAATATTTGTGTTCATAATGTATTTATATGCTTAGAGTAGCACATAATTAGTTTGAAACATGCTAACAGCAAATTCCATTGAAATCAATTGTCAGTTTAATAGTTGAACCCCATTATTACCACACTAATATATACTACCATTTATAAAATCTGTTTTTTAAATATATTTAAATAATATTTTTTCTATTTTAATATATCTTAAATGTAATTTATTTTCATCATCCATGACTCCAGGCTTTTCTTCCAGTGTCACATGATCTTTCGGAAATATTTCTAATATGCTGATCTGGTGCTTAAGAAACATTTCTTATTATCAATGTTGAAAACATTTGTGTTTTGTGGAAACATTACACATGTTTTCAGAATTCTTTGATGAATAGACAGTTCAAAAGAACAGCATTTATTTGAAATAGAAACTTTAGAAATGTCTTTATTGTGACCTTTTATCAATGTAATGTATTAAAATTACATTTAAAAAAGAAATCTTACTGACTTCTAACTTTTGAATGGTAGTGTATGCAATTAACATTAAACAGAAATCAATACGCAACTGTGTAACCCATTAAACACTTTAAAACAGCACACCACACTGTACAGTTTAATCAAAGGAATCCATCAGATTTGAGATTGTTTTCATACTAGTGTCTTCGTAAGTTTAAAAAGCTTTCCATTGAGGGAACCCAAGTGAATTTTCATCTGTCAGTTTGATTTAACATATTTGTGTCTATCATCTGAATTAGCATGGGTGTACTGAATGTGCAGAAAGAAAAAGGAAATACAAAGACAATCTGGTGAGCGGTGGGGAGGGCGAAGGGCATTAAATTTTTACCACTGGGCCAAGGGGAGAAGTCAGGCAGAAATCGCTTACGACAGTGAGAGATGTAGTAAAGCTTTTCTCTTTCTCTCTCTCCATGACAGCGATCTAATAGTGCTGACAGCTCAGAGGCACCAATGACACGTCTGAGGACGCACACATACATCCACACACCATGACCTCGAATTGCTGTCGGTTACTTGTGATGTGTCCGTTTCATCTTAATCTCATTTCTACATAGCATGATGCATGTTAGCAAGCATTAATTAAACAGCAGCTGACGTAAACAGCAGATATTAGTAGAAAAGCCCGAAAAAGTCTTGTCTGAAACTGAACCCATGTACTGAAGAGTAGCTTTATATCCCCAGGCAGTACAGGAGTGTGTTGTTGAGAGTGTTATTTTGGTCACCTATAAATCTCTCTTGGGAAGAGGAGAAGAGGAAACACAAGGTGTAGAAACAGTTTTCTCTGTGACCTCTTACTCTTTTAGTGGATAACCTCATTGGTTAGACCTCTGCTGTGCTGGCTAGTCATTGGTGGAAAACTGGAAGAGCTCAAAGAGGTAAGCAACTGGGCATCGACTGATTAATCATAGATGGCAGCTCTGGGCTCAGCCCTAAACACACACTTAAAAATGCATGAGTGGAAAAGGAAATAGGGAGATAAATATTTAGATAATATGCATCCGCTTCCTCTACTTATTTAAAGGGATAGCTCAATTTTTAGTTAAACTTCTGACATCGTTTACTCTCCCCCATGTCATTCCAAACCAGAATGACTTTCGTTCTTCTGTGGAGCACAAAATATGATATTTTGAAGAACGTGCTGGTCGCTCTTTTCTGTGCAATTACTATGATTTGGAACTGAGGCTTTCAAGTTCAAAAAGAACTCAAAAGAACCATGAATTGTGTTATATTTCAAGTCACACAACAGACTGAAATAAGTTGCCTGATCATTTTTCTCTGAAGTGGGCACTTCAATCAGTTCTTTGAGTCAGTTCAACTAGAGAACCAGATTTGTGAAAGATTCTTTTGAGACAGATCTTTGAATGAATAGGATGATTCAATATAAGTTGATTCAATTACACATTTTGTGAATTGTGAACTAAATGATTTGATTCATTGAAAAGATTTGAGTCAAAATAATTATCTGTCATGTATTAGACACCACTATAAAGGTGACAAGAGCAAATTTGAACTAAAATCCAAATGTATTCAAATGTTTTAGAACAAAGTTGATATAAATATATAAATATTTGATGATGAACTAAAACCTAAACCTTACTGGAAAAAAGTTAAAGAACTAAAATGACTGAACTACAACTGCAATAAAAATCAGTTAAAATAATAAATACATTTTGTAAAAAATAAAAAATTATAAAATTACTGAAATAAAATTAAAGTAAAAACTGAAGAAAAAAGAACCCCTAAACACATCAAATCTAATTAAATCTAATCCATCCATCCATCCATCTTCTACCGCTTATCCGGGGCCGGGTCGCGGGGGCAGCAGTCTAAGCAGAGAACCCCAGACTTCCCTCTCCCTAGACACTTCCTCCAGCTCTTCTGGGGGGACACCAAGGCGTTCCCAGGCCAGCCGGGAGACATAGTCTCTCCAGCGTGTCCTAGGTCTCCCCCGGGGTCTCCTCCCAGTGGGATGTGCCCGGAACACCTTCCCGGGAAGGCGTCCAGGAGGCATCCGGAACAGATGCCCGAGCCACCTCAGCTGACCCCTCTCGATGTGGAGGAGCAGCGGCTCTACTCTGAGCTCCTCCCGGGTGACTGAGCTTCTCACCCTATCTCTAAGGGATCGCCCAGCCACCCTGCGGAGAAAGCACATTTCGGCCGCCTGTATCCGGGATCTTGTCCTTTCGGTCATGACCCAAAGCTCATGACCATAGGTGAGAGTAGGAACGTAGATTGACCGGTAAATCGAGAGCTTCGCCTTGCGGCTCAGCTCTTTCTTCACCACGACAGACCGGTACATCGACCGCATTACTGCAGAAGCTGCACCGATCCGTCTGTCAATCTCCCGTTCCATCCTTCCCTCACTCGTGAACAAGACCCCAAGATACTTAAACTCCTCCACTTGAGGCAGGAATTCTCCACCAACCTGAAGTGGGCAAGCCACCCTTTTCCGACTGAGGACCATGGCCTCGGATTTGGAGGTGCTGATTCTCATCCCAGCCGCTTCACACTCGGCTGCAAACCGTCCCAGTGCATGCTGAAGGTCCTGGCCTGATGAGGCCAACACGACAACATCATCCGCAAAGAGCAGAGACGAAATCGTGTTGTCACCAAACCTGACCCCCTCCGGCCCCTGGCTGCGCCTAGAAATTCTGTCCATAGAAATCATGAACAGAACCGGCGACAAAGGGCAGCCCTGCCGGAGTCCAACACGCACCGGAAACAAGTCTGACTTACAGCTGGCAATACGAACCAAGCTCCTGCTCCGTTCGTACAGACTAAGAGACGGGTCAGACTAAGAGCGGTTCAAAACCCCTTATGAGAAGGAACAATCAAAGGACCGTGACGTCGCCCGGTATGGCGCAGCCGGGGCCCCACCCTGGAGCCAGGCCCGGGGTTGGGGCTCGTATGCGAGCGCCTGGTGGCCGGGCCTCCCCCCACGGGGTCCGGCCGGGCTCAGCCCGAAGGAGCGACGTGGGGCCGCCTTCCCGTGGGCTCACCACCTACAGGAGGGACCGTAAGGGGCCGGTGCTTAGACAATCGGGTGGCAGTCGAAGGCGGGGGCCTCGACAGCCCGATCCCTGGACACGGAAACTAGCTCTAGGGACGTGGAACGTCACCTCACTGGCGGGGAAGGAGCCCGAGATTGTGCGTGAGGTAGAGAGGTTCCGACTAGCGATAGTCGGACTCACCTCTACGCACAGCTTGGGCTCTGGTACCACACTCCTCGAGAGAGGATGGACTCTTCACCACTCTGGAGTTGCCCAAGGTGAGAGGCGGCGGGCTGGTGTGGGTTTGCTTATAGCCCCCCAGCTCAGCTGCCATGTGTTGGAGTTTACCCCGGTGAACGAGAGGGTCGCTTCCCTGCGCCTTCGGGTCGGGGATAGGTCTCTCACTGTCGTTTGTGCCTACGGGCCGAACGGCAATGCAGAGTACCCAGCCTTCTTGGAGTCTCTGGGAGGGGTGCTGGAAAGTGCTTCGACTGGGGACTCCGTCGTTTTACTGGGGGACTTCAACGCCCACGTGGGCAACGACAGTGACACCTGGAGGGGCGTGATTGGGAGGAACGGCCCCCCTGATCTGAACCCGAGCGGTGTTCAGTTATTGGACTTCTGTGCTAGTTACAGCTTGTCCATAACGAACACCATGTTCAAGCATAAGGGTGTCCATCAGTACACGTGGCACCAGGACACCCTAGGCCGTAGGTCGATGATTGACTTTGTGGTCGTTTCATCCGACCTCCGGCCGTATGTCTTGGACACTCGGGTGAAGAGAGGGGCGGAGCTGTCAACCGATCACCACCTGGTGGTGAGTTGGATCCGATGGCGGGGGAGGAAGCTGGACAGACTCGGCAGACCCAAACGTACTGTGAGGGTCTGCTGGGAACGTTTGGCCGAGTCTCCTGTCAGAGAGATCTTCAACTCCCACCTCCGGCAGAGCTTCGACCGGATCCCGAGGGAGGCTGGAGATATTGAGTCCGAGTGGACCATGTTCTCCACCTCCATTGTCGAAGCGGCCGCTCGGAGCTGTGGCCGTAAGGTTTCCGGTGCCTGTCGAGGCGGCAATCCCCGAACCCGGTGGTGGACACCGGAAGTAAGGGATGCCGTCAAGCTGAAGAAGGAGTCCTATCGGGCCTGGTTGGCTTGTGGGACTCCAGAGGCAGCTGACAGGTACCGGCAGGCCAAGCGGACTACAGCCCGGGTGGTTGTGGAGGCAAAAACTCGGGCCTGGGAGGAGTTCGGTGAGGCCATGGAGAAGGACTATCGGTCAGCCTCGAAGAGATTCTGGCAAACCGTCCGGCGCCTCAGGAGAGGGAAGCAGTGCCCTACCAACGCTGTTTACAGTAGAGGTGGGGAGCTGTTGACCTCAACTGGGGATGTCGTTGGACGGTGGAAGGAATACTTCGAGGATCTCCTCAATCCCGCTGTCACGTCTTCCATTGAGGAAGCAGAGGCTGAGGGCTCAGATGTGGACTCGTCCATAACCCAAGCTGAAGTCACCGAGGTAGTCAAGAAACTCCTCGGTGGCAAGGCACCGGGGGTGGATGAGATCCGCCCTGAGTACCTCAAGTCTCTGGATGTTGTGGGGCTGTCTTGGCTGACACGCCTCTGCAGCATCGCGTGGCAGTCGGGGACGGTGCCTCTGGGATGGCAGACCGGGGTGGTGGTCCCTCTTTTTAAGAAGGGGGACCGGAGGGTGTGTTCCAACTACAGGGGGATCACACTTCTCAGCCTCCCTGGGAAAGTCTATGCCAGGGTACTGGAGAGGAGAATCCGGCCGATAGTAGAACCTCGGATTCAGGAGGAACAGTGTGGTTTTCGTCCAGGCCGTGGAACACTGGACCAGCTCTATACCCTCTACAGGGTGCTGGAGGGTTCATGGGAGTATGCCCAACCAGTCCACATGTGCTTTGTGGATTTGGAGAAGGCATTCGACTGTGTCCCTCGCGGCGGCCTTTGGAGGGTTCTCCGGGAGTATGGGGTCCGGGGCCCTTTGATAAGGGCTATCCGGTCCCTGTACGAACGGTCCCTGTTAGTCTTTATATTAAATCTAATATAAAATATTAATAAATACTAAATAGCATATAAATAATATACATAAAAAAACACTGGCCTGTTCCTCAGACAAAGCTATCATATGGGTTCAGAAGTCTTGAAATATTGTGCAAAAGTAATATGATATGCTTTTGCTTTTGTCATTTTAGAGCTTGACAGTCCCATCCTCATTGACTTTTCATTATACTAAAAATACTGGCCCAGAATACTCTTAAAAAAAAAAAATCTCCTTTTACAATAAAAAAGAGAGGTTTGGAACAATGTGCAGAAGAATAAATAATGACCGAATTTTGGGGTGAACTATTCCAAGCTATTAATTTTTCTCTGTCGAACAGAAACACACTCATTCTTTTTCACATTTCTTTTCCCTCACTCCCCTGGCACAGTCAAGAGCCGACAGTTTCTGGCGATTCTCCCGGTATAGTGGCACCTTTTCACAGCGCTCTGCCTTACTCTCTCCCTTCCCTCACACACTCGCATGCTACCATCTGTGCAAACCCCAGTCTCCGTGCCCCCTTGTGCTCTCCCATCATGCCGGGGTAATCGTGGACTAAAGGGGGCCAACAAAGGCACCAGACCAGACAGGACAGGGCCAACACCAGAGCCAAAGATGCCCATCTGAACAAAGCATGCAACATTTAACAAGCCAAATAAACACAACTCAACACAAAAGCTTAAATTCTCACTGATAAATGAGGATGCTACTTAAATTCACACAAAATTTTGCCGTGAGCTGTCTGTAAAGACACTGCACTGATTATCAAGGACACGTTTAATGTGATGCAAACATTGCAGAGGGTACAAGGTTGCTGAGAGTAGCACATAAAGATTGCTAGCCTCCCCACCTTTCTATATCCCAGAATGAGCATTTAATTAAGGCATGAGTGACTGTTAATCATTCCCGGGCACAATCAATTAACACATCGGTCTGTTCACGGCAGTGCCACGACCTCAGGTGAAACCTGCAATCGCACACACCCCAGAGGCCTTGAGGAATGGATTTCATTAGGCTAACACTAACGACGGCACACACTCCCATTACAATCATAATTACCGGTTTTATCGCCGTGCACAACTCTTGCATGAGCGGCTGGGTCACCCGAAACCATCTACGGAGCAAGTATTAAAATCGATCTGCTAATTAAGACTGCCTGTTTGCTGTAAACTCGATTGTGCGTTTTATACCCCCGCCATTGATCGGATAGAGGCAGTGACATTTTACAAAAATCGTCTGTGTCTAAACGTCACATCAGTGTGTCTGAAAATGCATGACAAGTGAAATATGCTCATATGGAATATTGCATGATAGCATATGGCGTCTGTCAACGAAAAGAGATGCCTGTGATGGGACATGCACTGAAGAGGGCTCGATTTGGGGAAAAAATATATATGTTAATATCCCCCTTATTTTACAAAATAAAAGCCATAGATGCTAAAAAACAGACCCTCGTGAGCACACTTGAACACTATCTTGACTGAAGTACCTGCAGGGCTGTGATTTGTAAAGTGCCGTTTTCCATTAGGCTAATGCGCTCGTCGTTGCCCAGGATTCTCTGGCCATCGCGCTCCCATTGGATGCTCGGAAGAGGGTTGCCCATTACGTGGCACTGCAATTGGGCCATAGTGCCCGGTGCGAGTGTCTGGTTGGCTGGTCCTTGGCGGATGATGGGAGGGATCCGGTCGGATGGGGCTAAAGGTGAAGAGAATAAGAGACACGTGGGCTACAAGAACCATATTTACATGTAACACCTCCATATCATCCACCTCATTCAAATTATGCACAAGAGATTGTTGAAAAAGACTGTGAATTATGCTAATTGAGATTTTGAGAGTAGCATGATGATAAAATACAATATCATCATGCAATATGGCATATAATGACAAAAACAAATACAATTACTAAAAAAAGTATCAATTGTCCAGTGCTAAATTAATCTGTGCACTGAAACATTCTGCAGAAGGTAAAAGTAAATGGGGAATAAAATAACTGAATTTAACTGGCTATTTGTTTCGTACTCTTACAGCCTGCCAAACAAAAAATATCAGTAATTCATTGATTTTAATCAGATCAATGACACAGGACACTGGATGTAATTGATTTGTGGTACAACTATAAACTCTTTTTGAAATGAATGTATAATGTTATTGAATAGTGAAACTAAGCCAAATGCACTTTAACACTTTTAGCAGACTGTGTTGTGTTATAATAAAATTATTCTGCGCTTTTAAGCTTGCTGTACAACATTTATGGGTCAATAACTGGTAAAGATGAATGCACTCTAAAGCTGCATGGTATTAAATACACAAAATTTCCTCAAGAAGATTATGTAGTTTTTATGAAATCATCAGTGGATGTGGGATTACACATTGCTACTTGAGAGCTCAGAAATACGATCATTTACATAAGATAATTTCCACTATCTTAGCATATTTATGTGACCATGTACATATACCTCTTACAGCACTGAGTGAAAAAAATGGCATTTTACTGCACTTTTCTACACAAGTGAAGGTGAATTTTTCCAAGTTCAAAGGTACGCAGCAATATAGATTGTAAAATGCATGATGATACATTTCAACACAGCACTCTAGAATAATTACAGTAGCCTGTGTTCTACTACAATTTATTTTTCCATTTCCTCTCGTTCAGCTACATCTCTTTCTATAGACCAATGTGATGGCTTAACACGGCTGTGTTTCCATGAATGATTTATTATTTGTTTGACTAGAGCTGCAAAACCTACTGTCTATTGACCAAAGCAAGGAGAAAAGTCCATAGATAAATAATTGACAATTCACTTTTTGACAATTCGGTTACTTTAGCATTCTCATTTGAAAAAAACAAGGACCTGGGAAAGGCAACCTGCATCTCTGACATTTTCCCTCCACAGCGGTAAGAAAAGAAAAGACCATAAGGTCAGAAAGACGACGAGGGCTGTATCGCTCAAACAAAACCGAGTTTTGTTTCTACATGATGTGAAATTCATAGGCACGAGAACCATCCTTGGGTGCAGTGACCCTGTGCTGCACATACATATGTCCTTCCATTTCAACATGTCTCAGGTAAGTACATTACAGCAAACATCAGTCAGATGATGCCAACATGCCAGGGACGTCGTCTTTAGAGGCCATAGCAGGCACAGGGGTTTCTGGGAAATGCTTTTATATTTTATAAGCCTGATTTTTTTTTAGCAAACCTACAGCAGACTGTGCAGATATTGGAGTCTTGGCGAAGGTTTTTCATGTGATGTGCCTAGACTCAGTTTGGTACACACGCACAGACCTGGAGTACACATAAACAGTTTATCCTGTTACCGGGGAGCATGAAGGAGGGAGCATATGTTCCTGAGGTTATTTGCATAGCTCAATTGTGCCCTGTCCTTTCTGATTACGTCTCCAGAGCTTCCTGCTGTTCTCTCATTTGCAGAAGCAGAAATTTTAATTTGGGGCAGCTTTGAAGACTTTTTAATTTATTTTGGTTTAGTGCAAAAAGGCTACGGCGGGGCGAAGAGGCAATTTGTTCAAACACAAACAAAAATATTACTCAAATCTTTGTGATAAGGCCTCACACAAGCAATTCAATTTCATGTACAGTTCTGGACCTTTAATGTAGTTAAATTGATATTAAAATATCAATAAAAACCAAACGCTGGTGTTTGATGGAGCTGGTGGGGTGTATGAAAGGGCAACTGTATGTGTGTGTGTGTGTCCAAAGGTAGTTTGAAATATTTACTCACTGCTTTCCACCTCCAGCAGGGCTTTGGTCAAGATGCTGCCTGCCACACTGATGGCCTGGCAGATGTAGTACCCAGAATCCTCGCTGTGCACATCTGTAATGGTCAGCTCTCCACTTAACGACACAGAAAAGCGGCCTGACTGTGAAGGTGGCTGACTGGGAAACAGCAGGACCTGTTCAAACCACGCAAACACTGTTAAACGCTATTAAAAGACTAAACATCATAAATCACATTTTAAGTTGATGCTTTTTGTCTATCTAGCTCAGATAACTCAGAAATAGCTTAACTCACAAAAGACCATTATAAACCTATGAATTGCTTTCTTTTTTCCCAAAAAATAATCACAGTTCCACCAAAATCTAAAATGATTTAAAAAGCAGATGAATCCCCAGCACACATCAGCAGTGACAGGGAGTGTTACTTTTAAAAGTAATTTATTACAATATTGTGTTACTCCCTAAAAAAGTAACTAAGTAACTATTTATGGAAAGTAATGTGTTACGTTACTTTTGAGATACTTTTTGAATCTGGGCAGGGCTTGATTGATTGTTTTTTTAATATAAAAAGTTCTTCTTTTGTAAAAGAAGTAACAAACAAATGTAAAAGCCCTTTCACACCAAAAGTGATTTGAAAACGTGTCTGTACAGCAGAGGGCGCAGCTCAAACAAATTGCACGAAGAATATGACGGAGGAGAAGAACATTCAACACTATTAAACAATAACAAAAATGAATCCCAAATCTGACATTTTTGTTTATTAGTATGGTTGAATTGGATCATGGAAGGTCAGTAGCAAAGAAATTGGTTAATAAAATGTTATTAAATTGGTTAATTTAACATTTAATTATTGCAGGTTTGAATAATATTCTTTCTGGGTTTGCAATCGTCTGTTTTTATTCATTTTGAGGAATACTGAATCGGTTTTTGGTAGGGGTGCACCGATCAAGATCGGCCGATCGTTATGCGCAAATCCACGTTCATCATCAGCGTTTATTTGCGCAACTAGTCAGTTAACAACGGCTCTGTGTAGTAACAATTGCTCTATGTGAAATGACGAAACCTGAGGGAATTTACCGCTGATTAGAGAACCGGCTTTACTGACGAGATGCGCATTAACAATTGTCCAATCTCGATCGGTGCACCCCTAGTTTTTGTGCAGTGAGATGAATAAATGCATGTTCATATTTCATCTAGAACTACACTATTATCATGTTCACACACCACGCTTCTGCACTTACCCCCGATTTCTCTCAACATGGCAACATGAGAGCAGTCAGTCAAGTCATGGTCAACAATGTAACTGGCATTACGTATTTGAAAAATTAACTCCAATATATCCTTCTAAATGAAAAAGTGACTTTTTTTAGTGACTTAAAATAATCTGATTACTTAACTCACGTTACTTAATGTGTCAACCCCAACACCGGACATCAGTAAAACTCTATATTAATGCATCAACTATAAACAGGCAAGATAATGACTATTATAATTAATAGAAGTACAGTTAATTGATATTAGTGTATATTAATAATACAAGTTATTAAAATGTTTAATTTATCATCATATAAAATATTATAAACCAATATGCATTTACTTATCAAATAAGCATTATATTGCTGTTATCTTATAAAAACAATAACACATTATAGACTATGTGCAAACATGTTTTTACCATGTTCAACCCCCTTAATCACAATAAAATAATTTTAACATGCAGCCTCTTGTGGCATTTTGCTTTTTCAGTTAATGCATGTTGCATTACTGTTCGTGACTGATATAAATTACAAATACTGTATATTTAAAAAAGATATGGGATGAACGGTCTGCTGATATCATTTATGATTCATCACAATGACTTTGACATGCTTGATTTCCATTTACATCTATAGAACATTGCTGTGCATTCATTGTGATACTTGGGTATAAATTTGGCTGACCGCTGAGATTCACGGCCGAACAATAGCTGCGTTATCTCATCTGGTGTTTTAGAGAGGGGGGGTTAAGAAAAATGGCAGATACACAAAAGACAAGGCGGAAGGATTTTAAGGCGTCTTCCTCCTTTAGCATGAGGCTGCAACACTGGCAGCTGCCCTATTGTTCCTATTTGGCCGTGTGTGTGTCACTTATTCATTTTTGGGGATAATCCAGTGACCTGCTCACCCCAGCCCTCTGGCTCAGACCGGACTCACCCTCATCCTCAGTTCTGTTCTATATCTACTGACCTCAAAGATCGGCCACACATACACACACAGAAAAAGCAAGAATAGATGAGAGATTAACTGGAGAAGAGTTCATGGCCCGACGTACAGCGAATATTTGATCACCTCTGGTCTATGGCACACTCTGCTCGACAAAAAAAGAAGGATGAAGGGATCTAAGAAAGGATGGAGAGAGGGATATGGGAAATGGCTTCCTTCCTCCAAGTGCTTCTTCCGAGAACAACCAGAGGCTTATATCTTCATTTCTTCTGCTGTACTTTATTAATAGAGACATGAGCGTGTTATCTAGTTGGGCCCAGGGACATGTTCTATCCTCCTCTGACCCAATGAGGAGACATGAACGTGAACAAGCTCCTGCAGAAATCCCAGAGTTCCTTCTACCCCGTATCCAAACTGGCTGCAAGGCATCCTCTCTCTATTTCTTTCTCTTTGTCTCTTTGACTCTGAAACTCCTCGGACTGATAAAAAAAAAAACTGTGTAGTTCTTCTTGCTTCTTATAATCATGAAAACCAAAGGTAAAATGCTCAGCTCAAATTTAATTAAAAACAAGAATTATTTTTAAATACAATTTTTACACTGATTAAGGTCATTAGTTAATAATAATAATAATATGTTAATTTATTAATGTATGAAACACATTACTTGTTTATGATTTTAAACACACACAACACTGATTTGATTTTAGAGAACCAGTTATGCATGATCAGCTGTCAAATACATTACATGTAATGTCACATGTAATCATAAGTTTGCTGTCATGTCAGACACACATTATTACAAGTGACAACACATATGATTCAAAAACAGACGGCAGCACAATTTGTTTTCAGAGCAAAAGTGCTTCTAGAGAAACTCATCCTCCAGGTGAGATCAGCTAGATGATGAAAAATAAATCCATCAGATTCCCAGCTTATATGGGCACTAGACTTGCCTTCCCACTCACAATCTTAGAAGTGTCACTCATAGATCCACAGTGTGCTCACATCTTGCATGATAATACATATCGAGTGAAGAACTTGGTCACTCTGGTCACACATTAAAAATGTACTAGCATTATATAATTAAAAAAATAAGAAAATCGGTAAAAAAATTCAGTTTCATCTTTTACTCTTCAAATCCTTTCAAAACTGTACTTTGTTTTTTACTACCATACTTGGTCACTGCCCTAGAGTTCGACCCTTTCTTTAAGCAAGCACAATGAAAGTATCCGCCACATACCTTGATGTGTTTTGACACTGACACTGACACTGTAAGGGTTCCCTGGCTTGCATCTGTTAGCTGTTTTCTCTTACCTGACTGCCTTCTTTCTGCCAGAACACAGCAGGAGGGGGATTTCCCTTCGTTCCACAAAGAAAGGTGACAGTACGGCCTTGGGCAGAGATCTGATCCCGCGGACGCACCACAATCTGAGGAGGAACTGAAGAGGAGAAAAAAAACTTATGAAGCTGCAGATCCACACACAACAAATCAAGGCCCCTATAAAGTCTATATGAGCTTCTGGAATGTTCTGCAATCTATATACCTCCTCCAAGGTGAGACAATCCTACACAATTCATGTTTAGTCTAAACTTGAGTCTCCCAAGTAGATGAACTGCATGTGTGTTAGTACTGCTGGTGGCATGCAGTAAAGCTGTCATAGCTGATATTGTACATGGTGCCACATTCTGGTACCAGTTCTACACAAGAACATAAGGTTAGTGTAGAGTGTCATTACTATGAAAACAGCACTCTGAGTTATGAATTCTGTTTAAACTGAGTCAAAGGTCATACAGTAACCCTAGCTGGATATATGTAACAAAATCAACACAGACACTTTTACCCATAAACAGTTAGGATTTGCTCTGAAAATCCTGACCAAAACTATTCCACATCATATTTCAGGACTGTTTTGACACAAAGCAGGGCTTTTGAAAACTCAAGTAGGGTTATAACCAAACACATACACATAATAACTGAAGGCAGAGGTTTCAGTTCTGGTCTTTCTGAGCAGAGAGACATGGATATAAAGAGCTTAATTATTATGGAAACCTTTTCTTCTCTGCGCTTGCAGAGTTACTTTAAAGCGCATGATAGCACATCTGATGCAGTGCTGAAGAGCCCTTATCTTGTGGGGGATATGCAGGCATATCAAGAGCAAATATACATTTATATATTAGTAATTTGGCCTCTTTCGCCTAATGTACATTTTCCACTAATGAGTGTCTGGATATAAATGAGGACCTTTCAAACTCCCAAGAGCACCATTGGGTGGCCACTGGGTGCATCTCATCTATCTCTCGGCGGATCCATTCTTCCATCTCGTTCACTTTCTCTCTCTCAATCTCTTTGATGAGACCTTGCTGGCTTTCTTTCTGCCGTGGCTACTTGGATCTTGCCCTTAGTGTGAGTTTGATCAATGGTTCTTTGTGATGGATGCTAATCTGCTGGTCTTATGAAAACATTCTAACATTACAAGGCCTTGAACAGTTTCAATTAGATTTTTTTGTGAATTAAATCACTTAAATCCTGTAAAAATGTATAAAAATTGTAGACATTTTTTAAAACGCTGGTTGAGACTTGGGTAGTTTCATTCTAAATATGTTTTTATTAGGGATGCCCTCAACAAAACATTTTTCTGGTCAACTAATAGTCATTCATTTTAAGCATTAGTCTACTATTAGTCACACTTTTATTAATAACCAAATAAATCATAATATTGAGTCTTTAATTGCCTACATAGCCTAATAAGTGCTCAAGCGCATGAAAAAAAAACTTGCAACAGCGCACCGGCAAATATAATAATTATGAATGTGTTAGGAAAAAACAGCAAGTACACTGCATTAAAGTTTTAATAATTTACTGTTACACAAGTGCTTTCTGTTTTCGGAGACGAAGTCGTCTCGTCGACTCGTTATCTCCGCAGTATGCGCATATGCATGTTTCATACGGATTACATAATCAGAGAATATTTGTTTTCTATTTGAATTGGTTCTTTTAAAAGTTTCATTCTCCATAGATATATTTTTCATGTCTCTAATAATGCAAGAATACAGAGTTTTGAAGTGATGTGCTCAAGTTCAAAGACCGAGACAGCAGAAAGCGCATAATGTTTGCTTTTATTATTTTACAAAAGGGCAATGATTAGTTGTTTATCTGAGTGCACACATATAAACCTAGAGTCTTTGCAGATACAAAAGATGTATTACTGTTATCTGTATGACCAAAAATGTACTAAGTATTTTAAAAAGGAAATGATCGCACCGGCACCTCCATCTATCATTCAGTAGCCCAAGCACGTAACTATTCAGCTTCCACACTCCTCAAAAACACTTGTCCTGCACACTTTTTTCTAAGCTAACATTAGACTGAGTTTGTAAAGTTGCTACTACATACATATTTCAGATGATAAGCCATATTTGAGGTTGATGAATGTTAGGTGAACATATGGATGTCCTGCTCAATTTACTATATTGCCACATAGACCAGCCTTTAATGATTTGTCCGCCACACACTGCATGATTTCCTCACTTGGTGAGGAATATTTTTTTTTGCTGCGACTAAGCGACTAATGAAATTTTGGCTTATAGTTAGTTGACTATTAGGGGGCAGCCCTAGTTTTTATACACAAGAAACGTGCCTGAATGAGGTCAGATGAATTCAAAAGAGTTAAGACTTACTTGATTATTTGAGTAAGTCGATCAGTTGTACTCAAAAATATGTGGATGGATGGATGGATGGATGGATGGACGGACGGACGGACGGACGGACGGATGGATGGGTGGAAAGATGGATTGGTGGGTGGGCGGGTTGTTGGGATAGATGGATGTTCAGTAAATTCCACTTCCCATCATTTTAATTCTGACTCAACTTCCTGTCAGTTGGGGCCAATTCAATTAAAATTCTTACTCATGAATTGAAAGGGAGCCAATTCTTCCATTATGAATTGCACCCAAGCCTGATAGGTCTTTTAAAGGAACAAATTCCCATATTATTAGAGGATGCTGCATGATAGACAGGTTTTGGAATTTTAGCATCGAGGGTGGAATATAAACTAAACTGATGATCGGCCTTCGGTTGTCTGAGCTCAGCTGGGCTGATGGGTATTGATTATTTCCGTACTATTGCCCTTTATCAGGCGCCTGTGAATGTGCAACGCTGTCACCTTTAACCTTCACCGGCTAATTGATTTCTCATCCACCTTCCCACTCCTGTGCAATTTTTTTTTTGTTTAGCATTTCACACTCGATTAGAGTGACACTTCGGCTCTGACAACACACATTTATACTGAGGAAGGTCTTTCTCCTTTAGCTCACCTTATATTTCCCACTAATTCATCAAGCTGAAGGGCTGACAGCATTTGCACCCTCCCTACTGATGCACCTAACAAACTGCACTCTATTTGTCTCACGATCTACCACAATAACTCTTTTATTTCACCCCACCAATGGCTTAGTCTCTCCCTTTTCTATTTCCTGTTTTCTCTTTAATTACAAAATTAAAAAACAATCCAAAAGAAGCAATCTGCATCAACGCAGCTGTCTCAGATAAATTTTTCCAATTGGCTCCCTGCCTGCCTGCTGGCTTTTCCTCGTAGACTCTGTCGTTGAGTGTAGGCTGCATCACAGCTTGGAGGCGACAAGCATGTTGAAACAGAACACGGCCCAATAGGGAGCCTGGCCACAGGGGTCATTGAGGTCATTGTCCAGAGGTCAAGCAAGAGCCATATCGCTGAGCCTGGAGGTCAAATCTGAAAAACATCCCCTGTCTCGATAATTTGGGACACTAGTCTAGAGAGAGCTCAGAGCAAACTAGAGCGGTAATGATACCAATTTCCTATCCCCCCTGCTTTACTGACTGTATTTCTCACCTGGGCTGATGCAAGGACTGAAATATTGACTTAATGCAATGTAATACTACAAATCTCATGAGCCTTCTATCTGAATATACAAAAATGACTATATATGACTGTGAATATATATGGGGAAAATGAGATGTTACTGAAACACACACTGTCTCAAGAGATTTCACTCTATAAATATGTAGCAACAAGAAGCGAATGCGACTAACAGAATGTGCCTTGGGCTGTGATAAATAATTAACAGTTAAAACAACATTACAGAAACAGCATGGAGTTTTGAGAGAATGGAGGTGTCAGATGCATGCTAATGTGGTATTACATGGAGAAGATTTAGGGAAAGGGTTCAAAATGTACATAATACCTCTACCATCACCAAACAGACCACGCTGTTCAAAGACAAATCAAATGGATGACAGTGCCAGCTCTTTGAAATATGGGCCAAATAAAACAAATAAATTCAGATAAAGTAATATAATTAAAAATAATAACTTTGCAAAGTATATATATATATATATATATATATATATATATATATATAAATATGTGTGTGTGTGTGTGTGTGTGTTTGTGTGTGTGTGTGTGTGTGTGTGTGTGTGTGTGTGTGTGTATGATTTACACCATAATATGTATGTATATAATATCAATAAAATTGATGATGATGATGATGATGATTACTAATAACACTAATGCTACTACTACTACTACTAAAATAACAGAAGTACCATATTTTCAGTTAAAAAAAAATATTGATACTTTCAAGTTCTGAATAAAATACATACTTTAATTAAGGGCACAATAAATTGATCAAAATGTAATAAATAAATAAATGTTAACTGTATAATAGTAATTAAACTGGTTGTTGTTAATATTTTTCAAGATAAGAATTCATAGACAACTGTAACTTGATAAAACAAACAATAACATACCGTAAAAATATTTACTACTCCTACAATAACAACTACAACAACAACAACAACAATAATAATAGTATATTTTCGACTGCATTTTATTATTAAATTATTAAAACATGCATTTATCTTGTATAGTTAGCTATGGAGGGGCAAAAAAAAACATAACTACTCAGCCATAAATCAACTATAACTATTCCAAGTTATAGATAGAATGCCATCTGTTAAGATAGCTATAAGTCTTTTTGCACATCTCTTCCTCGAAGTATCACAGATGGTGTATTTGACGGAAGAGCAGTAGACAAGAGCTGTGAAGGTGCCAGGCTGGCTGGCTGGCTGGCTAGTGACAGGTCAAAAGTGTCACGCACTCACATAGGCTACACAAAAGTGCTGAAGCTAAAAATTATTCATGGAACTTAGTTTCTTCCAATGACGGACCACAACACACATAAGGATCCAACACCTTCACGCTCCCTCTGGGAGAGTTAGTGGTTAGTGAATACACAGGCACAAACTCATATGCAGATTCACCGCCAACAAAACGTGTCTTCAGACATTGTGTCTATCCCCACAGGGACTCGCCATGACAGGCAGTTGTCAGCGTCGAACATTGATGCGGATAGAAAGTGTGGAAGGGCTATGCTTCACTGCTCAGCGCCGCAATTAAAAACCCCTACATGCAATTAATACAGTCTTTAGAGTGTAACCGATTAAACGCTTTACAGCATAGCAGGTTATCTACACCAATACAGGGAATATGTTTACAATGCCTAGCTGAGCAGCCGTCTCTGTCCAGCAATACCTGCCAAATTCATAAGCTGTATATTTACTGCATAATCAAAACGAGTGTGCCATCTGCATAAATGCGCTTTCTCAGAGAGCTTGTGCTTTTTTAAATACTCCCCCATGAGGATACAGTAATATGCATGGGCTGAGATCAGTCCTGTCAGAGTTTGGAATAGGGCCTACTTTTTTTAGGACAGCTTAAAATGAGCACAGTTGGAGAAGCACCTCAGTGCATCGGGATTCATCTGGTGTAAATCGCTGCTACATGGCTTTATTTCATAATTATTGTCTCAGTTCTTAGACATGCAAATGAAGAGGGCAGTTGAGGAAACTTGCTGTGGATTATCTCACGACGCTGTGTGAATGATGAAACGAATCAGTCATCTTTAGTGGAAAGAAGACAGATTCTCTTCCCGTTTCTCCCTCACACAAAGTCTGACTAATCTAACCCGGTGTGTATTAAACTTCTGGCTTTTCCACTGAATACAGAATGTTCTGACACACTTATCTGGCTTAGAAGTCTAAAACTTTAATTTTATAACTATGTTGCAAAACCCTAAATTTTCAGTCTATATATATATATATATATATATATATATATATATATATATATATATATATATATATATATATATATAGAAATAACTGATGTTTTTTACTATATTAATTATATAAATCAATAAATTAACATGTTTATGAGGGTTTTCACAAAATAATTAAACAGCATTTTTCAATATTTTCAGCACTTATTAAAATAGGATACATTTCATGATGGATCATAAGACACTGATGCTGAAAATTCTGCATTTCAAAACAAAATAATAAATTGCATTGTTAAATATTTTGAAATCGAAAACACCAACTGAAATTATAATAATAGTTCACAGAATTACTGTTTTAAATCACAAAAAAATGCAGTATTGGTGAGCATAGCAGACATGAGAGATGAACAAAATCAAGATTTCTTAAAAAGCTGCTTCCTACTTATGTGAAAGAACAAAATCACAATTAGATTGCTTTAATAAACCCATTGTTTTCCCTATAGAACAATGAAATTAAATGCAGATCATATTGAGATATTTGCATAAATCTCCAGCATTTTGGATTTATAAAAGATTATAACATTTTAACATGGAAATAACTGCGATTTGCCTTAAGCTGTTTATAACAAACCTGTGAGTAATACAATCTTCCTTTAGGTTATATTTGCAAAAGCTTTGACACTGGCTTCTGTGCCTAAAAATGTTGCCTAGGCAGCTAACTAGGTTTTGGATTTTCTTTGTCAAGCTAAAAAAAAAATATATATATATATATACTACAAAAACTGTTCGAGTAGCTCTGAAAGTACTTTTCCCAAACTTTCAATTAAATGTAACTCATCCAAGACGCAAATAACAAAAGAAAAAAGAAAAGCACCAAAGACCCAAGTCGGGTTGTATGAAAACTACCACCCTGCATGGAATGGTTTCTTTTTACCCCTTAAAAAGGAGCAGTACGCCCTTGCTTGCCTCTGAAAACATGTTCTTTCTTTCATTCTGCCTGTCTGTCGGTCGGTCTGGCTAACACAGAAGTGCTCCGTCAGCATCAGATATAGTTGTTTCCAATTGTGAAAAAGCAGTGTTTTTTTGTGACAGAAATGGAAATGATTTCTCAGTCACATGTACTCCTTATTGCACTTTAAGTTAAATACAGTTCTCACAAGAAAAAAAAGCAAGTGGTATAAAATTGTAATCCTAAAAAAAAAGTGTATTTATTTAATGCTATTTATGAAAACTTTTAAGGGTAAAACGTTTGGAGGCTTGGTGACTCCGCAAAGCTTCAAAGCCAAACCCAAGAGGTTTCTGCTGACAATACGGAGTTGTTCTAGCTAACTGAATTGACCACACTGCACAAAAAAAAATCAGTTCCAGATCCCTCTGATCTTTTAGAACTCACATCCACTGATGCATTATGGGCACTGCAGGGGTACTGGTCAAGCTTTGGAGCAGAGGAGCTCTCTTTCAGTGTCTCTGTAATTTGATCATGTTTTTTCTCATAGTCTGGAGTGAAAGGACAGCTAGATAATGACCTTTTGTAACTCTCCTCAGTTAAGAACTTCCAAAGCAGTCAAAACCCAGTCACATTTCAAAAGCCTCTGAAGTGAAAACCAGTGTTACTGCTCTGCATATCTGAATTAATGAGCTGGAATAGAATAGAGACTCATTACTTCTGTGTGTAGAAGGGACAGTTCAACCAAAAATAAGAATTCTGTCATCATTCCAAACCTGTATGACTTTCTTTAGCAAAAAAAAAAACACACAGAAGATATTTTTACAAATTTCTCTGTGCTTTTTTGAACATACAATAAAAGTCAGTGGGGTTTCATTGATTTTCACTGAATGGACAAAATCAGATTCTTCAGAATACCTTCTTTTGTGTTTTGCAGAAGAAAGATAAAACATGACATGAGGGTGAATAAATGACAATTTTCATATTTGTGAACTGTCCCTTTAAATGGGCAAAAATGACAAGCAAATAGACAAGAGATGAATGGCCAGTGCAGGATCTTAACCTTGTCACAACCAATCACAGCCTCAGAAACATGTAAAGCACAACCACACGCATGCAGAGGAATGAAATGGAATGGTACTTACGAGATGGGCCCACTATAATGTAGGTGAGGATGAAGAGAGAGACAAAAAAAATGATAAAAATGAGATGAGTGAACTGGAAAGTTGGATTTTGTATTTAGAACATGAATGAAAAAAAAATAGTGAGTGATTAATGAAAAACAAGTGGGATGAAACCACAATGGGTCGGCAGTGACAGGAAAAGCAGATGAGGAGGAAGTGATGAGCGAAACTCTAAATTATGTTTTCTTCATGTCATGTTGGAATTACCATAATTACAAGATGACTCTGAGCTGTTGACATCATTGGATTTGCAAAAATGTGTTTCTATGACAACACCCATAACACCAAAAAAGATGCACATGCATTTTTTGGTTCATAGTATATCTAATACTTACTATAAATATATATATTTATAATATAATTTATAAAAAAAAAATATATAAAATATATTTAAATATTTATAGTAAGTATAATATATATATAATAATTAAAATTCTTAAATCTAAGCACACACTGGGCAGCTGGTTTTGATAAAAAAAAAATAGCTTTCAAAAGGTGATACAGCCATTTGAGTTGTTTCTACATGATATTAGAAAAAACAATTGATAGAAGTCAATGCTTTCGTAACAAGATAACAACTAACAATATCAGGTTTAAAAAAACAACGGTTTCAAGTTGTAAAACTAATAACTATGCTAATTCCAACATGACATGAACAGGAATACACTCATGTTATAGATTCCTTCTGTCTGACAGAGAAGCCTAAATGTTTCTACAAAGCTGTACTAATAATATTTCATTTTCACTCACACGTTGAATCATCGTCCATCAGCTGTCAGGTGAAATCATTCACAGCAAGTGTGCTGCTATGAACATCTATTAAGTGTGTAGAATATTCTTAATGCGTGCATGTTCTCAAGCCCACAGTAATGATTTATGAAGCAAGATGTGCCTCTAACCAGATGGAATTATGTTAATTGCATCTGGCAGCTTTAAATAAATGGCTGTTGCCATAGCACTTCACTCCTGTAATCAGCAAAATGCAAGGCCAGCATATGTGTGTGTGTGTGTGTGTGTGTGTGTGTGTGTGTGTGTGTGTGTGTGTGTGTGTGTGTGTGTGTGTGTGTGTGTGTGTGTGTCTGTGTGGGCTATGACTAATACAATTTAGACTCAGTTGAGTGTGTGTGAGAAAGATGCTAAAGTCAGTGAGAAGAACATAATAGAATTATTATCAAATGCGTCAGATGTGCTGCTGTGTGGACATGTATGCATGCTTGTGTGTGTGTGTTTGAGAGAGTTACTGAGCTAAGCAGCATCTGTGCATCTACACAGTTGTTGTAACTCACCGTGGACCTGAAGTGTTCCGGATGCTTCGGCTTTGCCCACGCTGTTCTCAGATAAACAGGTGTACGAGCCTTCATCTTCAGCCTTCACCTGAGTAAGACGCAGGCTGTTGTCGGCACGGATCTCAAACCTGCCAGGAAACATGCACACGCAACAAAGTTACTCTCTAGTATGCCTATAAACAGAGTTCCACTGTCCTCTGCCAGCTGTATCAGCAAAGTTTCGCTACATTAGATTTTAACACTGTAACACTCCAGTGTGATTAACATCTGCTGCTAACAGTGTTCCAGGAGTTTTTAACTTTTATATACATATAATTTATAAATTACAGTAAAAATATATTTAAATAAAACAAATAAAAATATATTTACAAAACAAAGTACTGATTTGATAAATATAAACAATATTTAAAATTAAAATGTAATTATTTTATTATTCAAAATAATATTCCTCTAAAGCTGTAACATTTTAGAGTGATTAACAGTGTTCAGTGAGTTTTTAACTTCTATAGACATATTTTTTAAATTGCAGTACATTATTTAATAATTATTTTAAAAATTGTAAACATAACACATTAAGTACTATAAAAGTCTAATATATGTAAAAATTGTTAGCTTTTTTGTCAATTATACTGCAATGCTGAATGGCTAAATGGTTAAATATTAGGGGGGGGAAACTATTTTATAGACACAACCTTGTATCATATTTGTCAACAGTCAACTATATGAAATATAAGATGACTTACAGGTCTGGGGGTTTGGCCAGTGCATTAACCATGTTAGAATGTTTTAATTTATAATTAAAAATAATATTTAACATAATATTTAATAATTAAGTTACATGTTAAACTGTCAGTTAATGTTATGGGCCTGTTTTTCTGCTGGAGGTCCTGAACATCATGTTCAGACACAAGGCATCATGGATTCTATCAAACATCAACAGATAATAAATCTAAACCTGACTGCCCTTGTTAGAAATCTTATACTGGACCATGTTTGGATCTTCCATCAGGAGAGTATTCCAAAATCAAATTTAACACAAAAATGGGTCACTGAGCATAAAATGAAGCTTCTGCCATGGCTGTCCCGGTCCTCTGACCGGAACTCTACAGAAGGATTTGGAGAGATTCTGGATGAAGGAATGGTCTCTGATCTTTTATCAGGTGTTCTCCAAACTCTTCAGGCAAAACTTTGAGCTGTTATCTTGGGAAAAAGACATTGCAATAATTGGGTGCCAATAATTGTTGCCAACATGAACTAGAGCATTTATTTCACAATGAGATTTTCCACCTACTTTCAATGGTTTCACTTCAATGATAGGTTAGAATTTTGTGAATTTTTTGAATGAAAGATCAAAAGGATAAACAATGCAGATTTATTTTCACACCTGCCTTTGCTCATATTTACCAAGGCTGCCAATAATAGTGGAGGGCACTGTGCATGTATACATACACATAAACAATACTGAAAAATAAAATTGAATTATTTTATCAAATAAAATTATATTTATTTATATAGTACATATTGTTATTATACAATTTTTATAATTTATATGCATTTTATTACTTTAATGCTTTATTATAATAATTAAAATTGTATTTATATAATACATAATAATAATTATTATTATTATTATTACTACTACTAGGAGTATTATTCATATTTTAATATAAAATAATTAGTTTTGTTTAAAAAAAAAAAATTAATTAACTTTTGTCTTTAATCGTATTGCTAATGCCACTATTTTATTGCTTCGAGCTGAGTCTCACCTTCCCCGAGGCAGTTCTCCTTCCTCTTTCCTCCAGCGTATGGTGGGAGTAGGGTCTCCCTGAACCTCACACTGAAAATCCACTGTGTCATCAGCGAGGACCACCTGATTCACAGGTCTACGTACAAACATGGGCCGCTCTACAGGAGAAAGAATCCCAGAGAGATCAATGTGAGATGAACGAGAGAAAACAAAAGCTATAGGATAAAGTAGAAGTACAAACCTACCAAACACTACAAGCTCGGCAGGGTCACTGTCTTTCTCTCCAACCATATTAGTGCCGACACACACATACATTCCTGCATCGCTCTTCCTTGTGTTTGAGATCATCAGCTTCCCTCCACGGATCTGTAAGGAAAAGCACACGACGATCTTCAGGGCTATGCATTTATAAAAAATTTAAGAGATAAAGACACTAAAATCTGAGTTGGTCCCCACAGGAAGCCAAACATGGTGTGATGTTTTATGTACATGGTTTCTGGGCTCCAGAAAAATATAAATACTAAAGCAAAAGCCAGTTTGATTGTTTATGGAACACTTGACACAGAGAGGACAGCCAAACTGATCCATTTAATAAAAGTGCTTTAATAGCCCCTTTAGTCGAGTGGCTGATAAGAGAGTCATAGACAGACAATGGGAGAGAGACGAACAAAGGGACAGAGTTGTATTGTTGAGAGAACAGAGAGAGAGATATAAATAAATTCCTATTTATTGGTTTGTGCATGTTTGTGCGAGTTATTAAGAGTAATGTCCTCTCTGAACTTCTTTTGTTTTTCAAAATGTTACCATACCTACACATGTTTTTGTTTCAAAACTGATTTGTTTGCATGCTTTGGCAATATTAAGATGGAAAAACATAATAAAGTACACTGAAACTGAGATTCATTCTAGAGTCAATAAAAATGCATTTCTAAAAAAAATTAAAATTCTCAAAAAGAGTCTCTTATGTTCGCAAAGGCTGCATTTATTTGACCAAAAATACAGTAAAAACAGTAATAATTTGAAATATTACAACTTAAAACAGCTGTATTTTAATATATGTCAAAATTGTATTTATTCCTGTGATGCAAAGCTGAATTTTCAGCAGCCGTTACTTCAGCCTTCATTGACACATGATCATTCAGATATGATGATTTGGTGCTCAAGAAACATTTCTTATTATTTTTATCAAACAAAGTAAAGAGGCCGCACTATGCATATAAAACGTTTATTTTGCACAAACGCGTTTCGGCGTGTGCCTTCTTCAGTGTGCAATCAGGAAAGCTTGTAACCAATCTTAAATACCCACACCCATTGTCATTGACACACCCATCGTCGTCATCATCATCAAAAGTGATACCAGGACCAATGGTGTCGCTATATACTGCAATATAATACACATAATACATCAAGAATTTTAACACATTCCAACACATGTAGTATTAACCTGCATTTATAGGAAACAGCTTAGTGACAGATCTTCATTCATCCCGTGCGGGATGCAAGTATTCAAATAAAAAATATGCCAAGCCTCTCGCTGCAAGAGGAGGTTCTCACGGTCTCCACCTCTTGGAGGCCGATTGACCAGCTCCAAGCCCATAAATTTGAGCATGTTGGCATTATGTCCCACAGAATTAAAGTGTCTTGCAACTGATGATTTATCGTCATTCTTTCTGATGGCACATTTGTGTTCGAAAATTCGGGTTTTCAATTGACGCTTTGTTTTGCCCACATAAAGTAAGTGTGTTATATAAGGCCAGCACTCTGAAAATCTACAAAAACATAGTGAAGCCTGCTCCCAACCTTATCAATAATTATTTTTATCACCAATGTTGAAAACATTGTGCTGCTTAATATTTTTATGGAGACAGTGGTGTGTATATTTTAAGGGTTCTTTGATGAATACAAGAAGAACAGTACTTATTTGACATGTATTTTTAAATGTATAGAAAGAAAGGAAAGGAAAGGAAAGGAAAGGAAAGGAAAGGAAAGGAAAGGAAAGGAAATGGAAAGAGACAAATTCACCGTTATCCTCTCGTCCTTGTCGTTCACTTTCACGTTGTTCCTCTTCCAGGAGATAGTGGGTTCTGGGTGGCCCCGTGGAGGGATGCACTCCATCACTGCCGGCTCCCCTGCTGCCACCACCACATCACTGGGGGTCTGTCGGAAATCATCCCGGAGAACTGAAGAAACAGGGAGAAAAGACAGAAATAATCAGCAACTGTGACTGGAGATCACTATGAACATAACTCCACAAACAGCTACACTCTACTGTGTTATACTGCAGCACTTTGGGATATTAGTTTAGTGCCATGCAATCATTTTGTTAGTTGGCTTTCCTAGTTTAATTTGTTTGCAATGTTGTCCTGTTCTCCCCCTGGTCTTAATTTGCTCACTGTCCATGTTGGCCTAATAAATAATGCATTGTTTCCTCTAACACATGACTATGAATAATTAAATCAGTTAGACACTGGCAAAAATCACCCTTCTTTTGTTACTGATACAGACCAAAAATGTTACAAACATCACACAAATGACAGTGTGTGCAAAAACAAGGCCTACAGGACATGCAAACACAAAAACGGCAACATAGGCAATAACCAGCAGCACAAATATCCTTCAATTGACCTTCCTGCACCTTTGGGGCTGATGATATCAGTTCCCCTCTCAATCTGGATTTCCATTTTATTGCCATTTATCAGATTCCTTAGTGCCAGCACTGCCAATACTTTAATCTGACCAGTGCTCTATCAACCCCTCTAAATCGTTCTGCAGCTACACGTTTCCAATTGGTGTTTGTGGCCCAGAGCGAAAGGTTTGCGTTCAGAGACAGTGTATGAAGTGGAAGGCTTTGGATATTGCACTGGATAAGATCCAAAAGTGAACCAAACTCTGGGTCTCTCAGTCAGAAAACAATATCCAGAGCTCAGACAGCAAATAAATCCACTGAAATAGGACCCTGTTTTAGTCAGCAAGCCATGAGAGAAGGAACTGTAAAAGTTCTCTTTATAGCCAGAGGGAACAGATTGAACTCGAACACTAAAACAGGCAGCAGACACTAAATAGTGGCTGAAGAAATTCTGCCTGCAAAATCATATTGTATTTTTTTTCTTATCTTGATAAATCAGCAATTTTTCCTTTCCTTTTTTAAGTTTCCATTTCAATTACTGTTGTACAAAATGAGAAATTATTAGAAGCCTGTTTTAATGAGGAAATAAGTATGCTATTTTCCTCACAAAAAAGTCAGAATTGTAAGTTAATTCTGAGGTTATATCTCACAATTCTATTTTCTTGTTTGTAAAATTCTTACTTGTGAGATAAAAAGTCAAATTACCTTTATTTGTTATGCCCTGGTGGAAACAACCTTCCATAGGAATGTTTTCATCCTCATTCATTATTGATGAACTATTCTAAAATAATGATATAAAGAATTCCAAAAGGGGCATGTGCCTACAGTTGGTAATTAGCATAAGACACGCCCATCACCATATAAGGGTATACCATTCAACCTGAAGTACAATAACTCTTCAAATTTATCCAAGGCCCAAGGATGCTCAAGGCCAATAGAAAAAACAACAAACAATTTATGCTAACAAAGACTGTATAAATTATTTCTTATTGAAAAAAGAACAGAATCAAACACTGGGATAAATGAATAAATAAACAATTCTACACATTCTGCTCTATTATCAGGCAATACAGGTCCCAGGTTAGCAGTACAGTTCTCTTATTTTTAATTAATGTACCTTCACAAACAATAATCTCTATTCACTGCCAAAGTCACTCTCTTTTTGACACCATTTCTCCTATCTGCCCCCTTTCTGGTCTTGTCCTTTTCTCTTGACTGACCTGAACCAAATTCTGGATTCCAACTGAACTGACAGAGGTCTGATAACAGTCCGAAGGCAGTCATTTCTCTCTCTTCCCATCCATCTTTCATGCTCTCTCTTGACCACACCACTTCACATGTCTCCTCAAAATCACACAATATGACAACTCTGAAGACTTAGAGAACTTTTATGTTTTAGCTGAAATTGACATATCAGAAGTCTTACATAAAATTTCAGAGCACAAAGACAAGATTTCTGAAGCTGCGGAGGTTGAGCTTTACCCCATAATTTGCACATCAAGCCCCTAAAGATGATTAATTCATTATAGAGAGGGGTAAAAATGTAGCATATTAAAAGTCCAAGTGGTGGTATCAATGAATCTTTCGACACTCTATTGGTTTCTCAATTCTAGAAAGTACTGGTGGGTTTAGTTCCAGTAAATTAAATTCATTTAGAAACATTTTTTTTATCTAAAGTGACCATAAATAATACTATCTTACAAATATTAATATTATGAATTTGTGATGAGTGGGGTGGGGCCGAGAGACGTGGGAACAGGAGCGAGGCCGGTGGAGTGATTGGAGATGAGCGACACCTGCTCGACCCACCGGTCTCGAGTCCCACGGAGGAGATGGAGGGATATAAAACTGGAGCGACGACAGTGACGGATGAGAGAGGACCAGGCCTGGGTTTTAGTTTGTGTTTTGCTTTTTATTTGTGCACGTCAGTTGTCCGTGAAGGGCTGACGCGCTGTTTTGTATTTCTTCTGTCATTATTAAATCTTATTTGTTTGTCCGCCGGTTCCCGCCTCCTTCTTCCCGATGATTATGGAGTTTTAAATCGTTACAGAATTATTTATTGATTTTTTTTGCGTGAAAATTAACAAAAATATTGCCAAGTGATTCAGGTCCATATATACTGAATACAACAAATTACACTTTCATAATCCAACTGTCCTTAAAATGATCCCATTACACCTTAAGATAAACGCGTATGAGTGTTATGAATACTCTCCTAAATAGAAGACATTAGACTTATCTGCCAAAATCTATCATTGTCATGCACATGATAGATTGATGACACCATAGTCAAGGTTTCCAGCTTGGGGACACCGGCTGTCCTTCAGCACCGCGAGCAGTTATTGAGAGTTTGATACAATCTCAAGGTCCCTAATACCTCTTGAGCAAAGGAACTAGAGTGTTTCTGCAGCGGGTTTTTAAGATTAGAGTCACAAATCTTTATAGGCGCTATGGATCGTTATAATGCAAGATTTATTAAAGCCGAAACAGACTGAAAAGCCATGGATGGACAAAAAAACAGCCGGGAACCAGCAGCTGGAATCAAATTTGTTTCTGACTATTAATTATGGGTGAGAATTAATTGGTGCATAGGATGTGTTTACGTGGGCGTAAGTGAATCAGCGTGTACGCTTTCACTTTAGGATGGATAATGCATGGCCATTACTTCTAAATTACTGCGTTAATGTCACTACAATGTCATCGCGGCGGGCGGGAGAGTTGGGTTTGATGAATGAAGCTCTCCGAGCATGTGCTAGTGAATATATATTGTTGATGAATCCAAAGCAGGACAACAGAACAGGCAGATATTAGCGTTAGCTACTGGGGCACCCCTTTTTGCACCTCTAATGGATGTCTGTCAGCTGCTGCTGTTTTAATTTCCTTCCTTTCAAATGTATGCGATGGAGTGGCATCAGGCTTGAATATAAATTACACTTCGTGAGGATGTCATGGTGAATGATGGCAGCATTCCTGCTTGACAAACATGAGTGTAATTGGATGTCTAGTGACATCGCATTTTAAAATAGGAAAACCCATAGACAGTTGTGGCAATCACATTTCATTAAAGGGATAGTTCACCCTAAAATAATTTCTATCATTAATTCTTCACCCTCTTGTTGTTCCAAACCCGTAAGACCTTTGTTGATCTTTGGAACATAAATTTGGTTATTTTTAATGAAATCTGAGAGCTTTCTTACCCTATATAGACAGCAACGCAACCACCATGTTCAAGGGCCAGAAAGGTAGTAAGGACATCATTAAAATATTCCACGTGACATCATTGGTTCAACAGTAATTTTTTGAAGCTACAAGAATAATTTTTTGAAAAGAGTCCAGATAGCACATGAAGACGGTACCACCGGTCCTTAAGAAATCCTGATACCATATCGTTTTCATTTTTTCAGTAACGACTTGCTACCGAAATTCTGGGTCTATGCGTCCTTTCTTGGCTTATTGCTTTATTAAACAACAAAACAACATCACTAATGTTTTAAAGCAAGTCTTAAATATCTTGACAAGATTTAAGTCAGTAGGGCATTGAGCGTTAGTTTAATCTATTTGAGCAAGTTTGAATCCCTGGCCCTACCTGCGTCTTTAATTAACCCCCGTGAACCGGTCCCAAAACACACTCTATGTGATCTTTCAACTAATTAATTTCCACACACACGCACTCACATGCATATAAACAGCATTAAAGAGGAGAGTCTCGTGGGCTTATGAGATCTAATGTTACCCTGTCAAGCCAACAACAGATCCAGTTCCCTTGAGAGAGGTGCCCTCAGATCTGAAAGAAAAGTAAGTTATCGTGAACTTTCCCATTGTTGCCAGAAATACACCTTCTAACAGACAAGCAAACTCACTATAATTATAAGAGGGGCTTGCTAAGCCAATAAAATGTGAGTATCATCTTCTCTTGTTCCTATCTTGACAATCATGACCTTAAGATAGGGTATACATGACTCTAACAGGTAAGAAAGGGTATAATTTCAAACTAGTCCTAGGCCATATCTGACCAAGAGAGCTTCTATAAACCCTGATTAGACTGCCAATTACCTATTAACCCTAGGGATAAGGGATTAGGACTATGACCTTCCACCTCTTACATTGGCCTCAGGGGGAAACCCCCTCTCTTTCTTCTCTCCATCTTTCTATCTTCTCTGAAAACCAAGTCAGTGTAATCCTACCCGTGAGCGCTGCAGTCCACTTCAATTACCTCCCTCGGCTGCCACTATAGCTGCATTCTGTGGGGCATGGCTAATGAATCCCCCGACTAGCAACCTTTCCCCTCTCAAAATCAATTCTTCTTCCCCGGTCCTTCATTAATTTTAAAGTCGGATCTCTGACATCAAAACCGCCAACATACGACTCTGCTGGGGGCTTTCACTTGCACCCAATGCAGCTGTCTATACAGTAATGAGTCTGTTTGAGTCACTAAGCGGCAGGTGAAAGGCTTTACGGAATCAATTCAAAAGCAGAGACTGGTTTGTTTGAGGTCTTTTTCAGCATTACAACCAGTTTGGATTGCTGAAATGTGAAATCCAATATGACCACAGGTTGTTTTTATGTTTTTCAGAGACCTTTTTTTTTAGCTTTAACAAAGCAGAAGTTTAAACTAAACGTACAAATGCATAAAATTAGCAATCATTCACACTTAATGAAATGGTTTACCGTCAAGCATGATGAGGCACTCAAAAGCACGTTACTTTGTTGCTTGAAAGCATGCATGTTTTACGAGCCCTCATGAATAAAATCTAATATTCAAATATGTGAGGAGAAATGACAAATGGCTCTCTCTCAGTGATGAAAGGTTTATGTTCGCAGGGGCGCTTTCAGCATTTGAGTTGGTCATCTGTCAATCTGTCCTCTCCACATGAAGCGATCCGTCACATTCTCAGACATATACATAGACAACCGAAAGCTGAAGATGGCTTCTTCGAAGAGGACATGGGCTGTAATCTCAGGGCGTGATCATTGCAATGCATTAATCTTATTAAATTTGGGACAGGAAATCACGAACGGTGTCAATATCAGTTTTACAAGTGCATCCATGTGCCTCGATATTAAATATCTGCACCGCTTCTTCCAATTTGATTTACGGATGCACAGGTGCCCAATGATGCATCTTACATGCTTATGATTACATACAATTTAATTAATTTCACTCCATTTGAGCTATGTGTGTTTAGCATGCGTAATCAGGTGTACAGGTGGTAGTTGACCAGCAGGGTATTGATTTGTCTGATTGATGAGGTATAATGCTAATCATTATCAGTGTGTGTGGACATATGGAGAGCTTTAGGCCTGTCTGCTGGCCCCTCAATCCTCTCATCTTCTTTAAATGCCCACATTTGTCCTCCGGCCCCCTGGATGTAAACTTATCCACAACAGACCACCCCTGACCACTCCAGACCAGGGCAGACCTGAGGCAGGAAAAGTTAAAAAATCTTCCACTCAGACAGACACCCACCAAAACAAAAAAAAATGGCTAAAAAAGCCCTCAGGGAGTCTCGGGATTTGAAAGAAGTATTTTATACTCATCAAAGCTGAAATAACCAAAAATACTGTAAAAACAGTTAATCAATAATTTTATAAAAGCTAGTGAAATATTTTATTTACAAATAAAAGTGAATAAGTCTAAAATCTGATAAAATGTTACACATTGCTCTTTGTATTGTCGTAAAATAAATTCATGAAAAAACAAGTATATATATATATATATATATATATATATGTGTGTGTAGAAATGAAGTTTCTTTTAAATGTATACCACAGTAATAAAGGCAGCAACATATGATAGATAGGACAGAACAAGAAAGACTATTAATAATCTTTGTTTACGCAGAAAAGTATTATAATACTAAAGGCGCCCATATAGAGCGGCACAGAGCACTTATGCACATCCCGTGCGCAGAATGATGAGCTTCAGTTCTCTCTACACAGCAGTTCAGTCAGTGTACTGTTTGAGTAAATGAATTACTCCAGGATATTGGTTAATTTCGACTCAGAAAGAGTGTCAGCCACGTTAAAAAAGTGAATCATTTAAGTAATTTGTGGATTAGTGATTACTGGAAACGTAAACCTAAGAAGACTAAGAAGAACTGGTTAAAACGAACGATTCATTTGGGAACCAGACATCACTAGTACAAAGGGAAGAGATATTGATACGTAGTCTATTAAATCTGTGCGTTAGTTTATTGAGCCTTTTCTTTGAACAGTTTTAAACCTCAGTTATTGTGCGTTCTTGAAGGGAGTTTCATCGTTTTGACTGTAACTGAACACAACACCCAGTTTGATTGATCGTGGGGCTCAGCAATAACACAGAATAGTATACACACAATATTGGATTTGGATCGGTCTCGTCTGACCGATACCCAATCTGCAGAAAATGCCAGTATCAGAGCTGATACCGATCCCAAGTATCGGATCAATGTATCCCTAGTTTACGTTCTCATTTAGTGAGACGGCAGACTCTGAAATCACCGCGGTTCAGTGTGTGTGTGTGTGTGTGTGTGTAAACCACGCATCTGCGCAATTCACTAACAGAGATCGACTTTTAAGTCGACACTAAATCGACTTTTGCAGCTAGTCCATATCGTGATTTGAATTGTGAAATGACTCTTTTAACTCCGTTTAAATTATATTAAGCCTTAAAGTTCTGCATAATTAAGGGCAGCGGCCACTTGAGTGACAGGTGGATTGCCACTGTCACCAATGTTGAGCTAGGTGGGTGTGGTTTCAGCAACCAGCTCCCGCCTTTTTGCCCATCTTTGATTATCCGGGAGTGTCGCGCTGTGACGTGCTGCCAAGATGGAGATGGCCGGTTCCACCTACTTTTGGCTTCACAAATACTCTTAGGAAACCTATGGGTATACAGTCTATGGTCTGCACGAGGATATCGTCACCTTTCCGACACATCGGATCTCGCGAGATCTCGTGCCACAAGATCTCGTCACAGCCCTAATAAGTAGACAAGAAAAGCATTTATTTGAAACAGAAATGTATTATTACGCTATAAATTATTTTAATGTCATATTTGATAAATGTACTGCTTCTTGGGCAAAAAAAGTATTTTTTTGCCTATTATTTAATCTTATTGATCCCAAACTTTTGATCTGTAGTGTATGTATAGATCACATAAGGTGCATCCCAAGATGCGTACTTATGCACTTTTCATTTATGCATTTAGCAGACACTTTTATCCAAAGCGACTTACAGTGCATTCAGGCTATACCAGAATGTGTGTTCCCTGGGAATTGAACCCATGACCTTTTGCATTGCTAACACAATGCTCTACCACTGAGCCACAGCTATAAATAGTGTGAGTAGTGCATTCACACTGAAAATTCCAAAAAGAAAAAAAAAAAGAAAAGTGAAAGTCATGACATTTGCCAAGTATGGTAGCCCATACTCAGAATTGGTGCTCTGCATTAACCCATCCAAGTGCACACACACAGCAGTGAGAAGTGAACTCACACCCAGAGCAGCAGGCAGTTATATATCCAGCACCCGGGGAGCAACTGGGGGTTCAGTGCCTTGCTCAAGGGCACTTCATGTCACGTACGGTGATACAAAAATCACGGAAGAGATCCAAATACAGGTAAAAGGTTTATTGAGGGGCAATCCAAAAAGCATAAAAAGTCCAGGCAGGGTCAAAACCAGAAAATCCAAAAACATAAAAACAAAACAAGAATACACGGGAAGAGCAGACTCTGGGAGGTATCATTCATTCGACAAGGACTCAGACAGACCGGGTATAAATACACAGAAGGATAATGGGGAAACTGGAGACAGGTGGGGAACAATCAATTAACTAAAACAAGGAGGAAGGTGACCAAATAAGGGAACAGGAAGTGATAATATGACAGACACCGTGGGAACGGAGGACACCTAGTGGAAACCCAGGGAACACAACCCAGACACTGTGACACTTCAGCCATGGTTATTGAGTGTGGAAGAGAGCACTCTTCATTCACTCCCTCCCACCTACAACTCCTGCCGGCATGAGACTCGAACCTGCAACCTTCAGGTTACAAGTCCAACTCTCTAATCATTAGGCCACAGCTGCCCCCTAAATCCACAGCTGCAAAGTGTACTTTAAATACCCGGGTGACATTATACCCGGGTGAAATTTAGTGTGAAATGTTATTCGTGCACTCGACTGTCACAGCTTTTAAGCTGTCAAATATATGTGAAAAAGATGTGAAAATTCTGTCATTAATTACCCACCATTATGTCATTCCAAAGCCATAAGACCTTCGTTCATCTTCGGAACACAAATTAAGATATTTTTGATTGAATCTGAGAAGTCTCTGTCTACATAGACAGCAATGATGCTACCACGATCAACACACAACGTAATAAGGACATCGGTAAAATAGTCCTTGTGACATCAGGGGTTCAACCATGTATACTGTTTGGATTTGAGATGCAGTTGTAGATAGACTAAGAGTTTGAAATGCTGCATTTGGAGCATAAAATTTTTTTTACTATTTTTTTTTTTTACAAGTAAATTGAAGAAACACACAAACATATTCATAAAAATGTGTCCTGGGAAAAATATAGGTCCTCATGGGCAGCCAAGTATTTGCTGAAAATATTATAGTGTGAGATATTTAAGCGTTTTTTCTTGAGCTGTCTGAGTGTATGAGTGATTTCCTTCTGTTCTCTGTAGTGATTTGTGGCCGCCACTAAGAGTTCCCTTGTGGAGTCAACACAATTACAGCAGCTTTGAGAAAGAGTACTTCTCTTGAATACACCTGTCTCTGGCCCACATGAAAAGACATCTCAATATCTTCCTCCAAATCTCTGGATAGATGCGGCTAAGCCTCTGCCCTGCAGTCAGTTATGGCAGGAAACAATATATCAGACTGACCCACAACTGCAACCAAAAGTACCCAAAGAACTTGTGACATTTTGAGGAATTTAAACTCTAATCTTCTCTGCCATCAATGACACTTCAGAGGATAAGAGGATCTAGATCAGGTTTCATATCTCCTGGCTATGAGATGCCACAGCAGCTTGGAAGAGGTTGGATTTCAGAGGTCTTCTGCAGTCACCTTAGCATCAGTATGGCCCAGTGCCGAACACATCTGTTGCTGTCAATGGACCCACGGGCTGGACTGGCTCCTGACAGAAGTCAGGGGGGTGGTGGGATGGGAGTAAAGAGGGGTGGAGAGGTAACAGGGGAGTTGGGGGGTTGGATCTGATGCTCGAGGCATGTGCAGCTTGGACATCTGTCCCTCTCTCCTACCCCCACCAGCTAACATCCCTACAAATACACACTATAGTGTGCACACACACACACACAGCGACCTGCTGCCTTCAATGTTCCATCATCCCAAACCCCGATAGGATCAAAGAGGCCTCTCCAGACATAATGAGTCCAGTGTGAGCTCAGGGCAGAAGCCCAGACTGATATTGCCTTGGGGACAGTGGGAAATCAACACTGCTTGTACGCCATAGTCACTTTTTTCGGTCTCTTTCGGCTTTTGTTTGCGGTGGAATTAGCATGTGCGTGTTTGTCATCATCTAGACGTTCATTTAGATGCTGTCTCTGCTGCTTAGCCATCACCTGAGTCCTGTTAGAACACAACAGCTGGGATCTCTCGCTCTCTCTGTCTCTTCCTTTCACAGCTGATTGATGAAAAGCATCTGGATCCACTGATGTGGTGACTATGCACGAAAAATAATTTCCTCCATGTGTGAGTAATGCTCTGATCCACCAGGCTGACGTTAATATTCAGGTACTGTCACAGCTTAATGGCTAAAAGTATATTAAACAGGACAAACAAAAGTGAAAATATTATATATATATAATATTATATATAACACCACTATATATTAGTGGTGGGTCGTTATCAGCGTTAACGTGCTGCGTTAACGTAAGACTCTTATCGGGCGATAAAAAAAATATTGCCGTTAATCTATTCTCAAAGTTGGGTTGGGAGCTGGGTCCATATTAAACAAGCTATGATGACTTTCACCTTGATATTTTATATAACCAACTGGCTGAGGCCAGCCTAAAAAGATGCTCAGGACAGTGGACGGGCCACTGCTGCGCATCGTCACGAAAGCTTATCTTTTTCACGTGTTTTTAAGCCTTACCGCTTATCGATTTAAACATTAAAGCATCCCAAAAACAAGACGCGGAAAAGCTGAACAGAGTAGCTTGTTACTCGCGCGCTGTGTTCGGTGCACACGAGCGACACTGAACCAAGCTCTCTTCTGCGAAGTTCTCCTCGAAGTCCATCCTGCACCTGAACGAACAAATACAAATCGCAGTTTGAACAAACAAAAAGATATAAAAGAGCCCAATTCAGTACTCGCGGTGTTCTGGTGTTCAGGGCTCACGCAGAGAAAGGCGTCTCAAAACACTTAAACATCGAATTTGCTTATTTTTGCTCGTGCCGACAAATACATACAAAATATGTCAAAATATCCACCTTGGAAATTATGCTCGAAAAAACTGTCAGTTATTTCTTAAGTGAAAGTAAACAATTGAGGAAAAAAATAGGATGTGTATTATATTGGATGCGTTCATCGTCTCTTAAAGTGACCGCGCCTAAGTTAGCTACTGGCTGCTGTAATGTTAATCCAAGAAAATGAAAATGAAAATCACTCACTGCTCTTGACTGAATTACTTTGTAGTTTTAACAGTCAAACCAAAAATTATTCAGACACCAGATATAATTTTTTATATATATAGCAAAACTGTAATAATGTGAGAAATGTTGAAGGTGTCTGAATAAATGTAGGTTTGATTGTATATTTAATTTTTACATTGAAGACTATCCAGTGCTATTTTATATATAATTATTTGGTTTCTGTACCTTGACACCTAAAAACTTGAAAAAAAACTTAAACATTGTGTAAATAGCACAAATAAATAAACATAAACGAACATACAAATTAAACAATTTCAAACAGGGCCCACTGGTACCACCTTCACTGGGGCCCCGCTGACCCCAGCTACGGCCCTGCTCACGCCTGTTTCACACATACTCCGTCTGCAGTGTGTATGCAGTCCATGTGCGTATGTGGTGCAGCACGGACTCAATGTGCTTTCACACAGGGCGCGTTTGCAGTCCGCTACTCGGTACGTAAACGATCGCTGCACTGCTGCAGACGCAATGCTCCTGGAACGCAACTGGAATCCATTAACATGGGTGCGTAAAAAAAATATGCAACGCATACGCACTGCAGACGGATTATGTGTGAAACAGGCGCAAGGTTGTTTGCACCTCATGCAATGTGGAATTAGTTTACAGCTTTTTCAAGCACTTTGTGATGCATTTTGGAAACAGGAGATGAGCCCCTTTCTAATGCACCACCTAGCTTGATAAACCCCTTCTCAAAGACTTACTGTTTGTCAATTTTATTTGGGTAACACACATATTCTGAATGCCTTCATCAGAATTCAAATGAGCCATTTTAATCTAGATTAATCTAGATTAATTTCAAGAACACAGTGAGATTAATCTAGATTTAAAAAATGTATCTATGCCCACCACTAATATATATATATATATATATATATATATATATATACATATATATATATATATATATATACTGTATATAGCAATAATAAATAGCAATTGCTATATTTGCTACAAACCACACAAAAAATGGAAATAACTAAAATACCATTTAAAATATCTGCAACTAAATAAATAAGTAAATAGCATTTTGTAATATCTGCTATAAAAAGATACAAAAACAAGTAAATACGTAAGAAAGAGAAAAACATTCTAAATCAAATAAATGTTTGTAATGTAGCAATCTTTTGATTGCATGTTCTGGGACACAAGTCATCTTTACAATGCTCGTTAACCCTACGGCGGCAGACACCATGTCAAGAAATAACAGTGATATTTCATATTTTTTACGACCCAAAAGTGCTCCCCAGCAAACCTATCCAGCCTGATGAAATGATATGCATTCTATATGAGGGACGGGAAGAATGAGCTACGGAGAGATGTATGAGACGTGCTGCAAAGGTACATCATTTCAAGGCTCTTAACTGCCCATAAACAGGCCCGTCTGGTCTTCCCCGAAACCTTTTAGCCCTCAACATGTCAGGGGAACAAATTGAAGTTATAAATGAGTATTCTTTATGGGCAAGGCCACATGTGCAGTGCTGGAGGTGGGTGTCATTATCCAGGAAAAAAAAGGAGGAAGAGGAGGCGTTTGACCGACGGTGGGATCCAGAGGCACAGAGCCAGAGGAATCGACTCTAACCTCCACCCCATTCACTGTTAATCACTGTCCCACCAGCAGCTGCCTTAAGCAGCCCATGCTAGCTACATCAGAGTACGCCAGCCTCATTTAAATGACAGAGAGATGGTGTTTTATACAGAGGAGACTAATGGAGAGACGGTCATCAGGGAGGGAAACAATCTAGTCATTTCAAATGTGCACTCAGACTGCATAAAGATTCAGTAAATGGTTTTGTGAGCATATTCCAATGTGTCACGTGTATCACATAATCTTTCTTCTGAATAATGTTTAGAGATGTGTTCATGTCTAAACCCTTCAGAGCTCTCTATATTAAGTTCAAAAGATTCAGCTCTATCTATAAGTTAATCGCAGACTCTCGTCTGATAATAGATGAGATCTTTAAAGGGGTACTTTGCCTAAAAAAAAAAAAATTGCCATTTCACCCTCATGTCATTTCAAACTATGTTTATATGTATATGTATATAGTATGTATGTATGTATGTATATATATATATATATATATATATATATATATATATATATATATAATTGACAGAAATCAATTTGCCTGCCAATCACATTTGCAATGCATTATGGGTAAGTTTCAGTTGCTTACATCATTATGTTTTTGTGATGGAATCTAGACTTCAACAACACTTCATCTCATCCTTTTCAGCTCTTCAACAAAACATTTGTTAGCACGTCCCAATTTCATAGTATTATGAAGTGTTTCGCAACAACTGAAGCTATAAAACCACTTCAATCAAGTGTTTTGTAGGGAAAACTGCTTCTCTGTGGGTGGCTGACTGTCCAACACATTCACCCTACTGTAAACTCATCATTATTCAGTGCTTGGGTGTATTGCACGTGTAAACCGTTACCAGCCTCTGCGCTGCTGGACACAACGCTGGCCCACAAAATGCCTGACTGGAGAACAAAAGTAGAGGAGATAGGGGGGTGAGGGATGAGAGGATCTCTGTATTGATGGCACATCCAGGAAGAATGCCCCAGGCATCCCCCCATAGCTGGTCTTTTTGTATGCAAATACCAACAACAATAAATCCATTAGTGATGTGGTCAAATCTGGAGCGTGTGGCTGACCACGGTGGAGGCTAATAGAGACATGGTCTTTGGAAAGAAAGAGGATTACTTTAATCTAGTGGTGGTCTGCACTTCTCAAGCTTAATGAGAGGACAGGACCCAACTCTATGTCTTTGTCCATCATCGCCCCCCTTTTCGCTAATGAACTGTCCCCCAATAGTGATCCACAACCATCTGGGGAAACTGAAATGTCCAACTGTCCAAAATGAACCAGCAGGTGATCTGGGACTTATTTTGCTTTTTTGTTTGTTGTTGCTGATATGCCATATATTAAAATAATTTTGTATTATTTTGTATGTCCATGTATACATTTTCTTTTCTTTTTTTTTCTTTTGCAAGACTGCAGCTGTTGTGCTGTTGCTGGGAGCTCTGGAAAAAAATATAATTTTATTTGTTAAACACAGCCAGTTCTTGCCTGAGGATGGCTTGAGGTAGGAAAGCTGATGCAAAATAAATTTATTGATTTTAGGAGAGGTACTTCCTACAGGAATGTGCATACAACAAAAGATTAACCAATGTAATACACAGAGAAACACAAATTTGGACTTGACGCTGCTTTTGAAGGAGTTGAACGGAATGAAACCGGCATCAGATATACTGTCAAAAGCTTTCAAGTTGTTGTACAAAAACAAGTGAAGAGCTTGTAAATGCAATTCAACAATCATGAGAACAATGTCTGAAATAATCAATGTGCCCCCAGCAAAGATGTTACTTCTTTAATGGATTCTCAACAGACTGCAGAAATCGAATGGAGTACAGGAGCTGTATGAGGCAAGTACAGCGCTCTTTTACCACTCCACACGGGGTACTGAAATCATAAGAGGAGACAGTGCTCAAACTCAACGGAGCAGTCAAATTCTGAGCGCGCTCTGCATGATGCGTCAGTGCATATCAGCGGGACAGGTCTCAGGATAAGGCTTGACATTGAAGCCTTTCCTTGCAGGGGTTTGGGGAAGGATTCTTGTTCAGCCGAAACCCTCTGATCCTTTAAGGTGAGCCTGTCTGCTAAAAGGAGCTAGGGAGAGCATTATAAGCTTTTGAAACAGATGTCACAAACGTGTGCAGGCTTTTTTTTTATTAGATTTGTTGACACTGCTTGAAGAAACTGAACTGTCATCATTTGTTCCGGAATCAGTTTTTGTTCAAAAGACCGTAATTTTAAAATTTACAGAAAAAGACCTGGCCTGGATTTGTCTTACTCTAAGGGACCAAAACCAGTAAAAGGAAGTAAAGGCCAACGGAAATGTAACAGCTTAAGCAAGTATTGCTTTTGCTGGCAGTGTGTGTTTCTATGCTCTCCTACCTACTAAATACAGTCCAATATCCTGGCCCACTACTCTCTCCCATCTCTCTGATGCCAGCTGGCAATGCCAACGAGAGAGAGGCAATCAATCATCCCAGGGCTGGTGCCTGCACAAACTCTCGGGGTATATGGATTGCACAGCCACATATGCAGCGGAAGGAAAATAATTTAGCATTCCGACGACCGGTTCCCATCAATCACAGCACTTAAACAGGCTTACTAACTTCATTTTAAGCTTAAATGTTGTTTCCCCACTCTAAAGATCTGAGGTGTTTTAAAAATAAGGCTAAAGTTCAGATATGGATAATAGTTATTTAAAAATATATATATGCCGTCCTACAGGAAGCCCTTAAAGTCACCTTGCAATGTAGTATGCCAGTAAAATGGACAATTACAATTTTATGATCTCTGTTAGGAAAATGAATAGATGCAATTAAACAGTCCCTATGGTGGTCAGGCTCTCCCAAAGTCAACAACAAAGATTACACATTCATTTAACCACAACCACAGAGTGAAACGACTGTTTCATGAGGGACACGAGTACGCAAAAAGGGCAAATTAAATGTTATAAACCGGAAAGTTCAGAATGTATATGCAACTATTATTATCATTATAAACTATATTACTTGGCAGAAGAATTACTTATTGTGATTACTTATTATCTATTATTATTATTGAATTGTATTTAGATGTAATAACAGGCTTAATTATTATTATTATTATTGCTGTTTTTTATTATTACAGTATATTTAGATTAGATTTATTTAGATGATGATGATTAAACATACTACTAATAAATCTAACTACTAATTCTACATTCAATTTCAAACCAAGTAAACTGAGGTGTAACTACAGAGAGACAAATGAGAGTTGTTGATGTTTCAGAGTTGGTGCTAATGATTGAAAGTGGATGGAGGCTTCCTAGGGTGTCAGAGGTGGGCTGCATTGTCCCCTGTGTCCTGTTTGCTCTGGTCATAACCCTGACTATACAAAAGCACACAGCTGCACCCCTGCTTATCAAGTTGAGTGGGGGTTTAGTCTAAACTCATCCTTACACCACCTGTTGATCATTCAGCTAAACAGTCTCTCTCTTTCTCTCATTTCCTTTAATATTTTCCTCTCATTTTTTCTTTATGTCCGCACGCAGTTTATTATGACTATCTTTACTGCATATCTCTCTTTCTCTCCCTCCGAGATGGCCTTGTGTTCATATGTCTGATCGGTGTTCCTCCAGGCTGACTTTAAAACATTCATTAGGTAGTGAGAGAGTTAAATAGCCAGGGGACAGAAGGCCTGTCTCGCCCCGTGTCCGAATGACCCCACCCTGTCAGAAGTCTCCCTGACCCCTGGAGTTCGACAGGCTAAGTGATCTCATTATATCTGCAGGGACACACACGCAGCCACATGGGCATCTGGACAGACCGGGTCGGCTTTGCTGGTTAATATGTATTTGTTGGAAAAATGCATTTGCAGCTTGGCACCTCTTTGGCAAATTCAGGAAGATTAATAGCTCACATATTCACAACGAAGGCTCTGAAATAATAAATCTACTTTGTGGATGCATCTCATCAAAGTCTGAATGACGTTTTAGCAGCTTTGCGGGACTGAAATTGTCTTCTGAGTCAAGATGAAACGGGAAGTTGGATCACAGAAATCTGATTTATGTGGGGTGTGTAGATGCATTAGAGCTGCAGTAAAAGACTGCTCAAATCTAATTAAAAACCTTTATAAGGTTTTTTTATTTTTTTAAGATGCTCTTTTCTGCTGGTTTCTTTATTGGTTTATACTGAGGAGTTTCGAAATCTTAACTGCTCCAGGCCACCCTTCAGCACCTACACGGGTCTAGAGCCAAGGGAATAAAGATAATAGCACAGAGGGCAGGCAGCCCAGAGGGGGACAGCATGCCCTGCTGAACATAAGAAACTATTACTTTAGTTTTGTGCTGGACTGAGGAGCTTCACGTAAATAGGCTTATCTGTAAGGATGTCTCCAGCTTAAACCCTAGAGATGCAGAGTGACCCATAAGCAAACCCTTCCATCACCAGCAGAATGGCCCGACTGACCTTACTGGTATTTTTAATATTGTCATATTACTTTTACAATATATTCAATCAATTAATAATTTAATTAATTATAATTGAATGGTTATTCATCTATAATTATTATTATTTGATACAATATATCAAAATATTGTTAAATTAAAAAAATAAATTATCAGATAATATATTTATATAAGCATTTCTATATAAATTAGTGTCATCAATCTATTAAAATAATTAACTAATTAACTAAAAAAAAAATTCTGAAATTAATCGTGATTATGCCCATCTAAAATTAAAGTTTTTAAATATACTTTTATATTGAAATAATTTCACATTCAATTTTCAAATTAATTTACAAACAACATATAGAAGTATGTAAAGTAAAGTATTTACTATATTACCAAAGACTAGCCGTTAACGATCTGCTAGTCTGCTAGACACTAAATTCTAAACTAACTTCAGATGAATCCTTAAAACTAAAAATTGTTTTAGTTGATTAATAGTTGATTGATTTTCTCTCTTTTTTCTTTAATTCTTGATGAACAGACATCACAGCAGCTGGTTATTAGGTTGTTCTGGCTGCTATTTCTTTAAGAGCTGCCTCTGCTGAATGTGACGCAGATCTGACACACATTGTATTTTCTCTCAACTCTCTTTACCTTTTCTGACCCATTTCAAGTCTTAAAGTCTCTACTAATGAACTGACAAGCTGAATCAGGTGTGTTAAATGTTTTGAACATTTTGCACCCGTTGAAACATATTGGGTTTGATGTGTTCATAAAGACATTCTGTGACTGAATAAATGCTCTTCTTTCCAATAAAAAAAGAGACAGATGTAGCCGTTATGAGTGAGGTGGTCAACCCTAGGCTTCGCCCCTGCGTTAATGGCATTAAATAATAACACACAAAACTGAAAAAAAATTATAGCGTGCGTTAACACACTAATTTTGACATCACTAATTTAAAGGGGGCATATGATGACCAAATTTTATCTTTTTACTCTTTACAGTGTTACAAGTGTTATCAAGCTCTCGGTGCATGAAAAAGGTCTTTAAAGTTGCAAAGACTAAAGTCTCAATTCCAAAGAGATATTCAGTATCAAAATTAAGACTCTGCCATGCCCCCCTAAACCAGATCATTCAAACATGCCCCCACGTCTATATAACTATGTGGATTTGCGTAATGCCGCTCAAATGTTCACGCAATGAAAGAAGACGTGGTTTCAGTAACCGCAGTTAGTATTGAAGCAGTCATGTCAGGGAGATGCTGTGTGTATCTAGGCGAAAGCAAAAGCCCTTTATTTGGCCTTCTGAAAGTAGATGCATTTAGGAACCTTTAAAATTACTTACAACAGAACAGCAACGCATTTTATGGACAACTGTTTCGTGAACCTAGGAAAGGAGGTAATTCTGACTTTGTATGTTTTGTTAATAGTTTAAGTATTTGCTATTTAATGTTCAAAAGTGAAGTTTTGAACTTCAGCTTCATCACTGTGTCTGTCATGCTACTCTGTTCCCCTTTTGGGCTTGAACTGACGGTAAAACTAAGGACATTATTAACTGCCTTTACGTTTATTTTGAAAGATGAAGATCACGATTATGGAAAGGGGCATTACCGACAAATTCTTGCGGTGTTCGGCCAATCACAATGCACTGGGTCAGTTGGCCAATCAATAGAGACTGCGCTTGTTGGAAAGAGGGACTTGGTAGAAAACAATGCATTTGAGAGAGGCGGGGCATAGAGGACCTACAATAATCTACAGTATTTGAAAAATGTCAACATATTCTGTTACACCAAATACACAAAAATAATGAAAAAAAAAGCATCATATGACCCATTTAAATCTAAAATAGCAAAACCATACTTTTAATAAATATTCAGTATATTATTAACTAACTATATATAAATAAATAAAGTTAGCTAAATATAAACTTGGGGGAAACAAGGAAGGCATTAAATAGAATAGTTTTTGCTGTGCTGTCGAGAATCATGAAATTTCGACTAGGTTGATGACATCACGACAATCTTAGTTACAATTCAGACCAAATTGGCTGCTGACCTGTGTTTTTGCAGTACAACAGGTTTTGGAACCCTCCCCATAAGTGAAAAGTGTGAAAGTTTCCCGCTTCTCACAGCTAATCAAAACAGAGAACAAGAGTATCATATTTTCCTTTCACCTGTTCATTCCCAACATTCCACAGAACAGCTGCTGTTCCGTCTTCACCTGTTCTCCTGGAAACCAGTCCTGACCACCCCAAAACAACTTTCATTAGAAGCTCCAAATGGCGGATGTTTACCCATAAGCCATGCAAAAGTATAAAGAGGAGCGACACCAAATGCTGAGCATCATTTAAAAAGTAATAAACCACAAACCACAGATGAACTATCACAGATCCATTCCCTTTCATCTATCATTTAACGTGTGAGAGTTCTGTCACTGTAAATCATCCCAGCTCCGGCTTCATCATCTGAGTAATGCAACCGTGCCTACATAACTCATCACCTCAACCATAAATACTGCCTTCAAAAGCAGCATATATAAACAGGCTGTTAAAACACTCTCTGGGAATTCAGTCCCTCCCACGCGTACCGGGCCAACAGCCTGTTTATTCTCACCAGAACATCTCACGTTTGACCGAAGATCTGTGCCCTCCTAATGTACGACATGCTGCCTGCTGGTGGCAGATCAACACGCCTGGCATATGGGTTCCCTCCTTCTCCTTTCTATTTATTTTTTTACCTTCCTTTCTTGCAATATATATACCTCACTCTGCCAAACCCCCAAAACCTGTGAACCACACAAGCTCTATTGCTGGCAAAAGACCCCTCATTCCCATCTCCCGCCAACCACCTGGCTGATGGATCCATGCCACGATGGAGAAAGATGATCACCACAATGCCCACACAGCTTATTCCTTCAAAATAAAGCTATTCTGAACTTTTTATGCATCAAAAGGATATCAAAGGAATAGATCAACCAAAAATTTTCATTTTGTCAACATTTACTCAATCCTCATGTTATTCCAACCGGTATGGCTTTTTTTCTACTGTGGAACACCAAAGAAGCCATTCTGAAAAACACTAGTTTTGAACCCAAATGGACAAAAACAGGTGAAAAATGTGTTAAACTATATTATTTTTGTTCCAAAGAAGTCAGGACTGAAACAACGAGTTGGGGTGTAAATGTGGGCTATCATATGTTTATGTACCGGTTATGACAATCAATGAACTAATTAGGGAAATTTCCATTAAGAAAATATATAATGAATATATCTCAAATTTTAGACTGACAACTGACTAAGCTATACTATCAATGTATATTTTATGTATATGATTTCTTTCTTGTTTTTGGCCAGCATTCCCTAAGAGGAAATGTCCCACTGTCGTCTCATAGCAGAACCAAACATATCATAACTAACGATATACTGTAGACCACCTGGATGATGGGGACACAGATAAAGGACAGGACAGACAGTTGGCAAGGATGTGCGGTTTAGGAATCTAGACCTAGAATCAACTCCTGTGGGGTTCTAGAACTATTTGTGTACCAGAATTCTTTCCACTGCGCACATTCAGTCTACAGTTAATGATAATGACAGTCTCGTTGGAGGAACATAGACTGCAAACGTTTCTGCTCAATGTGAGAAGAACTCATCCAAAAACCTTTCATTTGTAGAGGGCAAGCTCGGGAATTTCAGATGCTTGATTATGCGTTTAGCTTGTTTACGGTTCACTGAGGTAAAAACATATTTTTTAGATACCGCTGTAAAAGGAGTTACCAAGACATACAAATTTCCAAGCATTAAATTGAGTCTCTATCGTATTCTGGATGAAAACCACCATCTTTAATGCAACTTTGGAAAACTAATTTTCTTAGCAACAATAAAAAATGTTTTATTCAACAGACCATATGGTCTTTAACCCTCGTGGATCACGAACTTACAATGAACTTGGAGTTTTGAAACAGCACAGTCTTTTAGGCGTGGGATATCACTAATAAATGAATCTGAAATGTAGGTTAATGGTTTTGGTAACAGCATCTAACAATCAGTCCTATAACTGAATGGAGTTATTGTTCAAATCCAATCTGAAAACTCAAAAATATGTGATATGGAAATATGACTTTAAATGCTGATAAGAAAGAAGGAATAAAAATCTAACTGAAAAGAAATCCAAGCTGAAAACGCTGCTCGAGAATGAGAATAAATATCATCATGCAGCAAATAACCGTTATTTCCAGCTTTGGAGAGCTCCACCAACTTCAATTAATCCTGAAGACATCAAAAGTAACAGTTTCTTTTCTTTCCCTTTTAAATAAAGATATTGCAGCTCAACAGGGAGGTTCAGATCCTAATTAGATAGCAGAGTGTGAGTGAATTGTAAATGCTTTGGGGTTTGAAGCGTTTTGCAATAAGAATGCATTTAATAGACAGGATTTATGAGTTGCTGGAGACCGAATCTGCTTTCTGGCTTTGAATTGAGCAAGAATGGTGCTATTTTTTCTGAAGCGGTGCCAAAACATGGGGACTATTGCGTCTCGCTGATATCTCGGAGCAGATGGTGAAATGCTCGAGCAGGTGAAGGATCTGTCCTCTGACGACACCATTTAAGGTCTGCAGGCCACCTATAAATGATTCTGTATCAGAAAGCTCTAAGGTCACATGCCAAAAACATAATGTTGCGGTAGCATAATGAAATTGGCGATAATCTAATGACCGAAATCAAATAGTGCCATCAGCATTTAATTAGTGTGTATTGGATATGGGAAGCCCTGCTGTTAAAACCTGGAGCCATTCCATGAGAAACACTGAGATGCTGGTGGATTTTTTTTAAGCTAACATCTGTCACCTGGAAGCCGCCAGCATTCCGCTCCTCTCTTGGCTATTTCTGGGGTTGAATTTATCTTAAATACCAGCTATCATCCATCTACATTAATATCACAAATCAGATTACCTCCTCTAAAACTAACAATGACCTCAGTGCTTCACTCCACCAGGGACGATGGTTATGGGCCGCTGCAGCGAGTGGAAGACTAAACAAGATCAAGTGGAGATGGAGGAGAAGGGAAAAAGATGAGGAGAGCAGGACAAAATGGTAAAGCTTTATAGAGGCGGCGGAAAAAAGATGAGCACTGCGGAAATTTTCTGTTGGAGAGATTGAGGAAGAGAGCACGAGGCAAGGATCAGAGTACAAATGAACCGACTTACTTGCGACCTCCAAAGAGGCATTACGGCTGACGGCTTCGCCCAAGTAATTTCTCGCTACGCACACGTATACTCCTTCGTCAGGCTTGCTGCGTCTTCCGTGAACGATTCGGAGGAAGAAGAGGGAACCGCTGGGGAGGAGCATGCGATGGGAGCGTGGATCCTCACGGTCCGTTTCGACTCTCTCGCCATCTTTGTACCACTCCACCATAGGGGTCGGCCGACCTTCGGCCTTACAGTTCAATGTGGCGGGCTCGCCCTTGGAAACAATGAGGTCTGAGGGGTGTTCGACAATCCGTGGCGCGGCATCTTCCAACCTCGGCCGAGATCCTGTAAGAGAGAGAATCGATGGTCACTATTTGCATAACATGCAATTGAGAGAATTTGGTATAAAAAAAAAAAACTTAAATAACAGTGTCTTAAATGCGGTAACACTTTATTTTAAGGTGTCCTTGTTACATGTACTTACTATTACAATAACAGTCAATTACGCATTATTAAATGCAAGTAACCCTAAGCCAGACCACAACCATATACTAAGTACATGAAGTTAATTAATATTACTCAGAACTTAAATATATATTTACACTGTAACAAGGTCACCTTAAAATAAATTGTAACCCCAGATGCAAGTCAGTGCAACAAGCAATACAAGTACAGTTGTGAATCTTTTTGATTCATGATTCACTGCTTTCTAATTTGACAGTTTTTGCAAATTCAATATACAATTCAATTCAATTTTATTAACAGCAATTTCATTCAGCATTCTTTTATTTTATTTGTATGATTCTTTATATACTTCCTATCATCAAGTTCCATATAATTGTCAACTAGACATTAAACCAGTTTTGTGCTGTGATGTTCCATGCAAAATTGTTGCTTTGAGTCTGGACATGCCATGGTCGTCAGAATCTTCACACTGTATAAATACAGCTAGTTGATGACTAATAATCTGCCATAAACATTAAATTATTCCAAGCAAAGAGCAAAAATACTACACCAAAAAACAGCTCTCAGCCTAAATCCAGTTGGAGGTCAGCCAATAAGATGCACAGTCTTGAATGAAGCACCTGCTTTACCAATGCCATCTTTACAAGTTGATTATTCATGTCACTGGTAAAAAAGAAGGTAATACACAATTTCCGCCAACACTCGACTAGGTAAAATTAAGAAGTTATACATATGTATTGCTTATATGCATGTCATAAACTGGCAGTATGAAAATGACATGCTCTAAATTCAACAGCTATCAAAGAAAACAGAAATTCAATTTCAATCCCGCAGTAGCTGGAATGCTGGGATATGTATATATAATTTTTCTTCTGTTTTAAGGCGCATATGAATTCATGCTGACTGCCAAGGGTTTTTTGTTTCACACAGTTGTTGAGGGGGGGAGGAAGGAGAAACCGGAGGCATGGTAATTAAGGTAGGCTTTCAGAAAGCTTTGAAATTGCTTTTCTTTCTCCCAATTTGAATGACAGTGTGGTGGCGGGACAATTACAGATGAATAACAACAACAAACTGATTCTCAAGACCAGGGAATTTCAGCCATCGGGAGATATCTGGGGATGAAAGTGAGTCATTGTGCATGGTGATTTTGGAAATAATTACTGATCCCGGTGGCAACAATTATACTGGGGTTTAAAATTTGTGACAGGAGAGAGACTGTGATTTCCAGCGGTAAGAGTGAGGAATGCTTAAAATATCTTTCAGTTGGAAATGAATCACGTGTGATAGCTCAAACAAGAAGCTACAGAAATCCCCCTGGGGAAACGTCCATCAAAATACACAAAAAGTTACACAGGATTATTAGAAAAACACAGTAATGCATTTTACGTACATAGAGATAAACTCTAGTATAACAGTCCTCTGTTTACACCAGGAACATGGCATTAAAAATTGTGCTTTTAAGGATTATTTCTTACCATTCAGATCTGCAAAGCTTTACTTTGCTTTATTACTTCATATTCAGTCAAGTGGATAAACACCCCTGGGCCAAAGACTAATGCAACTTAAAACAAACCCATTTCCCAACCACTTTACCCCAGCCATGAATAACATGACACAATGACCTTACAGTAGTAGTAAATTGGGATGCATCCACAAGAGACGGCAAAGGCCAAAACCGCAAGCTTTGTGTTCACCTCCGAATCATCAGAACTGTTGCCCTTCCAGTCTTTCAAACCAAAAAGCCCCGTGGCCCTGCTGGGTTAAGGAAGCGGAGACCGCCAGGGTTTGGCTAATAGCTTTTAGCGGACACTTATGGACTGCAGAACAGACTGTGGTTGGCAGGGGGTGGAGGAGAAACAGTGGGGTAAGAATCCAAGAACAAGCTTATAAATAAAACAGACCAAACACTCCCGACCTGCCGCAGAGGAGATGTAGGGCAGGGAAAGAGATAGAAAGTAAAGACTAGGGATGGGTATTGTTTAAATATTATCGATATCGATACCGATACTGCTTATAGATACCAATACTTATCAATACTGTTATTGATACTATTTGGTGCAAAAAATATGAAGTGAAAAGGTGTTGAAAATTAGAAAAAGTTATTTTATTACTGCCGAACTTTAGCAACTGTATTAAAGTTCTTCATTCAAGAGCAGCGAGTTATTTTTCTCAGTCTTATTTTATTAACATTAAAGAAATAGTTCACCCCAAAATCTAAATTGTGTCATCATTTACTCACTCTCAAGTTGTTTTAAACCCGAATGAGTTTCTTTCTTCTGTTGAACATAAACAATTATTTTGAAGAATGTGGGAAACTAAACAGTTGCTGGGTATTTTTCCTACTATTAAAGTCAGTGGGGACCAACAACTGTTTTCTAGCCCACATTCTTCAAAATATCTTCTTTTCTGTTCAGCTCAGGAATAAATACATGTTTGATACAACATGACTGAGTAAATAATGACAGAATTAAAATTTTTGGGTGAACTGTCCCTTTAATGACAAGCGGCAGAATGTTTAGTACAGTCCGTTTAAGAGCTGCATGCATCTGTTTTTCTCTCAACTGTTTACTTTCACTTTAGACATTAACTGTGTTTATATGTACATTTAGTGTGTTTTTGACAGTATTAGCACAATCAGACAATAACTAAGATAACTAAGTAATAAGGTGCTGCTTGACCAGCCTTTCAGTGTGCGGTCGCTTTGGGTGTATGCGCTCTGAATAAGCACATCTTAGAACAACACGCAAATAAAACGGTTAACCCGCAAGACTTTAAAGCACACAGAAATAACATACTTTTGTGATTGCAAATAAGTCTCGTGAGTATAACGCTACCGAATCAACATTTGATGTAAATGTGTCTCACAAGTTTCAGTTGGAGCTGTTAGTTTTGTAACGTGAGCTCACACTTTAGAATGTTTCACTCTTGCCGTGATGACTTATTGCACGCTAACACACCACATGCGCCATGGATATCACATGCACATCGAGCAAACGTCAGCCACATATTTCAGTGAAGGGAAATGATAAGCAGCAGCTTAGAATTTGACATTAACATTCAAGTATATGGAGACAGAACAACACAAGTATCAATAACACACCAGTTACCAATTACGTACCAGTTCAAAAAAATACCGGTTCTCTGTACCCATCCCTAGTAAAGACGGAGCTAAACGCACACAAAAGTAGAAGCTATCTCACCTAAATGTGACCTCGAGAAGACCAGGGGACTTGGGACAGTCTAAGAGAGCGACCAACCGTGCATACAGAAGTCGAAAACAACATCTGGAAAAACGTATTAATTGTTCACCCTGAGCTTTCTGAGTCTTCTAGACGAACGAGTCGCCCAATATGAGGTGCTAGAACTGCTACCTAAAAAAAAACAGTAAGTCCCATAATGGGCATTTGGGGGATTTTGACAAGTCTTAAGGAACTCTGTGGTCTCACACCCTGTCAGAGAAAATCAACCCTCTGGGAAAGAGTGTACTTTAAGGGCCTTCCGAGGCAGATAACACATCTCCAAGAGCATCTTTTATATAACAACGCTTGGAAACGAGCATTAAAATGTCTCTGGTACTGTCAAGGTAGGAAAGAAGTGCTCAAATAATTAAGTGAATAAGGCAGAACAAAGGTGATATAATTTTAATAACCTCGTCACAAAAGGCTGCTTGGCTCCACTGTGAATTGTGGGAAGTGCTTTGATTTCTGGTCGCCGAGTGAAATAAAACTGAGACAATCTTGCCTGCATTAATTAATAATGGTGCTCGCCAAGGCAAGTTGCTCTGAATGAATGACATGAATGATACTTCAAACCATGTGGCTTGTTAAGGATTGCATTTCAAAGTGATCAGACTTTGAAATGCAAGTAGACCATAATAGAGTCATATGTTGGGAATCTCATGGAGACCTTTAACTTTTAACCTTGGCTAGTAAGTAACCACATAGAAACCAAATAGAATTCCCTAGGAACCACAGCTAATTGTAGTTGTAATTTAGGCTAGTTTGAGAATTTGAATAAAAATTTTATTGAAATAGAATCAAAACCGATAATCAAATTTGAATAAAATACAATAAAAAATAAAGGAACAGGATGGATGAATGGATTGATGGATGGATGGATGGATGGATAAATAGATGGATGGCAAATTCATGAATAAAAAGAAACAGAAAAATACTTAGAGCACAAATTCTAGGCTAATTCTATGCTACATCAGTAGCACAACTTCAGTTCAGCTGTCAAGGATTACATGCAATAAATGTTGCTGAAATTAGAGCATGTCCTATCTGGAAGAACATATACAAGTGGCAATCTCACTCTGAGACATGTAGTAATGGTTCCAGCAGTTAGATTGATTTGGGCATAAAGGGAGGTGCTGCAACTACAACTCATCTGCTCTTAAAAGTATCAAGCCCCTGTACTGTAATAGGGGTTTGACCTTGTTATGTGAAGGAAGGGGGGGGGGGGGGATGAGCCGGCTCTGGGAGGAAATACATGCATCTGGCTATCCTTTTGATCAATCCCAAGGGGCTTTTAGCACTAACAATATTTATCTCCAGTGTTGGAGGAGGAAATAAGATTGCTAAACACGGCCCAAACAAAGACAGATGATGCAAGCCATGTTGCAGTAACAAGACATGCTCTGGGAAATTTTCAACAAACAGCAAGTGCAGAGACATATGCAAATATTCAGAGTTTTCCTAGAGAAGGTGTAAATGCCAAAGGATCTCCCTGACAACCATACAAGGAAAGGTCAGGTGTCGATCTAATAGTTGTCTCTATCACTTTAAATAGTTCTAATGAAGAGAAAATTTGCATGCAGGAGGAATTATCAGCGCGGGACAAAATTAGTATAAAATGTTGAACAAAAGCATTTTTTTCACTTAGATGAATAAGACAAGATCCAGAAGAACTTTGACATGTAAATTTTTTGCAGACAGTCAAACTTCAGTATAACATAAAAGCACAAAGCTTTGATGCTCAAAGCACAAATTTTAACACCATTGACAAAAATGGCCAACTCTCTTTCTCCCAATCCACATCTGCAATTCTTGAGTGGCTTTCTGCCCCACTTAAATGGTTGATTATTTTACAACCTCACCCCTCCTTTTTTCACTGGAATCTGGGAATTGATTTGCAAATGTGCATTCATTACCCTAAGTTGAATTAAGAAGTGGGGGGCGTTCCTTCCGACACTCTTTCTTAACCGATCAGTTTTTTTTGCATTTACAAACAACAAAGGGGCTCTTGAGAAAGAACACAAACCCGGGGTCATAAAGCTACACTCTTTACTCCTGCGGCTCCTGATGGTGAGAGGACAAAATGAGGCTGGTCACATGCAAATAGGAAATTACACAGGAGGGCTGCTGTTTTCCTCTGGGAAGAGCGTGTTTCTGCCTGGATCAACCCTGCAAGGTGGGAACCGGGATGGATTAAGTGCGGTGGCAAGTACAGAAATTCCATGACAGCTTCTACAGAGGAACCTGACACCTTTAGGGGTTGTGGCAAGAGCTGTTTATGTGCTTCCTGCTTAAGAAACAGCAAAATATGTTGTGTTTACTGCAGGGAATGAAGAGGATTTCTCATTCCAACAGGAAGAGACAGCATCGAGTCACGGAGCCTTAGCAAAACAAAGTCTACGTATCATGGTGGGTTCATTGGCTGTGTCCATTACATGAGCTTTGATGTTTTTTAAAGTGATGAAATACTCTCCATGTTAAAATAGTATACTTGTATACAAGGGATTTAACATGATTGCAAAGGGTACTGGTTAGTAGATAGATAGACATTCCCATTTACTGCACAAAATACTTTGCAATATATAACCCAACCTAATCCTTAATCTTTAGTGGTGCAAATGGGACTTCCTGACACATCAGATTTTATCTCCATTCAAAGGCTCATCTGACCACTCACTTCACAAAATAAACAGTACTTCAAATGAACCTTCTGCTGGGCAGTGGCAACATCTAGCTGAAGATATTGATCCCACTGTGGATTCCTGAGAGAAGACTTGGCGAAAAAGAGGAGGGGAGTAAATACGATTCTTTCAGTGGTTCAGCCTGTTAGTGAGAATCTCTTTAAGTGCTGACCCTAAACCCTGTGATCTCAAACAACAGTGAGCTCTGAGTTGCCTCAGGTGATCAAGCCATTGAGGCGTAAAAATAAATAACCTCCTGGTCACCCTGGACTTGCCAAACTAGTTCATTCCAAGTGTGAGGGCATTTTTAGTAGAGGCTGTGAGGAATCCTTTGCTTTTCTAGGGAAATAGCTGTCTTTTTGTGTTGCCATATGTATGAGTACTATGAGACACATTCACCCGGGTCATTCAGATTCTGCAAACCCTCTCCGAAGGCGGTACAATAATACCACAGTCTGTTTTCCCTGGCCTCCTGTAATTTGAACTCTCCTCACCAAAGAAAAGCACATCTGGAATAAAAGTCAACGGCATATCGCATATCTCAAGGGTGCGTCGACTTGTCCCATAGAAGAAGCAGTAGGGAATAAAAGATAAATTATGCATAGTGGCGACAGCAGAGCTCCATCCCAGCTGCATGGTGTTGTCTGGACCTCTTCAGTGTCCCGTTCATGGAGGTGGCCGGGGTTGGGGCGACCAGCATACCGTGACTGGTTGAGATAGCATCAGCTTCCTGGTCCTCCTAGTGGTGCATCACGTTCCGCTGGATTAATCCCAACAGGCACTTTCCGCTTGACCCCAACATTGCTAGGTGAGGCTCACACAGAACCACAAATTTAGCAGGAAGTGAAGTTCCAGGCTGAGGAATTTGACTGTACAAAAGATCTACTGTAGATGTTTTGCCAAACCTGATCTTTTTTCTGCTATTCACACCAGTCGCTTTTAAGCACAAGCAAAGTTCCCTTAGAAGACCGCCACGTCTCCCGATCCCTTAAGACTGCCATTTTTCAGCTTCAGGTCAAATTCCAGTGAAAAGGTAAAACAAAGTGTAAGCGGCCTTTGAAGTCACTTTCTTCTCATCAAAAATTATACAGCCGCTTTAAAATTCTTTCAATCTTCAATGGCCGGGGCCTTCAATCAAGAGCCTACCTGACTATTCATGAACTGGATCTTTGAAAGTCAAACAGAGAGATGAAAAGGACTAGGGCGTAGTTGGCACTGTATGGATGGTCTTCATGTTAAATACATGCTCAGGGAAGGCATGCCTCGAAAGGAACAATGATTAGGGCTATATTCAACATTTGTATGCTCCCAGGACAGCGGGAACACTGCATATCTCCCCCTGAGGTCCAGAAGATAACATATCACATTCAGGATGTGTTCTTGTTGCTTTGATGGCTGATGATTGCAGGAGGAAATGACCAAAATGAGGGGTAGGGAAACCCCTAGGCTTCACTTAGCGCTGGACTTAACCTGTGAATGTTTCTGAAGATCTGCAACATATGGCACTGCGCTGGTGAAATATACAGCTGAATCGCTTTCAATTAGTTACTCACTTTTTTAACAGGTTTAACATTTAAGTAGAGTGGTGCTCGTAGAGATAGTGGGCGTTTTGCATAAGAATGACTCACTGGGTCACTCATATACATGAGCAGTCCTGGCATGGCTGGATACAAGACTGACATGTAAAGAGGGAAGAATTTTCTTCTTGAGAAAGACATATGAGATAAAAGACTAATTAATGGACTGCATAATAATGCTGTGTATTCATATGCTGACAAAGTGAATGCACAGCTTTAGCAGCCAAATAAATGACTACTTACCATTTTTAGATTTAAAACTAAATATAATATTACAACAAATACCAGATGAGTGAATAGACAGTAACTGAATGCTATAATACAATGCTAGGGAGCGCAATGGCAGTTTCAGACTTTCATGCTTTGGTAGTGTAATTTTTTTTATTATATATACATAAAATATATCAAATGTTTGTATTGAGATAAAAGAGAATTCCCTCAGGGAGCACATTTGCCCTATTTTGGGTAACTGGGGCATTTCTGCCACTTATTGGAGTCAGTTTTGACCATAGCACTGGTTAATTTCTGACTCCAGTCTGAGAGCTAGAGACAGAAAATACTAAATTTAAGATTTAATTTGCATTCTTAGTCCCTCTTCTGCACAAATAGTTTCGAGAAAACTTTTAAATTCCACTAAAATATTTTGTCATTACAACAAACAAGATATATAAAAAAAAAAAATGAAAAGCTGTAAATTAAAGGCGGGCGTACACTGTGGCGCTGCCGTCTTCATCTTTCTTCTTCTGTGGTTTTCCTAGTTCATGATCTGGTCTAATTCAAACCGATAGCTCACAAACTTTTTAGACATGTTTAAAAATGATCGGGAGGTTGGGAAGTGCTCGGAAGGCACTCTGCTCGGCTCGTAATTCCTTGCACATGATACGAGCTGCGACCATACACGATTTCCACACAATTGAAAAAAATCGCATGCAACTCGTATGACAGCAAAAATCGCACCGTGTACGCCCCCCTTAACTAAAACTATTTGTAATGTAGAATAAAAAAGGTAAAAATTTTAACTCAGTAAAATTAAAAATAAAACAGTAAAATTATATGTATATATATATTAGGGGTGTTATGGTACACATATATGATGGTTCAGTATGTACCTCGGTTTTAATGTCAACTTTTTAAACACTGATTGTGTTCCTGTAGCTCAATTGGTAGAGCATTGCGCTATCAAGCTGAAGGTTGGGGGTTCGATTCCCTGGGAACACATGATAGGTAAAAATGTTTAGCCTGAATGCACTGTAAGTCGCTTTGGATAAAAGCGTCTGCTAAATGCATAAATTTAAATTTTTAATTTTAATTTGATTGAGCAATTACATGAGGCATGAAATGTTATTTGCATTAAAATTTGTTGTACAGAGGAAGGAATCATCGCGTTCACTTGCGCTCCTCTTCACAAGTCTGAGATGCATCACGGCTCAGGCACGGGAACCGGAGCTGATCACGGCAGCTGGAGTCAATGCCTGTGTTGGGTTTATACTAGCATGTTTCAGAACTGTCCCAGAAGCGGCTCTCCAAGGCTTTTATACAGCGATTGGTCATGCCACATCAAAGACCGTCAAAATGCCATTTATTATTTGAATTTCTTGAAAAAAAATTAAATACTGTATTCGTTTGGTACACATGCATACCAAACCAAAAGACCCTTACCGAAATGGTTCGGTACGAGTATGTGTACCGTTACACCCCTAATATATATATATATACAAGGAAAGCAGCAGTTTCCTGCAGTAAGAAAAACTATTTGGCACAGAATAGAGCTGATAATATCAAAGTCTTGCAACACGTCTATGAAGACATGAACAACAGCCTGTTAACACTTCAATTGCTCTGACAGAGACAAAGACAAAGAATACTGACACCACACAAAAACATTCACAACATTCTTAGCATTGCACTCAAGGACCAATTTCAGCTCTGCTAAGCTGCGATTTTGATCTACACGGCCATTAAACAACAACCGCGCATGTAACGTCCATGTCTAATAGCCCTCTGAACCCAGCAACTGTTATTTAATGAAACAACACAAAGATGAGGATAACGGGGACTCAAAGCCAAATAAAAGCACAGAAAAATATATCTTGAACAGCATGAAAGTGTGTAAACACAGGCACCAGGAGGAAAGTGAACGAGAAAGAAGTGTGTGTTAATGAAGGTAATCTAATAGCAGTGCCCATGCAGATAGAGACTAAGTCATTAAATTGGAGCTCCCGATGAGAGAGCACACACGGCCCTGGGCCCTTTTGTTTACAGTGTGCCCAAACACACACTTGTATACACTATTAGCCAGGTCTGTTTGCATCAACTAGTAAACAGAGTGAATAAAACACAGACCAGAGGTCTCTGTTTCTCCAAGGACAACACAGTTGCACCATGTAAACACTCAAAGCACAAGCCAGCTGTTTAAGAGTTGGAGTGAGCTGTTACTCAGTGTGAGAGTGTGGTAATATAGGCTCAGCAGGTCCTGATAATGAGCAGTCATACTGTGTTGTTTGTCAGAAGGCATGGATCAAGAGGAATATCTGAATTTTTTGCCCAAAAGTGAGCCAATAATTAAAAGAGCGGCTGAGCATTCATGCCATGGGAACTGTGCTCCTGGCCTGGAGATACTGCGGATTCTTCATTTGGATATGTAAGTGGTATGTCGCCTTGGGATGCAGGTGGCCCCTGCAATGCCCCTCAGCTTCTTTCCACACACTGGCACACAGATAAACTGCTGAACCCACTTGAAATTATCCAAAGACTTCAACAAGCTTATCTTAATAGGCATATTTACATGTTTAAAGCGTGAGGAGGAATGAGTGTGCAGGGTCTAAAGTTAAAAGCAAGCACCAATGTGAGTAAAAACTGGCTTTGGCAAGTAAATACAAGTTAAAAGTTAAATTTGGTAGTAACACAACTTTGTTAACAATCCATCGAAAGGTGTGGAAACAAGTTCATGTTGGACATTGAAGGTATGTGTTTAACTGCAATTTCTTAAACAGAGTATATTTTTGTGAAATTAAGAAAAATAAATCTTCTACCTTTGAGGGCCAGATGAACAAAAAAGAAGATTACTGTGATTCCTTGCTGTTGGATTAGGACGGCAAGCGATGGTCGGGCTAGTTTGTTTGGTTTGTTCCACTCGTCGGCTCTCATTGGGCTCACATCGGCGGCAGTTTAACATGCAAAGATGTTCAGTTTAGCAAACGAGTCAGTGCAGAGAATTACAGAAAAAGAGATGAAAACAAGCATGTGAATGAAGGCGGTACAGACAGAAGTCTGTTTAAATGTTACGTGTTCTTTCCCAATCATTCTAATATGCGAATGTTATCATAAAAACATGAGCCGCTTAAAATGATTAAAGTTTTTAATGTTACTGATATTCAAATTGGTAAAGTAAGCACTGCTTTGTTTACATTGCGTATATCTGTGTTTATCTCGTATATCTTTGTTTCGGTTTCTCCTTTTGAATAACGAATATATACTATTAATAGCTGCTGATATGAACATCTCGTTCCCTTAAGGCATGCACACAACGCACGGGTAAGTTTGCCGTCAGCTGTAGTCTGTGCGGTGTGTTCCAGTGCAGATTTTGGTCCGACACTGCCAACGCAAGGCAACAACACCGTCAGCTCTCATCGCCAATAGATCTTTGAAGTCAGCTTGGTGTGTTAAGACGTGCTTAAAATGTGCTTCTTAAACTCAAACACTCTCTATATATACACGCTTCCTAAATTAAGCAGGTATTGGTCTTTTTGATTTTCTTACAGACTGATGTGTGAAAAGCCCCATAAAGGAAAGATCGCAAAAAACAACCATGAACTTCCCTTATTGTATTATTGTTGATATAAACCACACTGGCTACTATTGAGTTATTGGATGGGAAAGAGAATCACAGAACCACCGCTGTAGGGCATGTCAATATCGAAGTGGTGAGAAATTTTCTGATTAAATACAGAGGCAGTTATATTTCTTGACAGGGAGGCTTAATATCGAACTCAGTCAGGGTTGGAGTGCTAGATAGAAAAACTCATTCATTAAAGAAAGATACAATCTATAGTCAATTAAAAAAACAGCCAAAGAGAGTCAAAAGTGGGTTATGTACTTTTCCTATCGACAGCGATCTAAACTAATGTATTTGCAGATGTACTGACAATATCTCTACTTAAACTAATTAATCCTTGTATGTGTGTCACTTTTTCAATTCAGGTTTCCACAATATGTTCAACAGTTCTGCAAATGTAAAGCGAGCTACCACTTCAAGGAAACAATCACAGACGCATATTTAAGAAATCTGAGTAGCTAACAAATTATAATTGAATCTACAAGTCATAAACACACTCAGAGAGTTTAGTTTGGCCTCTCTGATTCTTTGTATAGTGCTTCCCATTTGGAACATGGCTTTGAGGGTCACCACAGCCACTGGAACTAATGTGCAAGGCCATTAAACTGTCTTCATCTGCGGCCAGAGACACAAGATTGGACAGATTGATGCCAAGGCATTGTGTTGTGTCCCCATTCACCCCCACACAGCAACGCCAGCAGAGCAGACATCTTTAGGGTTCAATTCTAACTTCCTGTCAGCGTTAGACTCATAAAACCAGAGCCGTATGTGTTTCTAGCTTCCTTACTTGACCAATTAAAAAGCTGTTACAAGGAAGGGGTGATTAAATCCTGCTATTTTGGGAGATGAGTTACGCTCTTGCATAGTGAAATATGTGCTTTTAATCAAAGGTGTCACTTTTTAAAGCACATTAAAAATACCATTTGTGGTGCAGCTTTATTAGTTCTTAAGTATGATCTCAGCAAGAACAAAAGAGTGCTGGAAAGATATTGCCAAGCTGTTTTGTCTCGCGGCAAGGACCCATTTAAGAGCGTGAATGTGCCGGGGCAGAAATCAGACTGAGACATCAGAGCGTGCTCAGAAGGAGATGCGGTATTTATCTCCCTCCTTATTGACAGCCTCTCGACAGCACACTGTTTACAGAGAGGAGACAGAGAGTAACTGTGCGAGTGAGAGGGAGACGCAGACTTCTCTGAGTCACACCTCTCATACACACGCGCAAACATGCTTCGCTTCTGATCTGAAGAGCGATGACAATCCTGGAGACACAAGACATCTAAATAAGCTGTCGTGCAAGGAGGGAAAACCCTAAATGACACACTTTACGCAAAACGCCACAGAGTTTCTGAAATGCTGCCAATCAAACGCTTATACAGTATAGGACATAACGGCTATAGATCCTTGCATGTTAATTGAAAATAGAAAAGAAATGTTGGCTTACAAGTAGTTTTCTCATTTTAAACTAAGGTTCAACAAAGGGTGTCATTACAGAGTGAGTCAAAGGCCGGCAGTCGTTAAATGCATGTTTGGGGACAATCCGAGAAGAGCAGACAGCTGTTTATGGCTGTTTAAAATGACTTCAAAAGGAGCCGAGCAAACACAAGTCCTCCTCGAGCTACAAAAATGTAACATAGACAAACAACAAGTACACAACAATCACTCTCAGAAAGGATCAGGCAGCTATAAATGAAAAGTTGAAGTGTAACTCAATGGCTTTTCTTTCAAAACCCTTATCAGGTGTGAGAAGGTGAGAGGAGATAGCCAGTGGCCCTCGCCACATACCTGAGCTGGATTAAGTCAGAGGTGTGGGAAGAGAGTGGGACAATGATAAATTCAACTACACTGAACTAAACCAGACTCACTTTTTGGATGGTTTTGAGCCTGTTCTAAAAACCAGAATCGGTTTTGGTTTGACCAGATCTGCTCATGAAACAAAAGATGAGCACAGTATTGACAACACAATTTAGATTGTATTCTAGATCTAATCAAATAAAAGCTTTGCATGTCATTTCATCCCTTGTCTGGCGGCTGTGCTTCCCTTGATTCAGTGGCAGATTTTGTCAGCGGTTATATTGGAGGACAGATCTCAGAGGCAATGTTTACTGCCCCATAAAACATAGCTTCTGTCGGCCAACACTGCCAGCAATACCACTGATCTAAGCACGATTCAAGATATGAAAGATTGTGGCCCTACAGAGCCAGGGTTTGCAGCCAGGGGTCCCGAATGTAGACAACGGGGTCCAAAATAACATATAAATGTTTTTTTTTTACTCTTTGCTAATTTGTACATTTCTAACCAATGGCCTGTGCTTCATCCATGAGTCTGAATGAGAGGTCTTTGGGACTGTAAGGGTTAAAAAATCATAAAACAAAAGAAAAAATGTGTGCAATAGCTAAAAATAGTTCAATAATGAAGATATTGCTGTGTAGTTTTGCCATATTATGCACTCTATCTAAAAGAGAATCGTCAAATTCGAGGTCTGATCTATCCTAAATTGAGTTTATTTACTGTAAACTGGGTCAGCTGGGCTGTTTCAGCAATATGTTTATGTATAAACACTGTGTATTAATGATACATCTATAAATCATCTGTTTACATTCAAAGCATTATAAAAGGTATACATGCCATGTAAGGACACATTAGATGCTGTGTAATTAAAATTAAAATGAAGGGGTTTGACTTTACTATAACTTAAGATCAAGAACATCTCAACCAAAACATATTGACTCTCTGAATATTAAATACACTGTAAAAAATACATAAAAAAATTGTGCTGCTGTGTATGAGTTCTGTGTCTATGTAAATTATGTGCATTATCACCGTGCAAACGAAGCAACATCAATAATACCCCACAAAATACCACTAATCAATACGACAATATTTACGTTTAAAAACACCAGAGATGTCGACAACTATTCCACAATATTTTGCGATCATAATCCTCATATGGTCACCTGTCCTGTATTTTCTCCAGCTTACCTTGAGACACGCAGATGATGGCAAACACAACGAGCAGCGCATCTAAAGTCCTGCGAAACTCCATCACCCTCGGATATAAAGTCCACTTCAGTCACCTTTATCCGTACAAACAGTCCTTAAAACCACCACAAAAGCGCTACAATCCGGTTGAAGTGCGAGGATACGCGTTTAAACAGGCAGTCACATTGAAGAACTTTACAAACTAGACCCAAAACACACAAAAACTGGGTAGGATAGCTGAGCATCACAAATACTCCATATTCCCGTGCGCTTCCTGTGCGCTCGAGCGCTGAACTGTACAGATAAAGAGTCAGTGTAACGGACAGATGTGATGCTCACAGTCCGTCCCAGCCGCTCTTACTTCCTCCAAGATTCATTTCACGGGCAAAACATGTTTCTTTTCTCGCTTTCCTTGTGTATGGAAAAAGTATCCGTTCTTTAACAGCCTCTTTAGTCAGATTCCCATCTCCGCCGCTGCCCCGCGCACGCTGTGAATGAACGGATTTACTACTCTCGCTTCTACAGGCGACTGTCTCGTGGCTCAAGCCCACCCCCCGTCTCCGTTCAGTAGTTACCCACACTGGGATAACAGAGCTCTTAAAGGGCCAGGCGCTTCATTTCGCCCAGCCTGCATATATCGCTGCATACAGTGAATTAATTAAATTTTTGGAGTAGTTGTGAGAGATAGTTCACTCAAAAATTACAAATCTGTCATTATTTACTCAACTTCATGTTGTTTCAAAGCTGTAGATGATTTCTCACTCGGCGCACAAAAGACGATATTAGGCAGAGCTGACAGCCTCAGTCACCACTGACTTTCATTGTATCATTCCATACAATAAAAGTGAATGGAGACTGAGGCTGTCATTTTGCCTAACATCTCCTTTTGTGTTGAGAGTGAATAAAAGATTTACATTTTTAAGTGAGTAATTCCTATTAAAACATGACAGTTTTCGCTGATCAAATGTTTTACGAGAATAAAAAAGTCCAAAAATAGCATTTTAGCTGATTTGAAGGAATAGTTCACTCAAAAACGACAAATCTGTGGAAATGTCCACATTTTTTCTCTCTCTCTGTGGGACAGAAAATGAGATATTTTGAAGTATGTTTACTCTGCTCTCTTCCATACTACAATGCTGAACTCCAAAACTGACTAAATAAAAGCACCATGAGTGAAGTGACATAGAGCCAAGTATGGTGAGCTTGGCTCAAGCCAGAGACTCGAACCCACAACCTTAGGAGTCAATCTCTAACCATTAGGACACAACTTCCCCAAAATGTATTATAAAATAAATGTATTATAAAAGCAGCCAAATCTTCTAAAATAATACTTTAAAGGAGCTATGTGGAGGTTTTTACTTAAAAAAAATCTTTAAGATAGAGTTGTCATTTGTACATGTATGAGCCAACCATGATGTAAAAAAAAGAATGACACCTCGACTGTCCACCACGGTTGCCTCTATCAGCCTGTAGGCTCAATTGTGTGTGGAGGAGTCGGGCCCGAATTGGCGCGGAAATTCACAAAATGTGACGTCATGTGCGTTCTTGTCTACTTGGGCTTACAACCGTACGGCACGCCAGCCATTATAGTAAGCAGCGACAATAGTGTTTTCAAATGGACTCTGTGGATGGAAAGAAGCGACCAGCCTCCAGCACAATTCAGACACCCACGGACACTCCTCGTAAGTAAAAAAAAAAAAAAGAGCGTGCGCACTGAGAACGAGCATGAGACTGGCTGCAGTTCCTCTAACGGCCACTGGTGTCAGTAACGGTTAGAAATTTCAGAACCTACTCAATGCTCCTTTAATATAAATTACATATATTTATTAAGATATAACTAAAACATAAAAATATATAGGCTAAATAAATGAATGAGTACTGATTTTCTTTATAGATTTGTTATAGTTTTATACTATCGTTTTATCGTGAAATTTTTGGAAATTGGCAAACCTTCATGCCGAATTAACTGTCATTGTATGGAAAAGTGTTGCTAGAACATCTTACAGAACGACTGCTTTTGTGTTCTATAGAACATAGAAAGTCATACAGGTTTTTAACGTTTGAGGGCAAGTAAATGATCACTAGAGTTTCATTTCTGAATCAACTATTCCTTTAAGAGCAACTATAGCTATATATATATATATATATATATATATATATATATATATATATATAGGCCTGAGTTTAATCATCATTATGAAAGAGCCCTGTAGGTCAAGGTGCAAGAAAACAGTGCAATTCATTTCACTATTACCTTTAAATTCTGTTCCCTCTTCAAAAAAGCAGCATCAATCAGCCCTTGAAGACTCCGGGCTCTAAGCAAATCATCAATCACAGAAATGCCATTGTTTCATAGGAATGACTAGATCAGAAGTGAAAAGCAATATCAGAGGTATATCAGTGTGGTATGAGGTTCAGACAATGAGACACGACAGAAGACCCTCTGTTTGCGGCAGGTAATGATGGCGGATGATAACGGTGGATTCAGCCCTGGCAAATAACAGCAATGAATCACTAAAGAGGGAAAAGAGGCCTGTTTTGTATTCACTGCATTTCACTCTTTCCATCCCAGCCATTTTCTCCACTATAATGAAGACTGTATTTGTTAAAAATTAACCAACAAATTGCATTTCTTGTTAATTTCAAGACTGAAAGCACAACATGCAAGTTAGGGGTTGTATTGTAGGGGGTTGTATCTTAATTTTCCTAATGCAATATATTCTCTTCCATTATGTTCACAGTGGAGGACAGTCAGCGCCTGGAGTACGCTGGGAGCTTCTGGGGCAACTACCCTTGATATTGTTCTCATGTATGATGCATGAGGAAGTTTAACTTAATTGCAAAAACTGATTAATTGAGCTTCAGCATGTAATTGAATAAAACATGATTCTGTTTTCCCCTAAATACATTTCATCTCTCTTATGACTGATGCAGAATGCTCCAGCTACCATAAAACATCAGCTGGATGCGTCAGGACGAGTGTGCAGTCTGTGAATTTAGCTGAATAATCACATTAGCGTGAGAGTTATGGTGACATCACATCATCCCGTCTTAATGATGCCATTAAGCAACAGTCGCAGAAGTACGCCAAGAGCGGGAGTTTGGAGAACATCGCTGCAGATGACAGATTATCATTGAATTTATAAAAGCTAACAATGAGTTGCTCGATCTTTCTCACACTAAGGGGCACAGACACTCTGCTGTTGTGTTATTTAACATCTGCTTTATTCATCTGAGAACTACAAAATATTTGCGGCGAGTTTTATTCAATAAACACAAAGAGTGTTCAATCAGTTTCTTTCTTTCGTTTGTTAAATGATCTCTTTTTTTCTTCAAAGAAGATAAATGACAGTGAAAAGCATGCCTGAAGCAGTCCCTACATTCGAGACATCCACTAATTTACACACCCAACTGAAAGATGCCATTATGTAAAGCCAATCCAGAGTCTTAATCAATAGAAATTAACTTAACCTCTCAAATAATGTAGCGGCAATACTGACTTTAAATTTCTCAATTAAGCTATACAGAGATCAAAAATAGAGAAATGCACCTTGGTTGCAACGTATCAGACATCATATCAGTGTTGAGCAATCAGTACTGACAGCAGAAAACGTTCTGCAAATGCTATAGCACTACAAGTAATTAGCCCATCCACCATACAGCCGCTTGAGTCTGTGCCAGTAAAATGTGATTTATTACACTGATCAGCTGCACCACGAACACCTGACAACTCACACTGAACAAGGGCCAAGCCATCTGACACTGTGAATTTAAAGCTCAGCACATCCCAAAGAACACATGAACACACAAATGTGACATATTCAAATTTTTAAAGGAATATTCAGAGATTGGTGGAAGTTAAGCTTAAACTACAGCATTTGTGAAGATTTTGATTAACTGGGGGGGGGGGGGGGGGGGGGCAAACATGCCATTTGGAAAAATAAAGGGGAAAAATTTAAGTGAAATCTGGGTTATCGTGCGGTAATTACAATGTAAGTAAATATTGCAAATATTACAAAACTGACTGTTTCAGTTGTATATCCACAAAATGTATAAATAAATAAAAAAATCAAGTTATCGATTGAGCTTAACTTCTTAAAATTTGGTAATAAACCCAGAATATTTATTTAAAGGAAACTAAGACAGACGACGTCAAAATAAAAAGGGGATTTTGTAATGGCACAACAACAAAAATACGCTACGGCACATCCTGGTGACAAGACCTAAAGCACATATCGACATGCTTTGTACATGTGTCCAGCATGTGTTGCTGCCAAAATCCCCATAGAAAGATATTGACTAACCATCACGCTGCGATTGCCATGGAGACTGACAGAACGCTGAGATAAAATGACATTTAATGCGAAAAACAATACACAGAGTCCTTATGTAATGGAAAAGAATCTGACTCCCCCACATGCCCAAAGCAGTGTTGCATATGACAGTTAAGGGAAGGATGCCAAAAGACAGATGAAATGAAAAGAAATTGCACAAAGGCTTATAAAGAAACAACAGACCTGGCAACAATGTGTTTATTTACTGTTCTTTGATTGAGAACAATTTGCTTCATTAGACACAATGGCCTGAGCATCAAATCAAACACAATCAACTATGTTCTCTTTTGCCAACTTAAACCATTCAATAAGGGAAATTTATGAAATGTATTCCATCTCAGATGCATGAACAGAAACAACACGCATTGGGATCCTCAACCAAAACCTGTTAATTCTAGTACTGTCCCTTTAAGATGCACTGATCTCATTATAGATTAATTGATTAAGAGGGTGCGGCTGGAAAATGACAATATATCTCCTCATTGATCAGCTTTTGAATGAGATTGGCTGCTACTAATCATCTCGGGGGACACTGGTGCACATTTAGACGCCCAATTTCCTGTTGCTCTTCAATGCATTAATATTCCACTTTCCCTACCTCTGCTTGTCTGTCACTCTCTCTCCCTCTTTCTGTCTATCTCGCTCTCACTCTGTCTTTGTCTCTGAGCCCCTCTGTTTGAGGCCCCCTTAATTGTAGCTCTGTGAAGCGAGAAGGTCCCTCTGTTCTCCTCCACCATCCTGAAAGGGGTTGAAATTGGTGTGTATCAGACGACCGAGCCCCTTCTGTTAGCGTCATATGCGCGGCAAAACACCACAGACTCTGGAGGAAGTCTGACATTAACCCCTTATATGTTAGCAGGTCCGTTTTTCAAAGGAGACGACTGGTTTCAAGAGCTAATTATGTAATACGGCCACATTCTTGGCACAGCAACTATGTAAGGTCGACTTGCATGCACAAGCCTCTCAAAGGCAGCTGCTAATTGGATAGCTTTGAGAATATTTTCTAGTTAAATCAAGCAGCTTTCTGTTGGTCCATGTGGTGATTCTGTGTGACCCACTTGAAACAGCTGCAAAATTTTAAATGTTTTGCCCTCATGAGAAACTTTATCCATCAGATTCCTATTGGAATTCTCTGAGCAAAGGTAAATGGGACTGAACACACATTTCAATCACACAGCTGCCAGGGAATAGCGCACATTTTTGGAAATTTGCTCGTAAACTACCTGAAAGTGAAAAATTGCATTTTGATGATAGTTTCTAAACATGTTGAGGTTGCAAATGAGCTGTGCTGAAATGCACTGGAACCTGTAGCGATATCTGCGAGGTAAAATCTTTCACCCTTAAGGCCCATTCACACCAAGGATGATAACTATAAAGATAACAATAAAAATGGTCCTAAAAATTGTTCTAATAAAGAATAGTCCACACAACAGCTATAACGATAAAGCCACAGAGAAACGATATCCTTGGAATATCTTTCAAAATGATTTTCTTAGATGATGAACGATACAAACATTGACACCTTATCAGAATCCATCTTGCTATAATGAGCTCCAGAATTTAAAGTGGCAGACAAGCATGTGCTTAGAATAAACAGACATATCATCCACTGGTGTGAAAGCTAACATCGTTATCTTTATACAGTAGTTATCATTCTTGGTGTGAACAGGGCTTTATGCAAAATTCCCAATCGTGTAGATTCCTACTGAAACGATTGGATTTTGCCGGGCGTAAATCTGCTGAATAATAGGATATGTGACCGCACCTTTAGCATTTCAATAGCAAATCTGAGAGAGAATATCACATGATTTTGTACACTAGAACTTTCTGTATTACTCATAAACTCCCCAAAAGTTAGGAAATAAATTTTTCCAAAGGACTGTAAACTTATTTCAACAAACATTATTATTGTGATGAGCTATGCTAAGTTGCATTTGAATTTATTGCAATATCTGTGAGGGAAAATCTTTTGCCCTTACGCAAAATTCCCAATCATGTCGATTTTTATTCAAATGACTAGATTTTGCCAACAATGGTAAATGTGACCACATCATAGCATTTTAATCATGAAACTAATTTTTGCTCATTGGAACTTTCTGGATCTCTTGTAAAGTGAAAGTGAAAAAATATATTTTTCTGATTATTTCTAAACTTTTTCAAGTATTTCATTAATGCATTGAAATTGTGTAGATTCCTATTGAAATGACAATGAATTTGCCCCCCCCCCCCCCCAATTTTTTTTTTTGTAAATTTAACCACACCTTTAGTATTTCAATCGCAAAGCTGTCTAAACTTATTTCTAAACTTCTTTCATTAATACATTGTGTTGAGCTCCGTTGTTTAACTTGAACCCATTGCGAAATCTGTGTAGGGAAATCTTTTGCCTCAAGCTAAATTTCCAATTGCAAATGAAATGATTTGATTTCACTTGCAAAAATCCACCAAACATTTATAAATGTGACCGCAGCTTTAGTAATTGTTGACTATTTACTTCTTTGTACACTCTTGAGGAAGACCTGTGCAGGTTAGCTAATAATTTAGTCTAGAGATGTACTAGCAGCTCGCTAATGATATGTTCCGCGTCCTCTTTTTCCCTTCAACTTGAGCTGGATAATTGGAGCTCCCATCATTTCGTTTCCCTGGAGATGAAATGACTCTTCCAATTCCCACAGTCTGGAGCTGAATCCAGGAGGTAGGTGACAGCAATTACAGTCCTCAACAGCAAGTAGCACTGGGGAAATATGCTCTGACACACAGTATTTGGCTATAGCCGGGTCCGTAGAAGCCTGGTTTGACACTAGCTATCTCATCAGAGTGGCCATTTCTCTCTTTGCGTAATACAATAAGTTGAAATGAGCTGTTTGCATGCCTACATGCATGTGTATAAGTGGACTCACAATATGCATGTTTATATCTCTGAGAATACTCGTTTCAGGCAATTCCATGCTGTTTGCACCAGAAAACAACGTACAATAGACAAGTGGCATCTCCATCATGGATGGGCTACAGAAACGCTTTTAAATATGCAAACGGTAACTCATTTGACTACATTACATACTGACTAAAATGCAAATTAGTTTAACACAACATGGTTTCTGCTCTCAGTTTCAGTGTGGGAGGCGACAGAAGAGACAGTGAGGAATCAATGCTATCAACTCGCAGCTTATTGCACTTATGCAGGTGGGGATTAGTAGCTGATCTGCAGATGGGAATTCATATTCATCGCCATGCTGATTCTGATTAAATGTCAATGAGATTCAAACTTATAATATGCAATTAACAATCAATTTTATTTTATTATTTTATTGTTATTTTTTTATTATTATAATTTTTTTACAATAAATTAATGCAGCTTTAGATCATTTTCTATGAAAATTATGTTATTTAAATTCCAATGTTACTTAAATTACAATTATGAAGGCATAATATATTGTCGCCATATTAGTATCAGTCAATATTAGTAATTTTATAGACCAATTAATGCCAGTATAGACAGAGGATAAAACTTGTTTTAATCATAGATCACATGTTTTATAATAAATTAATTTATTTTGTCAATTCATTCAGTACTATATATATATATATATATATATATATATATATATATATATATATATATATGTGTGTGTGTGTGTGTGTGTGTGTGTGTGTGTGTGTGTGTGTGTTTGTGTGTGTGTGTGTGTGTGTGTGTGTGTGTGTATAAACAAATCAAATAATTATAAACTACCACTAAACTAAAATTATTCAATTAGTAGTACCAACCAATGAAAGAATGACAGAATAATTTAATTGAAATTATATTACAAAACATATTCTAAAAATATTTCTTACTATAGACTATCAATATTGGCCTTATCAGTTTAATAATGCAAAAAAAAAAATTATATACCCATGTCAACAAAATAAATATATATATATTTTTGTATATATTACATTTTGCATATGCTTTGCATCCATAATTTAATTTAAGTAATATTACAATTTGATCACCACCATTACAGGGACTCATAAAAACTGTTAGCAGTTAGTTATTGTGTTAACCATAGTGCATTGCCTTAATATTTGATGTGAAAAATAAATAAATAAAAATAAATAGCTTGGGGCAAAAAAGTCTGAATTCTTAATCAAAATCAGGCACTGAACATGAATAAATGATAAAAGTTGCATACAACTTAATTAATTTAAAAAAAAAAATGTAAATCCCTCTAAATATGCTTAAGAAACGCTATATGTATGAAACATATTAAATTGGCTGCCTTAAAACTGAACATATAAGGCAGCTTTTCATTTTGTTCTTACGGAATTTCAGTGTGAACTCTTCCTCCGGTGATCTGGTCCAGTGGTGTGTCAGAGCTGGAACGCTCTGGTTGGTATAAGAGTGACACTACTGTTTTATCTCTTAGCTCTCTCAGGTTGTCCGCACTGGATGAAAACTGCTCAGGGGTAAAACTCAAGATGAAGGCAGGGTGGGCAGAGAGTAATCCAGAACTAGAACATTCCTAAAGCCTGTTTACAGCATGGAGAGATTGGCCAGGGGGACTTAGAACATCATTGCACCAAATGGGGACCCAAAGAATAAACCCACTCTGACACAATGGATAAACACCAGTGAGAAGAGAGTAAGGAGGAATGAAAAGAGAGTCAGGCAGTAGAGAAATGGAAACAGTGCTGGGAAAAAATTAGAGCGAAAGGTGTAAACATAATGAACACAATATCGGTGAGCACAAACAGAAACAGAGGGACTGTGTTCCACAGTTGTGCCAATTAAGTCTGTGCCAGCTTTCACCATTAGGCACACATGTTCTGTACCACTGATCACGCTTTATGTAAAAAGCAAACACGCATGGAGACCAGCCCCATCCCACTGAGAGAGACACACTCTCATGGTCCGCAGTGCAGAGAGACTATCTATTGTCCCAATTCACATTTCCTCCCATGTGAAGAATTCTGCTTCCTTCTGTTCAAGAGCAGACAGGGATTCCACTTGTGATTCGGGAAAGAGGGTCCTTCAGATGTAAGGTATGATTATGAGAACTAGAGAAGCACTGAAGCACAAGTACAGAATGAAATTTCTGATAAAAACAGTAAGCGTCATTATTATGGTGGTCCACTCAACCCTAACCTTAGAAGAAACAAAAGAGGCAAACTATGCAGGATTTGCTACTAGGTTTTCTAAGGCCAAATTTACACTGCAGGTTTTGATGCCAAATTCTGGTTCGTTGACTATATAAATGCACTATCCACTAATAATCATCCGTTTTCTGTGAATGTGTGAGACTTCTGGTTCATTAGCCACTGTACGGAAATAAGGAGACGAATAACAAAGAGCAGTAAACAGTAAAACAGTTTGCAGACTTTGCACTACAAACCAGTCTGTTCACAAATAAGATAATACAAAGTAATATGGTAAGAAACACCAGTTTGCAATAACAAGCAAGTTGAAAATAGCTGGAAGCGGATGACACTGAAAGCCAGACACCGTGCCCACTCTTACAGGAAAAATAAGGTGGACACACCTGCAGAAACCACCCAAGGAAGACCCGGAAACAGAGTTGCCAGTTCTGCGAAACAAAACCAGCCAAATTGTTTTTTAAAACAGACTAAAACTACACCAGTCATAATTTTTCTTCATTTTTCCCCTCTGTCAGGGGTATCCTCTGTCAAACCCGTAGACTGAAAAACAACCCGTGGCAACAGTGTAAAACTAGCCGATCTACAGGAAAACCACAGACTTGGCAACAGCGCTTGTGAGATGACGTCATACATTACCATTACCAGCTTTTTTAGTGACATAAACTGATGGAAATATGTGATCTGTCTGCTTACATGGCCGACACAAATACTTGTATCTGATTCATATCATATTTGTGTTTTAAAAAATGTTGCCTATTATTTCCCTTTTAGTGTCTGTCCTTTTTCGCCATTTAGAATACCTCAGCAGAACCATTCATTCAGTCACCATTGATTTTCCATGGGTCAAACACATTGTAAAAAAATGTTGATTTACTTTCATAACGTATTTCAAGAAATTTTGGGTTATCGTTTCCCTTTTTAAACTGTATGTGTCACCTTCTCTTGTTTGTGTCCTTTTTTCGTCATTGTACACCACACTTTCTCCTACTCAGAGGTGGCCTATTCTAGCCATAATGTCACCTACACACACATAGCTTTCTCTTGATTTACAGCACCTCAGTAAGCTGGACTACCTCTGTGTGTGTGTGTGCTATAAAGATGTCTCTCTTATTTATGGAACATCGAGCCCCGCCGACAATGTGTGATGCCTTGGGGAGCGTCCCAAGCCAGGAAGAGAGTGGCGGGGACCGTCCCCTGGGCCACCAGAGGCCAAATTCAAGGCTGCTGTTGTTTTGGAGACAATAGCCCATGCCTATCACCGACAGAGAGTCAGATGTGCTAAACACGGAAGATTGGTCCTCAGGTCCAACCCAGAGCTCACTGCCATTGTGAATAGTTCTTACTTTGAAATATATAGTAATGGCTGGACACATAGGCCGCCTCTCAACCTCAGTTACAGACAGCGGCACTGCCCGTAACCCTCCCTCTGGGAGTTATAACAAGTTTAAGGCATGTCCAATGTTAGTGTAATGACACAAAGAAGACCAAACATTTCATTTGACAGGGGATGGAAAAGATAAACAGACAAAGAAAATTTAATTTATTTGTTATTTCTTACCATTACTGCCATATTAATTTCTATTTTCTAGCTCTTTTAACATATGGGTCAACACAAAAGGAACAAAGGATGCTGTTACGGATAGTTAGCTTTTAGATCACAGGCCTTTAAAGTCGTAAAAAGCCATGTTTTAAATAGACTACTCTGCATCTGATTGGTCCACACCTGTTTTGGCCGCTGTGGGAGCAGGTGTACCTAACATTTAAAGGTTCAGAGTTCAACATCCCAGAGAGCGAAAGCGCAAAGGCGATGCTAAACCACAGACTGGGGCAAAAAATGTAAAGCTGGTGAGCAACCGGAGCTCAGAGGTCAAAAACACTGCTGACAGGGTGCATGTATCATACAGCTGTCTGGTTTGTGAGTGGGCACACATAGAGCCAAGGCTTTCATCACCAGCTGAACCCTTTCAGCCTTGTATCGCCTTATCATCACATTAAACTTGTTGTTAAGGCTTACAGTTGAAACCCAAGGGATGATGGGAAGGAATGTAAACAATCTGAGAAGACGTTTCAATAACAGATCTTTCATCACGAGGTCACTGCATGCATATTGTCACAGTAGCAGAATGTTTACCTTATGTTACAAAAATGCTATCTTTTGTCTGTATTTGCAATATTGATATGCTAAAACAGTTTACACTTCAAATAATATGACGCATCTTTATTGTGTAAATATAGAAGAACTGATTTTTACGCCTTCAGAAATACATAATTACTCAAATAGGCTTACACCTACACACTAACTAGCTAGTGAACTGAGATGTTACAAACAGGAAAAGGAAATCTTGTCTGCACACAAATGTTTAATTCTTTTAAATCCAAATACAATTTAAAAACAAATACATCTCTATCCTTCACAAAATTTCCTAAATTAATTCTGTCTGAACTGAAATATAAAGTTAAAACATTTTAACCATTGGCACAATTTCAAAATCATCTCATTTTAATATTTGCATTATGAACTGCAATTGGTGTACTTGCATGCATTAATTTGCCTCCGTTTAACCAGCTATAGTCTCATTTGCACTGTACATAAATAAAATGTACAATAAACATTGTATAAAATATAAGTTAATAACTTATGTTATTTAAATTAATAAAACAAATCTACATAATATATGTATACATTGTAATATATTGTTCACGTTGCACAGAATAATGCATTATTTAAATAAAATGCATGGGTCCCAATATTTTTAACCACAACTGTAACACACACACACACACACACACACACACACACACACACACACACACACATACACACACACACACACACACACACACACACACACACACACACACACACACACACACACACACATATATATATATATATAAAATCACTTTCTTTCTTTTTTTGCAGCCTTTGTTTTAGGAAATGCAAATCTAGCTGAACTCTATAATAGTGTGCTTCAAGGCCTTTAAGTGCTCTGACAGGACTAGACCAGAAAACAAAGGAGCTGTTTCTAAACAGATCTTCTACTTTCATTGGTGTCTATGTATCTGTCTTTCCTCCACCTTCTCTCCCCAGGCCAGCAGACAGCAGACGGTTTTAAGTGTGCTAATGAGTCATATTAGAGTAAGAACGTAACCAAATGTCAGAGGGAGCTTTAGGGGAGACTAATAAAAAGATAATAAACTGTATCTGGGAGTTCGTTCTGCTGTCACAGCCTCAGCACTGGCACAGAGTTTATTATAAGACCGAAACAAGTTTAGTTTCCCTAATCAGGCAGATCGACCTAGTTTGAGTCACCCCAAATACATCTTCATCAAAAACCATTAGTGAAATGGAATCTCACACACATCAACAACTAGCTTCAGACCAGGACGCAAAGTCACAGAAAGAAAATGAGAGTGCTGGAGTTATTCCAGTGTCTGACCTGGAAGAATCTGACGTGATCTGAAGCCATGGCCTGTCTGGCTCAGAGCAGAGGACGAATGGAGGACGAGACCTGGATGGTCCTATAACTCAAAGACTTTTATAGTGCAGATATAAACAGTGTGCTTGAGGGAAAAAATGTTCTGTAAAGACAGAGGGTGCATGGGATTGGTCCTCAAACAGATGGGATCTTTAAACACTCAGACATGAATTTCTATGAGAAAGAAAATGAGGATGCAGAATAAAAGACTGAATTATTAAATTCATAAAATGAGCCCTGCTTTGAAGGATGTACAGTTCTTTTATTACATTCTTTTAACTTTTTATTGAACAAAAGAATGCTGGAAAAATTCTAAACTTATATATAAGCAACAACACTGATAATAATAAAAATTATTTTTTAACAGAACATCAGCATATGTGACCCAGTCACAAAACCATAAGTCATAAGTATATTTGTAGCAATAGCCAACAATACATTTTATGGTTCAAAATGATTGATTTTTCTTTTATGCCAAAAATCTTTAGGATATTAAGTAAAGATCATGTATTTATCTACCGAAAATATATCAAAAATTAATTTTTGATTAGTTATATGCCTATGCTAAGACCTTTATTTGGATAACTTCAAAGGTGATTTTCTCAATATTTGATTTTTTGCACCCTCAGATTCCAGATGTTCAAATAGTTGTATCTCAGCCAAATATTGTCCTATCCTAACAAACCACACATCAATGGAAAACGTTCAGATGATGCATAAATCTCAGTTTCAAAAATGGACCCTTATGACTGGTTTTGTGGTCCAGGGTCACATATTAGAATGATTTCTAAAGTATCATGTGACACTGAAGACTGGAGTAATAATGTTGAAAATTCAGCCTCAGGAATAAATTACATGTAAAATATATTTAAATAGAAAACTTTTATTATAAATTGTAATAATATTTCATAATATTACTGTTTTCACTCTAGTTCACAGCCAAAAAATAGCATTTATCAGACTATTTTTGACACCCAGAACAATCTGACCTAAGTGCTAAAAACGAATAAAAAGAAATATTTCATTATTATTAAATAACATTCAACTCTAACTATAAGAACTGGGAATTTTAACATTCCCTCAACCAAAATGTACTTTTTGTAAATGTTTTAGAACACAAATTTGCTAGCTGTGAAAGATGCATGTAGGAACAACAGACACACAGGGAGGGCGAGAGAAAGCCGTGTGGTATAATGTCAGGTTGCATGGATCAGCATTTAGACTGACCTATCCACACATGGGACGTGCCATGTTTGCACTGTTACTGGATAGCTGAGAAACCCAGCTGTCTGTTCATCTCTTCACCCTTCTGACTTCTTAGATAAAGGCCCGAGGACGGCTGTACACTGCCCGTCACTGTCTCTAGTATCAACACACACTTATTCAAACACACATACACTAACATCCTCTTGTGTTGTATAACGGTCACCAAACCTATTAGTCCATCTGGGTATCTGGTGATGCACCGGGTTACAAATTACACGTGTCTGCCCAACCCACATGAATAAACAACAAACAAAGCCCTCGCCTAACGAGCTCATTTGCATGTTGACTAAATCCCAGCCAAATTGAGCAGACTGCATATTATTTTTCCCATGGCTGCTGAGTCCTCTTGAATCCTTATGCACTGCAGAGTGGAGTTTATACCATGAATGAGCACACGTCTACAGACGCCTTCTGTCACATGACACGTGCCTCACACAGGCTGCTTTTGTCTCTGCTCCTGTCAATCACTCAAGCTTCTGCCCGAAACACGGATATCACACTGGCTGTCTCTGTTTAACCCCCCACTTTTGCTCCACTAGTCGTTCCTGACCTTTGACCCCTGCTCTGTGAACAGCAGACTTGCACAGACACCTCTTTATATGGAAACAATTTAAAAAAGGTGAACCAAATCACCTCATAAGAGCACATATAAGAACTTTTTCCACTTGGAGATTTTTGAACAGCAAAATGCAGAATTAAAAAGCACTCTGAGAATTTCACTGTAATTTCTTTTATAGTAAGCTAAAAAAACACTTAGATTGTAGGCTTTGGTTTGACTGCATTCATACACTTGATTTCACATAGGTAAAGATGTTGAGGGCCTAAATGGATTTTCTTGATTGAATCAATGTTCTCCTGCAATTCTCTTTTATGTTGCCAATTCAAGTCTAAATGTTATTCTTTATATACAGCCATTTAAATAATGCAGCTAGGGGTTGCTTTTGAATGCCTAGATCCACTTCTATTTGAGGAATAAGTCATGTGGCGATGTACAGGGGCCGTTATTATTTTTGAATACCATACACATGCATAAAGAGAAATACTTCTACACTAGAGAGCAGATTTAACTGTGCATCTGGGGCAATAACTGGCAACTGTTACTTTCCATAGTTGCAAGAGTTGGTTTTTACAGCAAATAAGAGTCAAAACATTAAAACAAGCCCCTTTTCTGTGTGCATTTAACCATGTGTTTACTGTGGTAGCAAACAATTTAATACAGCTATTCATTAAGTCTAAATTGAAGAGTTGTACAACAAGATTTAGAAGTAAATCAATTCATGTCAAATTTCACCTTGATTCTGATAACATAGGCTACTGTGTTTTTTTATTTATTTATTTATTTGTAATTATTATTATTTTGGAGACAAATTTCTACAATTCATTCAGCTTACACATTTCAGAAAATTATTATATAATATATTTTTTTGGAACCTGTGATACTTTTGTTAATAAATAAAATTGAAAAAGAACAGCATTTATTTGATATATTTTGTAACAATATACACTACTGTACAAAAGTTTATATATATATATATATATATATATATATATATATACACACACACACACATACACACACACACACACACACACACACACACACACACACACTATATTATCTATCTAATCTATCTACCTATCTATCATATATATATTAATTTTATTTCTATTTTAGAAATATGTTTCATAAATACTTTAGCAAATTAATATTGTATTATTATTTAAATATATACAATATGTACAATGTTTTGAATATATATGGTTATTAAGTATTACAAATATTATCTATTATTATTATTATTATTAACTCATGTGCATGTATGTTCAAATATCATATTTTATATTTTCAAAATAAATTCTAAATGACAAGGTGATGTAATATGCTAATTTTATTTTATTGCATGCTGATTTTAAGAGCTCAGAAAACGACTCAAACTGTGCTGCTGTTGTTGTGGTGTAATATAAAAACAGATTTGTTTAGTGTGAATTTTTAGTATTCATCAGATGACACAGCGTTGTTCCTCTGGGTTATCTTAGCTGCAATCATCATCAGTCAAATCAGATTCAAATGCAGCTGCAAAAAAAAATAATAATCACCAATCTACTAACAAATGCATATACATCAGGACAAGCACAACTCTCAAAGGACCTGGAAAAAGGTGCGTATATTGTTGCTTTGCGACTACCGCACTGCTACAAAACGTGAATACAGATGTGACATTTAAATATTATGACAGAGCCGCAAGTGTAATCATCTTCAAAGTTAAATATTGAAGAGCGGATTAAAGCTGACATTACCTTAATTCCTCAATGTCACTCATAAAACAAGAGCACACTTCATTTGACAGGCCTGGACGCCTGGCTTAAAATGAAAACCGCTTTCAAACAGCTACTTTTCTCAAATTTCAAAATAGCGATGAACGCTAATGGTTCTCACACCACCACAAGGTACCAATTATTGGATAGCACGTCTGCTTCCCAGAAGACCTTGCTCAAAAATCAACAAATATAATCATGCTAGCTGAGATCTAATCTATCCAACAGACGGTTTGAGGGGAGAATACAGATTCTGCTAACAAAAAAACAGCATTATGAAGTGCAACTGACTTGTGAGGGGCAGTTCGATTCACCCCGGATGCATTGAAATGGAAAGGTTAAGAAACAAATTAAGATAAAATCCTTAATTAACATGTTATTCTCATTTCCCCTTCAGACCCCAGAGGTTTACAGCAACAGTCGCTAAGAGCGAGGAATTCTGGCAATGCCCAACACTCCTGGCAAACTTATATGTAACTCATTAATACCACAAACAATATCCCACCACACAGACACGCACACACAACCTCCTGACGTACTGCTGCGGGCCAATTTGGTAATCAGTCCTCAGAGGGTTTACCGCGCATGGAGACAAAGGAACTTGCTATGCACATACACGTTCTCAGAGATATCAGCGTCAAACATACACAGAGAGACGCATGCAGGAGACGAGGCTGTTAAAAATAAAACAAAAACACCTGTGTCAACCCATAACCCAGCACAACCTGTTTTCCTCCATGAGTCCTTAATTATCAGCCAGAGAAAAGGGAGGTGGAGGGGGGACAAGAGAGAGAGAGAGATAACTGCAAAAATACCCTCCTTCCTCTGGTGCAGCACACCTAACAAACTGAGCTGCGGCGCTTATATTTAGCTGCTTAATAAGACAGCTGGGACTGATTGGATCTCTGGAGCCTTTGAGGAGAGCAGAAGCTCATGTCCGCTGGGTTTCCAGCAAACAGTCTTAAAATGCCCAGTTAATATTTATTTGCATACATGGCACTAATCGGACAAGCTGCAAATGATAAAGTATGCCTCTCTCGCTCGCTCTCTTGCTAATTGTGGCACATTTTCGCATCAGTGTCCATTGTTTCTCATTAGAGTCCAGTGCAAACAGCAGATCCGGTTGGTGTGCGTTTGTTTTCAGAGCCAGATTTTAGGGAATGGAGAGTCTGAGCGGTTGGGGGGAAGCGAGTGCTGCTGCGAGAAACGGCGTCGGTCCAAAACGAGCTTTGCATTCGTGCCAGCTCGGTCTGCAGACCCCCCTGCATTGTTAGCTAACAGATTTGACTCTTTAGCCGATGGAATAAATTAGCTGCATTTTTTCCTTTCTCCTCTTTGCCCTTTTGACTCGCCATGTGATTTTAATTTACAAGAAAGTTTTCTTTAGGCTACCTGGGACCATTAAAACAAAAAGTTGGCCTTGTTTTTGCAAGCACTGATATCAGTGAGGTTTATTCGGGTACATTTCATGAAGATAAACGACCTAGTGAGATCTTGCTAATGAAAATGTTATGAATGTTTGCCTGTGCAAAAAAAGTAAGCATATTCTGGATGGTTGTCAGGGTGTTGCTAGGGTGTTCTGGGTGGCTTTTAGGTGGTTAATTAACAAAACTTAACAGGAGACTTTCTTATTTGTCAAATCTTATACAACAACTTAACTTTCGGTCTCACCAAAAAGTATTAAGTGACTCCAGAAGAACTGACACTTCGCTAATCTTAGAAAGTTTTGGATCGGTAAGATTTTATGATTTCGATAAGAAGTTTCCTATGCTCACTAAGCTGATTTATTAGATCGAAAATACAGTAAAAAAAAAAGTGATTTATTTATATGTATGCTTTCTACTTTAATATAAAGTGTGGTAAAGCTGAATTTACTCCAATCTTCAGTGTCACATGATCCTTCAGAAATTTTTCTTATATGTTGACTGTTTTTTAAGAAGCTCAATATTATCAATGCTTAAAACATTGCTTAATATTTTTGTGGAAATTGTGATTCTTCAAAGAATATACAGTTCAAAAGAACAGCATTTATTTGAAGTATATTTATTGTAATTTATGGTCACTTTTGATCATTTTAATGCACCCTTGCTGAATAAAAGTCTGAATTTCTTTAAAAAAAGAAAAGAAATAACAATCTTACAGACTTGCAACTTTTAAACAGCAGTGCATTCCCTTTTAAAAACATTTCATTAATCATTAATGAATAAGTTTTATTTAATTCAGTTGCTTTGGCCAAAACATCCAATTTAATGATACATTAAATAAAGGGAATCTAAGGTTGGACATGGAAAAGATTTTCCACTTCCAAAAAAAGAGCATGAAAAACTTGAGCATCAATACTCTATGATATTCCAGTCCATGGCTCATTTTCCTATTTCAATGTAAACACATAGATATTTTTCACCCGATTTACCATCTAACAGGTAAAAATCAAGCACACCCCCCAAAAAACGTATGTACTGAAATAAAGCAGCCATGTATTCTCAGGGTTTTGTATTGGCTTTTTGCAGCACAGTTATTTTCTCAATGATTTCGATCAAAGCCTATGCATCTGCCAGGCTACAATGACAGTGTATGTGAGTTATACATTTTCTCTCATGTAGCTCCAGTCCAGCAGGTCTTTGTGAAGGCAGCCGTAGTGTGAGATACCTGCAGAGTGCTGTGAAATAAACTCTGTGAATCTCTCGGCGCTGTCGCAGGGAGCATCTCGCATTCACTTTGCATTCCGCACCTGGCCTCAGCAGAGAGCTCCCGATTAAGGGGATCATTTGCAGGCGGGATGCTCAGAGAAAATAGCACAGCGAGTGTGTTTGTGCATGTGCGTGTTGCTTCTGAGTGGGCAGATTACAAAGAGAGACCACTGCACACTGGCTTGTTGGCTGTCCCTATATGGTGCATTGTCCCTGCCCCTCTTTCCAATCTACATCCCCCATATACACACCACGGCCATAGTAGCACATTCTCCCGAGAGGGAGTCCTATTGATCAGACAGGCATCTCCCTAATTAAACTTGAGACCAGAGAAGAGAAAAGCAGGAACAAGGGGGAGGGAAGACAAAGAGAGTGAGGAAAAAAGAGGAGGAATAAAAAAGCTGTATGCACTGAGACCAGGCGCACTTGTTGTTCAGAGAAGAATGGAGGTGGAGAGATGGGAGAATGATTCTGACAGAGAGAGAAGTGTTGAAAACAGCAGCCGCTCAGCAAAAACATGACATGCAACATCCAGGGAGCATTAAAGAGCCGCCGACAAAACCAACAGGAAACTTTACTATTTGATTCTGATCCATCTTCAGGGTTTTAAATGCTCTTGGGATTCAATTAAGAGCGACAATTATCTCATTCACTGTTTCTCGGCTCCATTGCCCCCTCCAGGCATAGAATGCGGTGATTCAGGAAAAGACAGAGAGAGAGAGAGCGAGAGAGAGAGAGAGAGATTTTCCCCTGCGTAATCTTTTTGCTTCTTAGATAAACTGCTCTTGTGCTCACCCAAAGGGAAAGCGGTTGCTACAATGCATCCCAAATGACAGTTTAGAATGCAAAAGCAACTGTGCCAGAGAAACAATCGAACCGTTCCTAGTTACACCACTATATCAAAGTCAAGTCAAGTCCATTCTTCTTATATCAGACTAAGTAAGAAAAACAAGGAAATATCATTCCTCCAGCACCACAAAAACACATTATAATGAGTCTTAGTAAGAAAATGAAGTTGGGAGGTGTAACAGTACAGCCCATTTAATGCTAATTGCTAAAGCCAATAACGATATAAACATTATTATTACTTTTTCACTTTTCATACCTCCACATTGAAGAGACTTGAGGGTAGGGCTAAAATATTCGTAATCAGACTACAGTTATGTTTTATTAATTGCATGATTACTGTACATATAATTCACCCAATGGCAATAAATTATTAAGAGTTTATTGATTCTCCCTAATTCTTCTTTTTCATCTTTTAAATATCCCTTTCTGTATTATCCTAACGCTTATATTACATTCAGAAAATCAAAGAGATCAGTCAATAATCAGGTGGCTACAGAGCATTTGACCAATGGATTTACAAAATATCATTTCAGGTTTAAGAAGTGTTTGAACATTGCTTCAACTACTGATGAACACATGAATTTTTTTTTAACTATCACTCAGTAGGTTATTTAATGTATTACTATGGCTTTGGAAGGCTTTTGTCTTTCACACACATATTAAAATGCACAAATTCACGTTATTTGTTACATGTAAATGCAAGCATTCACAATATTATTTCTATTATTATTTTTTATTTTTTTTTTGCCTTCTGAAAAATCTTTCACCTAATATATTTACTTGAAGTAACCGGAGATCAAAATATTTCAATAATAAAATTTCACATTTGCATGTTCACGGTTCTCTGTTGGTTAATGGTCACATGACATGCAGGTAAACAAATAAAATATCTAATTTTTTAGTGCTATGTTTTGATTGATGTTATTCTTAAGTTACTTATTTTAATTTGATAGTTTTATGATTTAATTCATTATTAGCTTTTCATTAAACTCGCGTAGCCCCTGCAGTTCATTAACAAACACTGGGAAACCTTGGCGTAACATAATGTTTAATGCACTTTATGTTGTTAATTACAATGATGGAATATATTTTCCAACTCATTGTATTTTTAAATAAATATGGTACAAGATTATCCTATTTAAATCAATGTGATAAATGGTAAATGACCAAAAGTAATCTAAAAGTAGTCTGATTACTGTATATTTACCTAAAACGTGTAATGTAATGGATTAGGTTACAAACTACAATTTTTCTCATGTCATTTGGAATCATTAATGGACTACAACTTCTAAGTCTTCTAATCTATCCAGCTCTGACTAGAAGTGATATTTATCTTCAATTTTTTTTTTCTTAACACATCATGTCTCATATTTTATGCCTCTTCACCTCTGTAAACAAGTGCACTCTGGGTAAAAGATTGTAATTGTAATTTTTGTGTGAATAAATGTCTTTGTTTTGGATCATTATTATGTTTTAAAAATGTTGTGTAGAACACAGAAGAATATTAATATTAATATAAAGTCAACAAAAAAGCCTGCAATCCCAGTCCTGGGATATAAAAGCGCATGTAATTAAAGAAACGCCCAGTTGTGCATATAAGATGTGACCAGGGACCTTAAGATTATTATTTTAAGAGATCATTTTCATTCACGTCAAATTAAATATGGCATCTGCTATGACAAACTTCAACTGTAAATGCATCTAAACCCATTAAATAACATACTAAATTATATAAAATAATACATATAGTAGTAAACAAGACTTCAAATTACTTATAAAGTTATAAATATGCAATGAGCTCATGATATTCTGACTGTCTCAATGGTTTCAAAACATCTGGCACAAAAGCAATATATCTAACACAACAAGAAAACACTATAAAAGCTGTATGTTCTTGACAAATGCAGTGATTTGCCTTGCTGTGTGGATCAGACGGGGTTGTATACAGCGTGCAAATCTGGGGTGTGTAGGATAAGACCTGTCAAACACATTAGTGTGAGCTGGAGTATGTATGTGTGTTTGTGTTTCACCCCGAGACACACCAACGCATCAGCGCTGTCTCTCCTGATCACTGATTGCTCCTGATAGTAATTTGATGTGCTGCAGCTCATCAAACCACGCTGCCCCACTTTCAACCATCCTGCAACGCTAAACAAACCTAATGCAAGCCTCAAAAAGCAAAAGTAAACATCAGAGAGCGGCTTCCTCCCCCAAGCAGCCCACTTGCCAGGCTCACTGCCACCCCGCCTGGGCACATCGCCTGCCTGCCATCACAGCTATCCGTCTGTAACCGGCCTGCTAATTACTGCTGAGAACAGACAGAATAGAAGAATAAAGTTAGCAGCTACTCGCAACAGACACAATGTGGAAAACCACAGTCTTGATAAACAAAAAGTCGATTAAAATGCGCTGCTGAAGTACCGCAAGGCTAACTGCTACACTAATGAGGGAAGAACTGCTAACAGCTAGAAGTAAACAAAGACAAGGCTGTGGAATGAAATGGAATTTGTCTGTTCTGTCGACATGGAGATGCTAAGCTGTTTAGAGCAAGCAAGGCTTTTACAGCAGGAAATCCTCAACAAGTGTTTGACATTTCCTACTGGAACAGGAAGTTTAGCTTTGACATGTTGCAGAGCTGTCTCATTTTAAAAAGCTTTAAACATATCAGGAACCATTTTTAGCTACTGGCTATAGTCGGTTGCAAGAGTAATAGTGGGAGGGGAACTCATTCTAATTGTGCAACTGATTTGACTAAAAAAATAAAAATGGTACACATCCTTAAATACAAGATGAAATCACATCAGGCTAGCCGTCAACAGTGTTGTTACTGTTAACTAAAAATTGTTTAAGTCATTGAAATAAAGCTGAACTATAGGCCTATTAGATTAACGTGTAATGATGAAACTCAAAATAATTGAAATTTCATGAAAAACACAAATATTGTAACTAAAATTAGCTTAAGTTTAAGTTTTAATATGAATTCTTTTAAAATGTATTTCTTTTATTTTTAAAAAGTAATAAAAGTAACAAAAGCACTTTAATTACTGTATGGGTTTTGCTATTTATATACTATCATAGTATTTCTTAATATTTTGAATTAGCATTTATTTTTATATTTTTCGTTTTCATTTAAAATTGAGTTTTAGTTTAAATGAAAACGAAAAAATATAAAAATAAATGCTCATTTAAAATATTAAGAAATACTATGATAGTATATAAATAATATTTATATATTATTTGTTGTCATATAAGTACATAGTCAAAAGGGTTATGATGACAGCAGTTTTGAAAAATGTTTTTAAAGCAGTGATTTTGCATTATGGTTTCATACTAAATCGAATTAAATAAACTAAATTATATTTCCAGGTATCACAATATTTTACAGTATTGTGCTGTTGGGCAACATGTGAACACAATAAAAACACACTTGCATTAAAACAGTTTGTATAAGGTTAAGGTTAATTAGCTGAAGAGGAATCAGGATGGTATTTTTCATAAATATCAGGTAAGGGCAAAAAATTTCAAATGTCACTTGCTAAAAATGTATGCAGTTTATTAATTACAACATTTGTTTTCCAAAACAACGATATTGTCTCTTTTATAATTTGCTGTTTCATTAGTTATTTTATTTTACTACAAAAGATATAAAGTGTGACAACATACCCCAATATCAAAAGCTAAAAGTTCCTTCAAGGAATAAAACATTTTACTCAATACTTTTACTTGGAGTAACCAACTAGCCCCAATCTTGTGTAAGATTACAATAGCATGACCTCAAGGACAACAAACATGGACTGAAATCCGCAAAAGAACTCTATAAAATGATAAAAACACAACTCAGACTGTAATTGAATGCAGTTTTGCACCCCACAGTTGATGGATAGTGTATTCCAGTCAAATGTTTACCTTGTAGCAGTACTGTGTAAACAGAATGAGAACAAACAGCCGATGTACTTCGGAGAGATAGAGGAGCTCGCAGCTTTCATCACTGGCTCGTATAGATTTTGTGTCTTAAATTCGGGTGACCTTATGATGTCTCCAAATGGCTGGAGTTCATCTTTCTGTACACAACCAGAGGTAAAATAGAGGAGAAAAGGAGGAGGAGGAGAAGGGAAGAGATGCAATTCTGACAGGGGAATATGAGAGCGAGAGATAGAGGGGGAAGGGAGAAAGACAATGAGAGAAAGAGAAAATGATGGATGACAGGTTCAACAAATGGCAATAAGTCTGTGAACCTGTGGCTTCAGCACCTCAAGAGCCCACAAAACTGCATAAGCACGCATACATGTGGCAACACTCATGAAACATTAATAATCTCTATTGATCACGTCTGTCCTTCACAGGGCGAGTGTAACACACATGCTCTCGCATACACAAACACTTATAGATGTGCCACATGGGACTCCGTCTAAAGCTATCGAGTTAAATAAAAGGAGGAAGTGCCTTCATGTTGATTTCTTCTAAAATATCCGCAGCCTTCTCTTTCTTCAATATTGTGTCTGGAAGCTTCAGAACTGAGGTGTCAAAAAGTCACACATTTCATTTATTGCGGGACAAGAAGAAAAACTCTTCAACATCTATTGCTTTCACTATCTTCCCATTTCCCACAATAAAATGCGGTGCTGGCGACCGCACAAGGTCACGGGCATCGAGAGAATTAATATTTCACTCTTTATAGGTCTCCTCCTCTCGCCATTCCTCGGGACAGAATCTATTTCCAGGGAGAGCAGGATAAGTGATTGGAGAGAGTGGCTGGCACGAAACGTGCATGAAGAAAGACCTCTATCACAAACTTATTTGAAATCATAGGAGTGTGTGAAAAATGATCTCATGAAAACATTTGGTTGTGGAAGAACGATCAAAGTGTGTGTGTTATCTACTGTTTTGATGTTTAAAAGTTGAATATCAGTCATTTGTGTACGAGGGAATGTAGATGTTCTGTCAGTCAATACAGCTTCCCTTATGCCTTTATGTAAAATCGAACACATGCTGCTATTTTAAAAAGATAGTAATGGTTCTACATGCTCATATGAGGACCTGAAGATTTGGTTTGGTCCACACACTGCAAATGGTGTGACTATATAAAAACATATAAATCAAAAAACGTGACGTCACCTGTAGGAATCTGAAGAGCGTTTTTGAAGCTCTAAGAGGGTGGAGCAGGCCATTGCCATCTTGGCAGCGCGTCACTCCCGGATAATCAAAAATCATTCACACTTTACTTTAGGGCTTCATTAGTTAACATTAATTAATTCATTAGTTAACATACAATTAACTTCCAATGACAAATTCTTCTGAATCTTAATCTTAGTGTGGCGAGTGGGGCGGGACCGAGGGACGTGAGCAGGCGAGGAGGATGCCGCCATGGACACTCGAGGCGGTGGACTGGAGCGAGTTGTCGGGGACGGGCGAGCTCGCTGCCGACCGCCCACGATATGGAGGGGCGGCTGCCCTCCGTGAGGGAGCGGAGGAGTCGGCGCCGTTCGCCAGGGGGCCGGAGCCTGCTGCCTCCGTGAAGGTATCCGGAGGAGCAGGGAACGGGGGACTCCTGCCGGCTGCCCAAAACCGGAGGAGCCGTTGCCGTCCACCGGGCGGCGGAGGGGTGTCGTGTCGTCCGCCGAGGGCCGTCCAGTGCCACCGTCAGGCACCGCGGAGGAGATCGCCCAGCCGGTGGAGGGCCGAGCAGCAGTGCGTCTGGGAACCGGAATTTTTTTTTTTTTTCTCTCCCCTCTCTCGTCTCTGTCGCTCCTCCTTCCATCTCCTTTTCTCTCGCCTCGTCTGTCCTACCCCAAGGTTCCCGCAGGTCCCTGTGAGCGGGGGGGGGGGGTGGGGTGGGAGTTAGAGCGCAGTCTCGTGGGTACCCCCCGGCCTGCGAGGAGCGATGGGGGGAAGTGGCGAGTGGGGCGGGGCCGAGGGAAGAGGGAACAAGGAGGGAGGCCGGCAATGATTGGGAAATCAGTGACACCTGCGACCCACTGCCGGTCTCGAGTCCCACGTAGGAGATGGAAGGATATAAAGCTGGAGCGACGACAGTGAAGGCCTGGGCTTTTAGTTGTGTTTTGGTTTTTATTTTGTGCGCATCAGTCGTCCGTGAGGGGCTGGTGCGCTGTTTTGTGTTTATTTTGAATTATTAAATGTCGTTTGATTGTCCGCCGGTTCCCGCCTCCTTCTTGCCGATGACTAGGATGTTTTAATGCATTACACTTAGGTATTCCAATATTTAATAACATGTTGTTAAAATTGAAAGTTGCAGCTGTGTTATTTAATGAGATAACATGAAACTAACACTTGTATTTTTTTAAAATAAAGATTAATAACTTATGTAGCAAATGTAGCTATTGCTCATTGTGAATGTTAATAGTTAACTAATGAGGTCTTATTGTAAAGTGATACCGATTGGTCTTTCTAGTTATTTTGCACTTTAATCTGTGTAAAACTTGTAACTTTATATATTTTTCTGTATTTTGTTATGAGAAAAAAAGTTATTTTACCCGTTATATTGTATTATGACCACTTTTTAAACTAAATTTCATTACCGTGATAATACCGTATACCGTGATAAAAGCATTAGCAATTAATCACAACAGGAAAATTGGATACCGGCATATCCCTATGTGACCCATCAAAAATAACTATACAAATTAATCAATAATAGTGATCATATTATTGCACTTTTTTAAAAATAAAATAATAAACTAAAAAATAAAGTGATAATACTATTTTATTTAAAAATAAAAAGGGAGTATTAAAAACAAAAACAATTATTTTACAGTAAACTTGAAAAAAAAAATGCTAATATTTTTATTTGAACCTTTATTATTTTTAATTTGAATTATTTTCATTTTTCATTTTCAAACTTAAAATCAGCAAGCTTTTATTTTGGCGGGTGGCCGTCAAGTAAGCATATGTGTTTCCGGGTTAAGCACTTCCAACTGTAGAGCATCAGTGAATGAAATGTCACAGTTTTGCATTGTGCTTTGAAAACATTAGCCTAGATTTATGCTTTTAGCTTGAATAGAGATCTTATACAGTACAGTTTGTCGATCTAAAATGGTAATTGTGCATTAACAGCTGTAAACCATGTCGGTACACAAACACACACTCTGAACTAATTTACACAGCGCTTATTTTGGCTTAAATTTCTTATTTTGGCCATGCATGCAGACCTGAGGATTACTTATGTGCACCCCTGTATATATACACACACACACACACACACACACACACACACACACACACACACACACACACACACACAACTTTAAATAAAAACTATCCACACTCAGTTATTCTATATGTATAGCACCAACCATATATCTATCACTTGAAGGATCTTTAAAGCAATTTGTGTTGTTAAGATCTTTCCACTCATCATGTCACATTCTACTTGGCTCCCGAAATGAATTATCTTTAGCTTCTGCATATCAATTCGAGCGGCTGGATAAAACTCAGCATCTGCTAGTAGAGTCACATTTGACATACTGGCAAATTATAACCGCACACGAGTTAAATTAACTACCGTAAGCACCCAAGGGAGCAATAAACCCTCTGACTGCAAACATGCTACAGTTATGTCAAAAGCAACCTTTAGGATGACAGCCCACCCAGCAACAACACTCTGCATTTCCATAGCCAGATGTAACAATTTGATTAGATCAGGTTAATTGGCCTCATCTGCCTGGGATCCACAGACATCGTGTTTCTCTCAAATCGAAGCGCTCCTGTCAAACGAAACTAAATTCGTGGCAACTGTCATGCATCTCGTTTGTTATAAAGCAATATCTGAATGTTACCTCATTTGCTCATAGAGTCACGCACAAAAGTTTGCAGTTATCAATGCAGCATAAGCACGGAAATGCATCTGTAATTTGTTCTGGAGCGCGGACCGGATGTACACAGATGGATGGACTCTGAAATGTAATTTTTGGGCCAAATGCGATGGGTCTGGCCCAGCAGGAGATACAGAGTGGTACCGCAGGCACAGAGAGCTATAACACACAGCATCCAGCTAATGGACAAACACCATTACAACGCTTTCCACTCGGAGAACTCAGCAGGTTATATTTCATCTACATGCTCTCGCTGCTTTCCAGATGTTGGCCCTCATATACGCACACAAACTTGCCCTGTGTGTCATTACTAAGGTAATGTCTACAAGTGCAGTGTGTTTGCTGAGTGGACTGAGGCGGTAGGCCACAGCGGGAGTAGTGAATACACACACACACCCGCTCTGCTCTACTTGCTGCTGCAAAGATGACTGAACAACGAGGAGAAATGATCAGTGTTTCGACTTGACTGGATTCACCTCTGCCTGGCCCACTATAGTGGAGGAGAATGAGATGAGGAAAGAAAAGAGCAGAGAAGAGGGGTCTCACTGCTGAGGGAGGGTTTGAGAGACTCAGGGGCTTCATAGCCGGAGAGATCGACATGTCAGCAGCTCACACACAAACACACACACATACTGTAATACAACATGCCTGTTCCCCTGCAGGTACTTCTGTAATGGTTTCACCTTACTGTGCTTTCTGTAGTTACTGTCTGTTACAGCTGCTACAGGGATGGACTTGGCCTCGAAAACAGCCCAGGACTTGCCTGCTGTATATAGCTCAGAAGCTTTCAAACTAGGGTCTAGAGGGTTCTATGGGAAATATATATATTTTAGGACTATCAAAGTTAACTGTAAATTTTGTATTTAATGTAAAGCAAAACACACACACACACAAATGCATATGAATTGAAGTGAAAATGAGTCTTTTAATTTAAACATATAAAATATAGGATACACACAGCAAAAAAGTATGGATAATATTTTAATAATTTGTGTAAACTTGCAGTACAGAAACAATAAAAAGGCAAGTACATTTTGTCTGTCTTTTATTTTTTACATAAGAGACAAAAAAGTGAAGTGAAGTGACATTCGGCCAAGTATGGTGACCCATACTCAGAATTTGTGCTCTGCATTTAACCCATCCGAAGTGCACACACACAGAGCAGTGAACACACACACACACTAAGAACACACACCCAGAGCAGTGGGCAGCCATTTATGCTGCGGCGCCCGGGGAGCAGTTGGGGGTTCGGTGCCTTGCTCAAGGGCACCTAAGTCGTGGTATTGAGGGTGGAGAGAGAACTGTACATGCACTCCCCCACCCACAATTCCTGCCGGCCCGGGACTCGAACTCACAACCTTTCGATTGGGAGTCCGACTCTCTAACCACCAGGCCACGACTTCCTTAAAAAACAGAATGAGCAATAAAGAATGTGATTGAGCAAGAGATAAAGGGGTAAAATGATATATTAAACAGACGGTAAAACAAACAAAAAAACGATAGTTTGAATGAACAATAGAACAAATGACAAATAAAGCAATAAAATGTAGAATATGACAATATGAACAAATTATAAAATGTAGCATGAAAACAATACAATGACAGAATGAAAGAAAATGATAGAATGATGGATGGATGATAGATAGATATGATTATTGAACTGTATGTCCGAGTTGTGTGTGTGTGTGTGTGTGTGTGTGTGTATACAGTATATATATTTTTTTTCTTCCCAATAAAATGTTTTTTTTTTTTTAGAAGAAGAACAATCCATACTCAATTATTCTTTACCAGCCATATATAACTAAAGTGAGTTTATCAGGATGTAAGAAGGAAAAAAAGAAATATTAAACATGTTCCTATTATTTTCCAGTCAAAATCACCTGAATGCACATCATATCATAATTCCGACTTCCAAACTCCATTGGAAAATTTCCAGGAAGACTTGAAGGCAGAATTACAAAATACACACAGAGTACAAAGAATCCACAGACACACAAATGATGCTTGTACAGAAAAACACGCGCACACACGCAGAGGCCATGAGCACAAAGAGGTAATTTCAGCAAATTCAGCCATGTGCTCCTCCAATGCCTAATGGCGGTTCTTAACTGCAACATCTGTCTATCTTTCCCCCTGGAGGACCACACTTGTTGGGCGCATTTGCTTGTTTTTTCTGCACTAACCCTTTTACAGTCTCCATTCGGTTTAATGGTGAGACAACAAAGACATGGTGTTCTAGGAGGGAGGATGAGGCTTGGCTCTTCTTTGTTTACATTAAGAAGCAAGCAATTATTTAAATAAACAATTTCAGTTATAATTCAAACTTTCAGGGCTTTTCATCCATATAGAACATCAACAACAACAGATGTCTGCTTTAAAAGAAAAATTATATTGAAGTAAATGGGTTTGTGCATTTATATTGACCATTTATTGAAAAATGTGAGCACAATTAATTTATTTTTGTTTTTAAATCATAAAATTATTTTTCATTTAGTCATATGCATTCATTTGAAACTATTTTCTACTCTAACAGAAAAGGCATATAATTTTTAAAAACATTGTTTTAATTCACATTTATTCACACTGCTCTGGGTGTGTTCATGGTGTGTGTGTGTGTGTGCTCTTGTTTTTGTGACATATCAGGACACAACTCTGTATAATGACATGGGTATGACACAGGTATTACAAGGAAAGGGTGACTTATGAGGACATAACCCATGTCCCCATTTTTCAAAACGCTTATAAATCATACAGAATGAGTTTTTTTGAGAGAGTAAAAATGCACAAGGTTTCCTGTGAGGGTTAGGGTTGGTGTAGGGCCATAGAATATACAGTTTGTACAGTATAAAAACCATTACGCCTATGGGATGTCCCCACTTTTCACAAAAACAAACGTGTGTGTGTGTGTTTGTTCACAACTGGGTGGGTTAAATGCAGAGCACAAATTCTGAGTATGGAACACCATATTTGGCCAAACATCATGTCACTCACTCACACATTCACTAATGAATAAAATAGTTTGCGTAGTTGCAGCAATAGCAGAGTTGCTGGGGACTATTTTCAGGGGCTGCGTAATATCACTATGCCTGCTGCACCCATGGTACGGCAGCAAAGTTCCTTGATTATTACGCTGAAATTTGAATATAGTTCCTAGCCATATCGGCCTAGAAAATCACAACTTTTCATTTTCCGTCGGTCTTAGTACATCATACAACGACAAAGAGTCAAGTTTTAATTAATAAAAATATAGAAACTCTTTGGTCATTTTTAAAAGGAGATGCTAACGGTCTAATCAGATTCAAAGATCTATGCAAAGCTAAGCTAAAAGTACTACCACCAGACCTGGAGATTGGCTGAATTCGAAAACGGTAAAACTCAACTGTTTAACTCTAGGGAAGTTGGAAAATGAGCCTATTTTCAAAGAGAGTGGAGTGTTCCTTTAAATGACATACTATAAAGTAATATCTGATTGTGGTCTCAGTCGTACTAAATTTAAATCATCTTTTGTTTCTGATTATATGAATATAAACTATACTGTATATTATTATTATATCTTTTCATTGACGTAATCATCTCTGCATCTTCTTGTTTTAGTGTAATTCAAGCAGGCTCTGACAGGAAGTAGCCAGTATATAGATTGCTCTGCCTCTGTTATGTAGGAGGTAGTGACAGAATCACACCGTCAATGCAGCACTGTAACAATGTTTTATGGTTCTTCCTTATCTGCAACAGCATCCAGGAATCAAAAGCACCACACTTGCCTGCCTTCACCTAAATCAAGGATGCAGCTCAGGGCTAAGGGTGTTATGCTGCACTGTCGAGGTTGTTGTCTTTTGTCCACCGCTCCTCACTAATAATAATATAGCAGCCATGCAGGAGCGGAGAAGATACATCCTAATTTGCAGATGCTGATTAGCTGTCAACAGAGGAAGGGAGAGAAATGACCGCTCCCCCTGTGCTCCAGAAGCTGCAGGTACAAAGACTTTAACCCTCACACCTCTCCTCCCCACCTCCATCTTTCTCTCTCTCTCGCTCTCTGTTTGCAGCAGTCTCTCAAGGCCTCTGTAATTTATGAGCCCAGCGTGAGGTGTCTGTATGGCTCACCTGTAGGTCAGAGCCATTCAGTAGCATGCAGAGAGATAAGCAACAGATGATAAGCATGCAGAGAGGTTTCTCGCAGCTTGACCACACAGTTCCCTGCGGTCTTCGTTGCATACAAACACACACACACACACACACTTACAGAGGCATGCATGCTCTCTCTACTCCACAGGGGACAGAAATATCCACATTCACATTGCTTGGGCACACAAGCATAACCAGATATATATACAGTAGCTATCTATATATAGCCATACACTCACATACACATTTATAAACATTATCAATAACATCTTATATTACTGGTAATATATACATACAATAATGTAACTTAATATACAGTGAAATAAGTCGTTATTAATGAAATATAAAGCATATTTTTTATTATATTATTAAACATGTCTATAGCGGTGCATCTTAAAATCTATATCTAAATCTCGATAGATAGATGAATTGAGTAAGTAGAAACACTACAAAATTAAAAAAATTCTATTTATTCATTAATTTTATAGTGTAGACATCGATATATACATGGAGTAGGCTAGCCTAGAATAGCCCTGTAAGGGTCCTTCTAAAAGACAGAGGTGACCTTGCAGTGCCTGGTAATATTTTGCATCTTAATTAATTTAGAAGATCTGAGCTGAGTCAAAAAGGCCCACTGGGTCCCAGCATGATGGGGAAACAGTGAAAGTGTGTGCAGGAGAGAGAGAGAGAAAGAGAGAGAGCGTGAGTGAGAAAGCTGATTGATTTGGCTCAGGAAAGGAAAAGAAGGCTGATTTCACTACAAAAATGAAGTAGTGATGTGGAAATGTCCAAAATCAATCTCTATTATCAACCACTGCTTGAGCAATTAGCCCACATAAAACAAGCTGATGAATTGGTTTGCTCTGCCGTAGAAGTGGAGAGGTTAATAATTGAGATGAACCATTACATTCGGCTTTGCTCATTACACAACCCACAAAGACATTATTCAGCAATCATTCAAAGAATTTATCAAAACAATATCAGGCACAAAATGGCATGAAGGAATCCAGGAAATTCAATCGGTTCTGGGTTTCACAAATCAAAACTGTAAAATATCTTGTACGAGATTTAATTTTAATTCCATTGCCAAATGATGAGATAATTTCAATGCTTAAAAAAAAAAAAAAATCTTGTAAAAAATGAAAATGACTTTTCACAGTCTGTGTGGCATGAATGCAATCCAGTAATTATATTATCCAGTACTTTGTAATAGGGCTACTCAATTATAACAAAAACAATAATCAAATTTATTTTGTTCAACATTGTAATCACAAATATATTACCAAAATGGACCATATGACCAAAACCTTAAATGAATAATTCATTTAAAGATAGAAATATCCATAGCATATATTTTTATATATATTTTCTGTAAATTTCAGAATTCTCAAAACAAAATAAAATAAAAAATAGTCTTCATAATAATTCAAAATAATCAAACTGTTAGTGATAAAAAACAAAGAACAAATAGGCTACAATAGAATGAAAAGAAACAAATTAAACAAACTGGGATTTAAGTTTTTTTATGCATGTAAGTATTCAATTAACAACCTACTACAGAAATGGAATAATCTAAATAAACGGCATAGTCTTCACTGTAAAGGCTGATTTATACTTCTGCGTCGAACCTACGCCATAGCCTACTTATAGATGCACATCCTAAACTGTAGCCTACGCTGTAGCCTGACGTGCACCTCTCCAAAAATCAAACAGTGCCTCAATTCTACGCGGACTGCAAGCACTGTGATTGGTCTGCTAGAATCAATACTTACTTGAGTTTTGTCTGTGTTTATGTGCACTCTAATATATTTAAATGTTACACCTTCTTATATAAAAATTAGCAAAGAACAAGTGTCTTATCATTTATTATATTAAATAGCACTTTACAACAGTAATTGTCCGCGACAAACAATGTTGATCTGCCGTGGTACAAGTCCTTGTGGAGATGGAAAGAATGCCATCTTCTCCTGTTCTGTTGTTGTCTCCTTTTGCAGTTTTAAATAATGATTTGATATATATTTGCCGCCATCACGGCTATAACCATAACACTTCTCTGACGAGCTGCTTCTCCTTCGGCTTTTGTCGTGGTACTGCAGGTTACCGCAGGACACTGTAGACTAGTGGTTTGAGTGTGTACCAACGAAGAAGTATAAATGAAAACTTCCGCTTAGCCTACAGCGTAAAGGCTACGGCTTAGGTCCTTAGTATAAATCAGGCTTAAGAATGAAACTTTCTTAGTTTTTTTTATTATTAAATCTACAAAATTCCTTCATTTAAATTGTTAGATTAATAATAAGCACACACAGTCAGAAGCAGGAATATAGTCCGTTGTCACTTTAAAGGGATAGTTAACCCAAAAATTTCAATTCTGTCATTAATTACTCACTCTCATGTCATTCCAAACCTGCAAGACCTTTGTTCATTTCGAAACACCAATTTGATCCTAACACGATCAAGGCTCAGAAACTTAGCAAGGATATCTTTAAAATAATCCACGTGACATCAATGGTTCATGTTATAAAGCTACGAGAATACTTTTTGTGTGCAAAGAAAACAAAAATAACGACTTCTCTATAATGACTAATCAACAATCACTTTACGTTCAGATCAAAATGTAAACAACTTAAACAGTATTTTCGCATATGGTGTTGCTGACACAGAACAGCATACGGTGTTTACATATGTGATACTCCCAAAAATGGCTCTATAGGGTGACACAGAGGAGACGATCAAAACGGTCAGAGCCGCATGGATCAAATTTATTGTCACATATGTATTTTCATTCTCAACTCTTTACAATATTATTATTTTTATTATATAACTGACAAGTGTTTACGTGAATAATCACTAAGTGACACATTTTTTGCATGTATATGACCGTTTATGTGCACACCTTGAGCTAAAAGTTCTTTCAAAGTTTGTTTTATTTATTTTTACATTCTAAATCACAAACAACAATCCCCCGACCCTCACCATCAAACATCTAGATTAGCGTCCATACTGTAGAAGAACTGAGTATATTAATATACATGCCAACATACAGTACATCAACCTCCAACCATACATAAAAAGAGATACATGCATATACACTCAGATGAATTTTTTAATATAATAATCAGCCAATAACAGGGCATTATTTAAACAGACTTATCAACATAGTCGATAAAAGGGTGCCACATCTTTAAAAATCATTTTTTTCCAACCCTTTTAGTTCATACCTAATTTTTTCATGATAGAGACAAGACATCATACCTCTAATCCATTGAGAATGGGTGGGTGGGAAGGGATCTTTCCACCTTAATAGTATTGCTCTACGTGTCAGCAAGGAGGCGAAACCAAGGACTTTACACATAGATGCTGACAGCCATGACTCCTCTGGAGCTACTCCAAATAATGCCACCAGAGGTTCTGGCTCTAAACTGTGCTCAAGAACTGCTGAAAGAATGTGAAATATTGATCGCCAGAAACTCTCTAATTTGGGGCATATCCAGAACACGTGAATTAATGATCCCTCATCACATTTACATCTATTGCATATGGGGCTAGTACCAGGAAACATTTGAGCTAGTTTAACTTTGGATATATGTGCTCTGTGTACTACTTTGAACTCTATAAGTGAATGCAGAGCACACAGTTGCTTAAGAACACAGTTCCATATGTCTTCAGAAAGTGGTCTGTTAAGGTCTTCCTCCCAAGCTTTCTTAATGTTATTAATAGAGGAAGATGTCAGATTAATCATTCATTTATAAATAAAGGAAACTGAACCCTTGGCTAATTTATTGATAATAAATTATCAATAAATTAATCCTTAAAACATTTTATCCCCTTGTTGGACCAACTCTTAAATGATCTGTCCTACATTTAAGGCAAAATGATTGTGAATATGGGCAAAAGGGCTAAGGAGAGTAGGATCCTGAAAACCAAATGATTCACTGAATTGGGTCCAAATCCTCAACGAGTGTTTCAGCACTTTGGCAATCCACCGGAATGTAACAGATTAACTGTAATTTAGTTGGAAGAAGTGCTGCCAGGGAAATTTGTTTTTGCATTTGCATTTATTTCCATGTCCACCCTGGATGGTCTATTGGGAAAAAAATGATAATGCCACCAATACAGTATATTTTGCATGTTAGCTGCCCAGTAGTAAAACTTAAAACTTTGGTAAGGACATACCGCCATTGCATCTAGACTTCTGAAGGTATGCTTTACACAGTGGAGGTACTTACCATTCCAAATAAAGGTAGAAATAACAGAGTATAACAAAGATAAAAAAAAATAAAAGGGGAATAAATAAAGGTAAACATTGAAAAATAAAACAATTTAGGGACCACCACCACCTTAATGGAATAAATGCGCCCAATGAGAGAGATCTTTAAAGGGGACCATTTAGAAAGATCTTTCTTAATACTTTCAAGTACGCCAAAATTATGTTTAAAAAGATACCTTGAGCTAAAAGTTGACTTTTCCTTGTCTGTGTTCTGTGTATTTGAGTGCATGTACAGAAATCCTCCTGAGGAACAGCACAAGTTCTCTTTCGTGCTTTTAAAAACATGAACAAATCTAATCAACTTTAACAAGTCAAGCACGTCCCATTTTGCAAGTGTCACGTTACATGATTTTACGGATTTGCACGTGAAATTGGACTTTTATGGAGGAACAAAAGTGCACAGCTGGAAAGGGGGCAGAATGGGGCGCAATAATAATTTTACCTCTATTACTGTAGTTTCAGAATCGCTGGAGGCTGGAATCCAAATCAAAACTTTATTTTGATTAATTGCAGAGCCCTACTTTTAAATAATCAACCATTTTAAAATTATTTAAAAAATGCTTTAATTCAATCCATCCCCGAAAGATAAAATCAAGTCCCACCCTGCATTTGTTCTAATTCAATATTAAGTTTCAGTCGCAAATATTTCACAATATGGAAGTAAAATGGATTGTGGTAATTCACATTGACTTTAAATGGTCAGCGGTCAGCATTGGCATATCCCACAGAAATCTGATACACGCTGATCTCCAGAGGAGCTCAAGACAGACTTCTGCACATTCTGGGCTCAGAATTGATCCTAGACTGAGGCTACAGCCAGTACGAGTACAAACTAAACCAGTGGGAAAAGAAAGAGGGAGTAAAAAAGATGCAGAAACCCACAACAGGGGTCCAGAACAAGCCACAGGCATGACTGCAAAGCAATGCATGAAGTTCTAGCAATCAAAAAAGTTGGAGGTCTACAACTTGCCAGTGGTCTTAGAGCACTAGAGAGAGTTTCTTCTTTTTTTTTCACCTCCCTGTTTGTCTCTCCTTCTCTCTCTTTGTCTACCGTATCCAAACCACAGGAACATTCCAGAGCAAAGTTCACCCTCAGAGGAGATGGATTTCTACCTGAGGCGTTCCTTGAAAGTGACGTGGATCCGCTTGATATGGATGTCTGCTACACTTTGGAAAATGCAGGATCTCCTGTGGTGTGATGTGACTCTCCCCCTCTCTTGTATTTCATGCTCTTTTCAAAGTGCTTCAACAGCAGGTTTATCTCAGGCATTCTGCTCCACTAGCATTCTACCACTCATTTCCAAAGGCTACAATTTAGAAGATTCCAGAATGGAAGCTTAAACTCACACTGGAATATGCTATTGAGCGAACGCCATGAACAAAATCAATTCTAGCCATTGTTAAACTTAAATTATTAGAAAACTCAAATACATGGGTATTATGTTGAGTAAGGAGACAGGTAATTCACAAGCAGCATGGCGTAAATCCTTCTGGCTGTCTTCAGAGTCTTAATGTGACTATGAATAGAATTCAATCTGAAGCTAACTGATCCAGGAATGCTGTGTGAGTTGGAAATATATGATGGCCTGTGCTATGCTCTAGGGAAAAGAGACCTGAGGTTTGCATTTCTCAAACTCGTACTTTCAGCGGCAGAAAGGCAATTCTGAGGTGTTCTTCGGGAATTTATGGCATACGTGGGTGTGAGAAAAGGGAGTTGGCAATCATCGCCGCGCTTATCCCTCAATCTCACACCATGCTTTCTCCTCCAGCCCTGTTTATGTTTCGCATTCCACATACAGTATGTCTTATCGATTAAACCGCTTCTCAATTTCATCGCAAATGAGTCCTCAAACCACTCGCTACCCGAATTCAATTTCGCAGACAACTGCGGATAGTAACCCTAATGGATTCTTTTCCAAATAGGCTTCAGTCTGTGTTTTAAATCGCTTGTTTAATATTTCAGCGACCCCCGTGCTTCTATTTTCTGTATTGATTTATTTCCGAGTTCCCATACACCCCTCTATAGCGGGAGACAATATATTACAGAATTTAATACCTCTCAAGGACCTCATTCCATTTTTGAAATGACCAAGAAACACTTTCATTTCCCCAGACTTGTGGATTCATCACAGGCCGGCGCTCCACTTGGGAGATTCTGGAGATAGTATCTGAGGAAAGGGAGAGAGCGAAGAAAGAACAGAGTGGGAAAGACCTATAAACAGGATATGATGTCATTTATTTTCACTGCTTACGCAAACACAAACAAACCACTACAGGATGTCAAAATGGTCTCTTCCTCCTCTAATTTGTCGAGAAGCCCAGATTTGAGCGTCTTGTCACACTCGGTCTGTTTTGATGATGACTACGGAGTTGGCTCAAGCTTCCTGTAGGATGGGAGTTGCGTTAAAAATGAATGCCCCAGAGACTGATCCAAGATCTGCTCCGCAGGTGCTGAAAATGAAGCCTGAAGGCCAGCAATCACCCAGAACAAGACTGTCCTTCTTCCTGCTTCCTGCTCGCAGTTCAGCGCAACACCTGTCAGACTCATTAAGCCTGAACATGAGCCAGGAAATATCATCGGCTATCTGCTCAGACACAAATCCCCCACACGGATAACAAGCAACGTATCATATCTCGGTTGTGGAATGTCCACAGCGGTTTGCTAAGGCATGCATTAATTTGTAGGAATTCCATCATAATCTTTTCACACAAACTCCCATTGCAGACTGCATAATAGCATCTTGTTCTCATTTCTGCAACCGGTGAAGTTAAGAGTTTAATCCGTTTGTCCATTTGGGTGATTAAATTCATTAGGAAAAACTGAGAGCTGCTAATTACATTAGCTAGATTCAGTGTGAAATTGCATTAGGGGCTTTTCAGTGGCCTGTGAGTGAATACAACAACACACTAAGGCACACACGCAGACGCATTCATACATATGCAACGCTGCAAAGAACGTAAGGTAATTTAATATCAGCAGTTCATTTCAGAGACACTGCACGTGACCTGAAGCTCATATCTTACACTGTGTCTACACTGGAAGCAGCAAAACACGACAAGAGAAGAACTGAAACTAACTATAGACCAATAAAATGTAAACCTGAGATTAGAGTTCTTTGTTTACTACTCCCTTTTCCATAGAAAACATTAGTAAAAAGTCTTCGTATGCGCTATTTAGGCTATTTAGTGTGTGTGTGTGTGTGTGTGTGTTTTAAATTAATAACTATATTACTAAATAATATAATAATAATCTTATTAGAAAATAATATTACTTTCATATAGTTAGAAACAAAAGAATATTTAAAATAACTGAGCCTGAGAGCACAATTGACAAACGAATTGATATTTAAAAAAGTCAAGATAATAGATGAAAATGTAAATGACTGTAAAATTGTAAATGAAATACATTTATTTTAGGTGGAGGGGGAATAGATAGTCCTTTCGCTTATGCATGTTCACTGCACAATATTATAGACAATGACATAATAGTACTTCAATCTACAGTACATCAGTCAGTCACACATACTATATCACTCTCACATACTCAAGCAAGTACACATACACGCGAGTGGCACTATATACATCAGACTGTAACAGCCAAGCATTGACCGGTCTTGGAAGTGTGTGATGGCAACAGATGCTGAAATGAGCAAGACTGCAGAATGGATCTGCTGGGTTGTGCTCAGTGGTGCATTACCGAGGGCAAAAGTCTTTAAGCCTCTGCCCAACAACTCTCTAAAGCTGTTAAAAGACCATGAGCTCTGAGCAGGAAAAACATCAGTTTGGTCAGGGAATGCCAGCTGTGTACAGTGTTAAGCAAACCTGAGTTGGATTTATTCTAACTTTAAAAAAAGAGGGCTTCCTCTGAATATAACAAATCTTGAAAAAACTTACACATAACGACCATTGGTAGCTATTCAGAGCACTGTCATCATCTATCGCTGTTTTGCCAAAATGCATTTCAGCTTTTTAAATGTTTGTATCACGCTGTCATCTCCGTGTGCAGTTCCATTCGGCTGCTAGGCTGGAATAATTTAATACCTTTAGACTGCATGACCACATCTGAGCTACATGGAGAGAGAGAGAGAGAGAGAGAGAGAGAGAGAGAGAGAGAGAGAGAGAGAGAGAGAGAGAGAGAGAGAGAGAGAGTGCATTTGATTGTGTGCTGTTATGTACCAGTGAAGAAATTGTGTGCCCTACAAATGACAGACATTTACTTAATAGAGCTTACATACAAGATGATGCCAGGAACAGGAAAAAGGTTAGACAGAACAGGAGAGTGTGACTGAATGCGTTTGAAATCTCTGTGACATTGCTAGCAATCATTTCAATTAGGTGCACTCAGAAATGTTTTCCCTCATTACAAAAAGTTTTACATGTAAGAACTTCTGAGAAATGATGTTTAAAATGATGTACATTCACCTGACATGAAGTATCCAGTCATATCAGGGGACTAATAAAAGCTGTTTTACATGGAGCAAGTACCCTCATGGAGGAAGCCATTATGACATCACATGACCAGCCAATAATGGACCAATCAATTGATCAAATAGTTGTCAGATAAGAAAGTCATAAAGGTTTTCTACAACATGAGGCTGAGTAAATGGTGACTTTCATTTTTAGGTGGACTGTCCCTTTAAGAATATAAGTAATTACTTCTATAATCATTAAAAAGTGAACTTTTTCTAATAATAATAGTAACAATCACCATTCCTAATTATGTTAACAATTTAGTAAAACCAGAAATGCTAAGAGCTATATATCTCACAATCTATAGACCCTTCCCTCTTTCTCTCTCTCTCTCTCTCTCTCTCTCTCTCTCTCTCTCACACACACACACACACACACACACACATACTACGCTGCACAGGGGAAACCTGATCCCAAGATCAATAGTGGTGGGAGAAAAATCAATAAGATCCAATGAGGGAAAAGGAAAAGAAACACCACAATAACGCTGCATTTCGAAAATTGGAGACTTATTACAAATAGAGCTACATTAATGATAAATAGTGATGGAAACAAACCGACAATGAAATGCTAATGAATTCCATATAAATCTATACTGCGAGGACTAGAGGAATATAGAAAGATCATCACATGATTTATGCTTAACACCACCGCTTGCGTCTCAATTATGCAGTGCATTTAGCTTTATAAATACGAGGAAGGTCATATATTAGTTCATCCCCCACATATTATTCCCATTTGTTGTATCACATTTCGGCATCTAGACTGCATTTCCTGTGTAATGCGGCCGAGGTAAGTCTGCATGTGGACAGCGTTGATGGTTTGTATTCCCTCAAGCGCCTCTCACATATGCCTGAAATTCACATCTGGGACTGGCGCTCCTATTACAGCCCTAGACAGACAGGTCAGCGGTCAAAGACAGGAGGCTTGACACGAGAATAAGGTGCAGACATGCATTTACAGACTGTGTGAACACAAAACAACACGAGTTTGTCTCATGCAGAACTCTGCAATCATACGCATGAGCAAACTGCGACAACAAAAACATACATATGCTTAAAACGACACGTTTAAATGCACATGCGCACCGATCAATCACCGTTTGGCTTCCTTGGTGGCTGTTGACAGAATTAGGAGGGGTTGAACATACATATGGGGCAAGAATGTGTGTTTTTGTGTCTACATTGGAAAATAATAAGTTGTACGTTTTAATATAAGGGTATTGTAGCACATATAACAAGAAAATACCATTTACCAAATACCAGTTTCTATTTCAAAGCACATGAGATTTCTGAGTGAAAACTGTTTCAAAGTATATCCTACCACAAATCATTTTTAGTTTAGGACAGTACACTGAAAATTTCTGAGAAATTACTAGACACAATTTCACAATTATCACTTTCGAAGTAGAAAACGTAGTTTAATCATCTTCATTTACAACTTCAGAAGATCCTCTTTTATCAAAGATGATGCTATAGTTAATGATATATGGTGGGTAACCAAAAAGAGGCGGGGCTGTCACTGGGGATCACACCAGAACCCGCCCCTCTCACCTGTCAATCAACACTCACAGACCCGCCTCCTTGGAGGAACAAAACCCCAGAAATCACATCCATCAGAATTTATAATAGCAGATTGACTGGCATCTTCTTAGTTCAGTGTGCACCGTCTGTTCCTTCGGGACAGCGTTTTTGTTTAAAATATAATAAGTCATTTATTTTACAAAATGAAATTTGAGACATTCAGGGTCAGTCAGAGACTCTGTATAGAGCTTAGGTTAGTGGCCATTAAAATAAATTTTTATTTCGATAGGCTTTGTGGTAAACCCCTGGACAAAAATCAAACTCCAAACACCCTATTACTGTTTAAAAGGACTATTCAGTCTCAGTGAAAAGAGCTGGAGTTCTTTCAATCATACTGTGCATGGTAAATCTTTAAATGCGTTGTTTGCAGAAGAATGCTATGCTGTGGGGTTAAAGAGGTCGGTATGATCTTATGAAGAGATTAATCATCTTACAGATTGTTTAAACTGTCTTTTCTGTGAACACAACCCTCTTGATGACTGAGCATCGAGTTGCTTTGCAAGCTAAGTCGAGCATCGAAGCCCAAATTGGACTCTAAATATAGACTTGGAGTCAGCTGGATGAACATGGAAATGATGATTCATCTCAGTTGCTAATCTTTGGCACATAAAACAATCACTCATAATAAACACTATGATGATTATGACTCAGCCACGTAGTATAGTAAACACAAAGGAAATAACTAATCAAATAATTACGAATTATAATTACAATTCACAAATTATGGATTAAGTATGTATTGATGATGTTTAATGCATGTGTGTTTAATTGACATACATTACTTTATTTGTACTTGACAGTTAAAAAAAGCTATAAATGTTTTTTTTTTTTTTTTTTTTTAAGAATCATTTAATGTTTATATAATACTGATGAAAGGACAAACCATTTGGGAAGCTCATCTTATTACAAACACGGACAAAGTTGTGCTGCACTCTACTGGTCAGCTGCATTAAACACACTCGAATGATGCAGAAAACAACCTCTTATACATTATTTTCATATTGTCCTACTCTTCCGAAATTTCAGGGTTTAACACGTATACACACAAAGCATATTTAGTAGTTTTACATCTACAATAAATGCATCCATACATTTTTATCCAAACTAAAATTAATAATGTGTGAATTTCATCTTTGATAGTAAATTATTTGATTAGGTATTTCCTTTGCATTTACTATATTAAGTGGCTGAGTCATGATCATCATGGTGTCATGATGGAAAAAGTTGATTCACTGAAATGGATAGTGGGTCTCAATGGGTTAAACTTCCACAAAGGAAAAGAATAATGGAATAAAAAATTGCCACGACACCCCAGACATGCCGCTAGCTGTGTGAATATGTTGCCATCTGATGGCCATGTGGGCAAATTGCTTTTCAAAAAATGATTCTTTGGGGCATTGTGTTGGAAGCAGCCTACATAATGAAGGCTGAATGTGAAATTAATTAATCTCTTGGGAATTCCTCTGAGCATCTGTCTGCATAAAGAGGAATATCTTGTACACGGATATTTCGTATGAGCAGCTACAAAATGAACAGCACTTTGTTCAAGGGCAAAATGCTGTCATTTTTATTATGAACCAGTGTATAATCCTTTTTTTCGGTGCATTATACAAAAAGCGTTCTTTTTCATTGTATTTGTAAATTTATTTTAAATTTAATCTTAAAAAAAAAATTAAAGTATGTCTTGTCCTTTTAATTAATGCACATTTTAGTGTAACTGACAGTAATGCACTTGATTTGCGTTAATAATTTCTGGCTCGAGTTGTCGCTCTGCGTCCTCGTGTGCCCATCTTGAGGTACTACAAACACAACTCTTCACGCGCAGATATTTTTTGTTCATTTGGCCACAAGAGAGCGGCATCCTCTTATGGTCAACTCAGCACAAACGCTCTTTCTCTCTCTCTCTCTCTCTCTCTCTCTCTCTCTCTCTCTCTCTCTCTCTCTCTCTCTCTCTCTCTCTCTCTCTCTTTCTGACTCTAATAAGGTTAAACTCGGGCATTTCTATGAACCGTATTTTGAACAACAACAATGGCAGAAACCAAAGCCCAGCGTCCCACCTCTGTGTGGTGTGCTGTATTTTAATAGCCTGCAAGCCTTCTCATCGACCCGCGCTATCCAGACTCAATCTCCCACTGGGTCGAAGTGCATCAGGCTGTCTGGGGGTTAATATCTGCTCCCCTGGCCCTGCTCCGTCTGTCTGGCCGCCACAGCGGGACTGGCCAACGAGCTCCCCGAAATGTCACGCAGCCACCGGCCGCTTTGATGCGCGGCAATCTGAGGCGAACTCCGACCCTGACATTTTCTTTCATGTGCAGAGGTATAGTTTTGTCCTGGTCTTTTAAATGCAAAGCGACGGTGTGGTGAGTGAATATCTGAGAGAGAGGCTCTCTCGATCTCTCCCGACCCTTTTCTCTGTAATTTGAGTGGTAAATGCTTTAGTAGGGCGAGGGATTCAGAGACCCCCTTACCTTTTTAAAGAACAGCATTTAGAAGTTGCTGTGAGTCCCCTCAGGTGATTATAAGAGCGAATTCATCGAAGCGCCCCTGAGAATCCGTCTCTGCGGTCTACCTGTCTGTCACACGGAGGGATATACACAGTATGACGCTAAATGTTGAATTAAACAGTGTCTTAATGTTTAATATTAACTCTGAACCCCAATGTGCATGGGGAATTGGAGCTTTTTTAAATGGTGTCCCCTCAGATTGTCTCATATTTTATACACAAAAGGAATATCCACGAAATCCACAGCAATCCCTGAATACATTTATACATTCACTATAACGTGAATGTCAGTCTCATATTACCCAGTAAATATTTATATTTAAAATCGGCGATACGGCACATTGTGCAACTCGATTAAATTGAATCTGCTTAATGTGAGAAACATGAGCGTTACTTTGTTTTAGGTCAACATATTTTGTTGACCCTGGAACTACATTTTACTCCAGAAATGTATTCTTGACCATATCCCTACACCTAAACCTAACCTTAACCATGAGTAATCCCTAAAATCAGAGGAAATGATAGATGAATGACACCAAACAGTGATTTTAAGCATAAACTTCACAAAATCTATAAACTGGTTGTTCAAATCTGATTGGTTAATCACAATGTTGTTCCAGGGACAACAAAGATGTTGTCCCAGGAACATGTCTCACTTGGTAAAATCAGGTGTTGTGATGTCATGAATATTAATATTAATTGTGTTTGCTTGTTTCTTTCTTTCTTTTCCCTTTCCTTTTTATTTTATGTTAATGTGTTTCAGTGCAGTGATGTTTCTTTTGCTGCAATAAAAACAAAATGGCTTAAAAAAAGATTTATTAATTGGGCTATGAAAAAATAATTAACAGTAGTTTTTGATAAATAGCCTGTACTGATATTAGTATATTAGTGAGATTTAGACGATAGTATAACGTGAAATGCGTAAACAAATAAAATAAAATCAAGTCAAATAATAAATAAATAAATAAAAACCTCTACCAATTTTAAGAAAAATGCACAAACAAAAAATGTAATAGGGATTGACTGTGAAAGTCACGAGAGGCAAATGTCAAATTTACAGTCACTCTCTAAGCAGCTGTATCAAAAACACCAGGGTTCAAGTTTTAAACGTAACTAATTAGAAAATAAATAATTACAACAACTACTACTACTAATACATTTTATTAGATTAATGGTGTTCACAGCCTAAAAAAATGGTCCATTAGTGATCAATGTGAACATTTCATGACCACTGCCCCCTTGTGGTCAAAAGAAAGATGATGCAAGGTTGCTTTGAGAAAGAGGAACAACTGATCAGGATAAGAAATTGCGTGCAACATAGGCTCACAGACAACAAATGAGATACTGGGGGGTAATATTGGCCATATTTTCCCCCAATAAGCTCTGATTTATTTCTGCTCCTCAAATACTTTCATTATCAGTGGTGACCCTTAAAATGTTTTCCATTGTTTCCAAATATATCATGACCACGACACCTTTATTTTGAGTCACTGAAGAACTCAATCTGACATTTACTGAACTGTAATTTGCTGAGGTCATGTGCTGTATGTTTGGTGTGACAAATGAAAGAAGAGACACAATTCTTGTGCATCTGTTCCTTGCCCCCTCACCGTTTCATCTCGCCATCATGAGTTATTCACTCAAATCAATAGAAGCTGACCTTTTATAGTGACAGTGTGTCTCAAAAGCCAGCTCCCCACAGCCAGCCTGAATCCAAATGCAACCTGTGCTCAAAAACCGTCTGTCAGGGTGGGCTTAACACTGCAGACATCCTACTGCGTTGAGTGTCGATGTGCCTTGGATGTAGTTGAAGCAATTGTGTTTTGGGTCAACGGTGTCATTTGGCCGAGCGGCTAAAGCTATACAAAGCTACAGAACCCAATTATACATGTTTATCACTCAACCAAACATTTTAGCATAAGCTGTTGTGATTATTGAAGTCCATTTAATGGACCGGATTCAGTTATCAAGTAGCTAAGTGCCTTGGTAAATATTCAATCACAGTTTTCTAGTTATGCTAAATACCTGACTATCCATCAATGTCGGAAAATCTCATTTTGCACCTCACTGAATCACTTTAGATTCAATCTGTGAATCAAAATATATAAAAAAAATATGATATACTGTAGAAAATGTGACCTTTCATTTTAAATGTATTCAGGAAAAAAATAAATAAAGTAAAATCTGCATGAGAAGTGCGAAGCTCCCAGTCGAGTGGAATTCCGCCAACTAAATTTTGGCAAGTAAATATGATGCACCTTTAACATTTAAATTGCAAAGTGACCAGAGAATAGCACATACTTTTGAATGCAAGCTCTTTCGTAAACTACCTGAACGTGAAAAAGTAGTGTTTTAAACAGCAAAAATTACATCGTAATAAATTTCGCTGATAGTTTCGCAGCATTTCATTATACACATTTGAGATTGTGCTGAGTTGTGCTGGAGGATAATCGCATTAAATCAAGTGTGACTGAAAATGACCCGAAGAAAGCGAGAGGAAGAGCGAGAGAGAATGAGTTCACCTAATACACTTTAAGAGTGGAATAATGATGAGCTTCGAGCCGTCCAATCTCATTACAGATGTGTGAGAGGGAATCAGACCAGATCTTATCCCTCTATCTACACATGGGAAAAGGAGAGGAGAAGCACTTTGGTTCACACAGTCATCAGTGGTGACACACTCCTCTGCAATCACACACACCTCAAAACCTTCCTACATTCAATGGCCTGCTGGGGTGGAAACCTTCAGGTCCAGTATTAGCACTGTAATTGGCCACAGCAGGAGGTTAATGTGGACTCTCAAAGGTGCAGGACAATGAAACGTTAAAAGAGAATGAGAGATTAGTGACCTGCAACAACCCTTCATCAGTTTAAATACTAACCTGTTGCGATACCCAGAACCATAGAAACCCACTGTGTACAAGCATGAACAAATAAACAGTCTTAGAAATAAATGATCTTTAATGTATCTTTGCAGATACATCTTTACAGAACAGTAGCAATAACACAATAATGCTAATTTTTTTTCTAACATTCCTATTTACTTACATAAGGTGAAAATACTTTTGGGAAATGTCTAGTTGTAATATGTTTTAACATACCTTAGAAGAACATTTTATTTTTTCTTATTAAACAAACTTCATTTTAATGTTCATCTTTGAATGTTTACTAAATGAGCTCTGGTGTCAACAAGTATTCAAGTGGCTTTACCAGAACTATTTTTTGTTGTTGTTGATGTTGTTACATATAATGTTTTTTTATAAATATATACATTTAAGTGAAAATGAGAAATATTGTCTTGGCAACTAACTGAAATTAATAATAATAATAATAATAATAATAATAATAATAATAATATTATTAACTATTAATTAACTATTATTATAAGAATTAAGGTAAATAGAACTATTTTAAAAACAAAAAGTAATAAAAATTATTAAAAATGAAATGAAAATGAAAAGTCATCATATAAAAAACAAGAGTGCTATCTAAATGCGTGTCTCAACAGCGCTCTAGAACACAATATCCCAGGCCTTTACAGGTGAGCTGTTGGACGGCATCATCCCCTGAAGCTCTCCCACAGGTGATACAGCAGGACTAAGTTGGATTCAACCTTTTCCCCGAATCTAACTTTCATTTAATCCTCCCTGCCTTCTCGTTTCAATCTCTTCCACCCCACTTTCATCGTCCTTTGGCAAAATGACTAGTCGAGATTCTCTCGCACGTTCCTCTCCTAACACTTGGCCACTCCGCTCTGCCGCTGCTATGGCAACGCGTGCTCCCTGTGCGAGTTGGAGCCGGGTCGCTCTCAGCCAGGGAAATCAGACTAATAAATAGCTTTATGCTAATGTCCAGGGCAGCCAGAGAGTGTAGCTGCCAATCCTAATACACTTATTAAATTTCGATCAGATGCTGGGACACAGAGGGCATCTCTGCCGGCCTCTGCCCGTTCTGACGCCATCTCCCCCTCTTTCTCAGCCACTCGAAGACTTTCCGCTTTGCTCTTCTCTCTTCAGTTGTTGGTTGTGGATCTGGCCACTTTGAACAGAATAGATTCTGTTCTGAATCAGGTACTCAAGCTCCCTCTGCCCTGCACCTGATTTGCACTCCAGGATTCTGGGTAATGTGTGCTATTGTCTCTCTCTCTCTCTCTTTTTTTCTCCAGCCCTGGCAGGATTTTCAGCACTGTAGGATGCTGCAAAGGTTTCCCCACAATCCTCTACACTGAGGATCTTACAGGTTCTCTGCAGTATCACAGAGACTGAATACTAATCGTGCGTTTTGCAAACAGTAGTATCTTTCTCAGGTGAACACACCTTTTCTTTAAACAATCAACTAAAGACCATTATAATGAAACTATGAAGTGTTTAATTAAAGATTAATTACATTTCATTATGGAAGCCCATTTCTGCCAATTATTTTTTTTAAGTAATTGTACCTTTTATCTTGCAATTCTGACTCTGTTTTTGCTGTTAGAATTAAAAATGAGATATTTTATAATTTTAAGATATAAACTTGCAATTGTGTTATAAAGTCAGAATTGCACGATATAAACTTGCAATTGCAAAATTTTATCTTGCAATTCTGACTATAACTTGCAATTGCAAGATTATATCTCACAATTCTGTGGAAAAAAGTCAGAACTGCGAGCTTATGTCATGTAATTATGAGAAAATTATGATGAAACTCACAATTCCAGGTTGCTATGATGTTATAGGTGTTTAATAGAGTATTGCTAGTTTTGCTAGCTTAGGATGCAATTATGTCATGCAATTATGAGAAAATTATGATGAAACTCACAATTCCAGGTTGCTATGATGTTATAGGTGTTTAATAGAGTATTGCTAGCTTAGGATGTTTAAAGCATAAATGGTGCAAGGAAAAGCAAAGGTTTAATACTAAAAGGTTAAGGTTAAGTATGAGAAATAATAATAATGAGTAGGCTTCCCATAACAAACAGCACTAAATATCCACTGAAACAACAACAACAAAAAGCACCACAGTCAATGCACAGTTAACTAGTTTTTGACAGCTTTTCAAATATCTATACTAATTTAATTATTTATTGAAAAATTAAAAATGAACAGATCAGCTGCAAACTAACTGTGGTGTCCTGCTATATTATATTTAAAAAAAAAAGAATCATGCCGTTTTTAAGACCTCATATTAATTGAGAGTCTACCTGCAAATTTCTACTTTAAAAATTAATTTGTCACACAGCAGGACTATTTAAGAGCAACTGCAAAAATACGAAACCGCAATTAAAAATGGTGGAAAACTTCAAGGAAACGGTCACACCAACAAAATTTCTTTTAAACACATTTTAACCTAACATATAAATATGGACTTTTTATTTTTCAATATAAATTTCATCCATTATAAATCAAAACCGGTGTACTATATTTAATGATGTTGCAGATACATGAGCAGACATGTGTAACAATATTTCATCATGTGCTATGATTTATGGCTGAGGATTTTAAAAATTAACATCATGTGTCACCATCAATGAACTATTGCAACAGCATCCTCTAAACTGAATTTCTCAAGCATGGACTCTGCACTCTAATCTGCAGCTATGTGACACAGCTCGATGTGTAATTATTCAGCGGCACAGCGTGTGGAGATTAGTTTACAGTTGTTGTTTACGCTCGCTGTTTTCTCAGATCTGCAGCAGTCCTTAGAGTGATTATGAGTCAGATTATTAGACCCGCATATGTTACAATGTATGGCACAGCACAGCTTTACACACGTTATTAACAACACAGGAGAGTGTGTGAGTGTGCATATTCGATAACACAAGGGTTTTTTGCTGGCATATCGCCCTGCTGCCCCCCCCTCCACACACACACACACACACACACACACACTCCCATGAGGAGGGTAAATGTGTGTGTGTGTGGTGTGTGCAAGCACCCAAGCAGGACTGACACTGCTGCCCTCTAACGACTTAATTAGTGTTTAAGTGTGAAATACACATTGATTGGCTTGGATGAGGTTCACTGCAGGCCTCGGCTCTCAATAGACGGAGAGAAAGATTCATCCATCCTGTCTGCTCTCTCTAATCAGTGGGCTCTTAACGATACAAGTTAATCAATCAATACCCACTGCAATCACATCCTGACAAAGACTAAAATAGTCCAAAAAAATCCACAGCCATAAATCACAGCACATGATAAACTATCATTACACATTACACATATATTTAGGCTAAACTGAATATATATATATATATATATATATATATATATATATATATATATATATATATATGAATTCATGTTCATTATAACGAATTAGAAAAATAATTCTATGCTTAAACACAATCACTTTCGGCATATTGACTGTCGATGTTTTCAAAACAGTTATGTACACATGCTAAAATCTATCAAAAAACTTAGGACAAGTTATGAGACAAACATTCAAGTGCTTTCATCTAATCTTGCATGCCATTTACTCGTCACAGTTAAATGATTTCTACTAATCTTCCAAAAAGAACATCTAATTTGTTAAACCGCTTGTGCAAATCAGTGCGCCTGCATGAATATTCATGATTTTTCTGTCCACACAGTCTGCAGTAGCGCAGACAATAGAAAAAGAAGTTTGCTTTTTACAAACTACCCCATAATGTGCATGCAAATGGATGTCATTCTATATGTACCCCCCCCCCCCACCACCACCGTTTAGCTCTGTAAACAGTAGTTTTAATATGCATAAATGTATGTGATTTTAATATGCATAAATGTATGCAAATGTAAGTGTGTGTGTGTGTGTGCGTGCATGAGTGAACTTATGCACATCTATGTGTATATACACGAAGCTCTCCATTATGGCTAGAGGAATCACCTTAATTTGCATAAGAAAGCAGAGGGGCAGATGTGTAGGGTTGCGGACCAGACCGCTGGGCTGCAGGCAGCATGGGCTTCTGTCATTGACTTGTGTCAGACAGAAACAAATAAATTAACTTAGCTCTATGTAACAATGAGAAGGAGGGTTTGGGGTCAGGACCCCTTTCCCTGAGCCCTCCATCATCGACACAGTGAGCCCCACACTTTCATTGACTTCACACCTACTTGAGTTTCCCCCAAAGGACCGTACAACGAGGAATGACACAGTGTTCAATTCGGCTCACAGCTGTATTACTCTGCCACAAATAAATTGATTCAATATACAGTGCTGTAATTGAAATATCTAATACATTTTTGAGGGATTTTCATTCAAGGCGATGTAATGGTATCAGCATACAGTATGAAATATATTCAAAGACAGACAGAAATACTTATTTGCTGCACTGCTAGGTTGATTGACAGGTTAGCATTTAAATAAACAGGACATGTCCGCTGTCATTAATCTTACTTAAGGCGCATAATTATGCACTTAAACATATATAAACAGGCACAAAACACACATTCGTGAGTATTCAGTTGTATTTTATTCTCCTAATTTTAGTAATTAATAACGGAGTGCATTAATTGAATTTAAATCATATGGCATGTACAGTACTGTGATACGATTATACATCTGTTTCCTTCTTCAAGCCCACATCTGCAATACCCTTCTAAAATCCTCAGACTACTGAAGAAATTGAGAAGGGTCATTTTGGAGTCATTTGCATATGCATGTGAACACCGTTGGGTTGCCAGGTCTTTCGAGAACCCGCCTTTCCAGTGCTAGTCCCCTTCACACATGCAGATGGGAGTCGGTAACTGATTTCCATGCACGTTTTGATATGTACATAACTCTGCATATCATCCAGAGCCACGGGGGCTATTAAAACCCTGGATTAGCTTGTCAGCGACAGGGAGGAGTTGTGCAGGATATAGAGTGAATAAGTTTGTGTCTGATTAAGCTTGAGGGAGCTCATCTGTCCGCCCCGGAGCAGAAATGACAGTCATTTGCTGCTACGTGACACATCGCTCCTCACAATGTTATTCATAGCCTGACGCTCTGAAGGACTGATGTAGGGGAGAGAAATAGCTTGAAATAATGTGAGAGGGACAGACAGATGGAGAGACATATAGATTAGGTGGAAGGAGAGAAGAAGTGGTGTTAAATTATGTCCATCAGACCGACAGACAGAAGGATAGACAGACATACAGACAGACAGACAGATAGATATAGTCTCTCTATCTGATATTATCTTCTCTTCCTCTGCTGTTATATAGCTTGACCAACTGAACTGTCTCAGGCTGCAGTGAAAAGGTCAGATTTAATGATGGGTGGTTGAGGAATTAACCTCTGTCACTTTAAAACTGTGTGTGTGTGTGTGTGTGTGTGTGTGTGTGTGAGAGAGAGAGAGAGAGTGTGTGTGTGTCTCAGCACATACGATTAGTCTGTTAATGACGGTGAAAGCCTTTGGAATGGGTACAGGTGTGGGGCTGATTTGCATTCCAGGTTGTATTACGAATAAACAGAGCTGGACGTGTGTCCATGCTGTTCCATTTAGACTTTATCTGACAGCTGAGAAAGGAGGCGTTAAGATTTTATTAGCTGATAAACTGTAGTACAGCCGAACTAAGTCACAGCGAAAACAATTCTGGAAAGAAGTGCTAGAAGTAATAAAACATGTTCTCTATGTGTACCAGAAATCAGCTTTCTAAATTGCAACTGATAAACATGTGATTATAGAAATATGAACTACTACTTCACTTTCACAGGCATTCGAGTTCTATGCAGAACTCTATTATGAATCAAGAACATTCCTGTAATTCACACAAGGGTCTCACACAGGTGAGTAACTCTAAGTTATTACTTTTTATAATTTGCCCGAGTAAACGGGTTCTTATCAATCTTTATCCAATTTAAGACCCCTTACAAAAAAATTACCATGGTAATCACTTTTTTTCCCATTCTCTTATTTCATCTAGTAGTTTTACAGCAGTATCTATGGTATTTTGGTAGAAACTACTGTTACAGCGGTAAGTTTTGAAGAATTTGTATAAAGTAATGATTTATTTTGCAGTTATATTTTATTGCATAATTCTTTCTCTTTTCCTGAAAATGAATAAAAATAGACATGCATCATGCCATGACAAAGGATAACTACAGTATTTTAATGGAATATACTAAGATATAGTGCGGTTACAATGCTACATTTCTGAAGAATTTGTCTTTTATTTCTTCTTTCATTCCAGTTATTCATTCACACAGCAGAATGCTGACAAATCTGACCATGAATGAAGATGAACAAGCACCAAAGCATGATAAATGTAGAAGGTTTTTTGCCCTAAAGATGCCTTATTTAAGCCCGGAGGGAGTAAAAGACCCGTGAGATGAGGGAGGGCTGAGCCCACTTGACCTCTCTGAGCACACAAACACATACATTAGCACAGCAGGATTACAACACAGCCCCGTTACCCCCGACAACAACACAGCCAATTAGAGAACATGGGATCAGCCCCCTACTGCAGTATGGATTAATAATAGACAAAAAAGAAAAGGAAAAGGAAAAAAAAATTACACAGCTCTTCTGTGCTGCATCATCACTTATAGACACAAAAACTACATGAAATGACTTAACAAAACTAAACATAAATACAAAATGATGTACATACTAAAGTACAGCACAGTATGGAAGTGCTGACTCGGCTCTGACGGAATCAAACCTGCAAAATTACACTGCCTTAAATATACAGTATGTTTGCGAACAAACTAAATGAGATTTATAAAGCGAGAGGATGGCCTGTCACTGCCTCTGACACACATTGAAACCGAGTGGCCTCATTAAAATGTGTATATTAGACCCATTCACACACTCAGCGCACAATAGGACACTGCGTTGATGTGAAAGCACAGGAATCCATTGGAAACCTCGCAGCCACGGCCTCAGGTGCAAGCGCTTCCTCACATGGTAAAACTCATTTGCTGTCACTATTCATTGTAGATTCATGAATTTATATTCATTGTCAGATTAGTCACTGAAATAAGCTGTCATGACAGGCTGGACTGTCACGGAAAATTTCATTTTCTTGCGTCGAGTCAATTACCATTCTGAAAAACAGAAAACGTTACATAAACCGAATCAAAGGGGTCTGGACTTTCATTTTGGCAACAGCTGAGACGAAAAGAAACACAAAGGAGACTTTTGCAATCAAAAAGCACCAAATATGAAAATTGAAATACTGCGGCAGAAATAAAGAAAAGACAGAGACACACTGGTTAGCTATGCATTACCCTCACCCTTAAAAAAAATTACCATGGTAAACTTTTTTTTCCTCTTATTTGTAGTCTAGTTAAAAGTAGCTAATGTAAGTTATCACAGTTTCAATCGTATTTTGGCAGAAGCTATGGTTATATGTGTTATAAGGTATGGTACCTTTACACAAGGATTTGTCTAACAAAAAATTATGTAGAGACGTTGCACACTGCAACTATGCATTATAAGAGTCCTATAGACTCTCTGTGAATTCACCATTACTTCCTGTATTAGTTATCAGGCACTATTGATTTTCCCCCTTCTTCGATTAGTTTAGAGGGCCAGCAGCCGGCTGAGTACTCATTTCGTAGAAATCAGCACATTGTATTGGTGAATGCAGTGGACAAATTCTCTGGTTATCAGCACGGATATGAAATGCCCAGATAGAACAAAAGAATCAGGTGTAATACTCTCACATCTCTTGATTTACTCAAAAACACGTAAACACACACACTGGGCTGGAAGTACCCACAAAGCTCTTTGAGTACCCAGAAAAGCTCTATATATGTGTAAGGAATTATCATCATTATTACCCGTAAACTCTGAAGCTATTGGATCGAATTCTATATTCATTTTAACCAATTTACAAACAATATTATTGTTTATTATATATTACAACACACGCAAAAACACACGGGAGGCCAAACTCACACAGCATGATGCAAAATTCAAATTCATATTTGTCAGCAGATGGAGAGGTGCTGCCCAGAGCTGGGCAGTGTGTGTTTGAGTGTGTTTTGTGCTTTCAATCAGTGCAGTGTTGGCAGTGTTTGGGGAGAAGGACAGGGGGAGTATTGGTTTTGATCATGTAGCATCCAAACTCCCTCACTCTCTCTCTCTCTCTCTCACACACACAGACACACGCGCAGAGGGAGCAGAGGTCTCAGTGGTGCTACAGTCTCAGTATTATCACTGCTCACTAAATCAGATAACGCAAGCTGAGATAAGCTTCTTTTCTTAGGTACATTTCAAAAGCAAATTTACCTCATGACAATCTCTGGGGGAACAAAACTACTCTTTCTTTTCTTCTCTCTCTGTCAATCTCTCTTTCTCTCTCACTTTCTTTCCACAAAGCAGCTGTGAATGAAACTGTACATTGAAACAGAGCAGAAGGAGTCTAGAGATCATTAAGTTAACCATCAGGATATGAAGAGGAGTATCAACATGAAAGAGAGAGGAAGAAAATAAAAATGTAGGAAGCAGAAGAATAATAGGTGGATGGATACATAGTTTGAAATAAAAGAATGAAGGAAGAAAAGAGTGTCTAAAGGAAATACGAGTGTGACTAAAAGAAGAAAGAAAAGAATGACTAAAAGAAGGAAGAAAAGATAATAATGGATGGATGCAAAGAATGAAAGTAAGAAAAAGAAGGATGTATTACTAAAAAAGAAAGAAAGAAAGAAAGAAAGATGGATGGATGGGAAAGAAAATGTGGAAAGTTGTTTGGATGGAAAGAATGAAAGAAAGGAAATTAAGGAAGGAAGGATAAAAGAAAGAAGGATGGATGGATGGATGGAAAAGAAAGATGGATGGATGATGGAAAGAAAGATAGATGGATGGATGTATGGAAAGAACAAAAAGAAAATTAAGGAAGGAATGATAAAATAAAGAAAACGAAAGGAAGTAAAGCATGGATGGATGGATGGAAAAGAAAAAAAATGGATGAATGGAAAGAAAGAAAGAATTAAGCATGGTTGGATGGATGATGGATGAATGGAAAGAAAGAAAGAAAGAAAGAAAGAAAGAAAGAAAGAAAGAAAGAAAGAAAGAAAGAAAAAGAATTAAGCATAGCTGCATGGTTGGATGGATGGATTGAGGAAAGGAAAGGAAAGGAAAGGAAAGGAAAGTCAGATGTTCTTAACAAAAGACAGGCATGAGAATGAGAGCTGATGGAATGGGCAGCATGTGAGATGACAGTAAGTGAATGAGTCAGTCTGTCAGCTGAGCTTCAGCACAGAAAGAGAGTTTGAGAGATTGAGAAAATAGCCGTGAGTGTGACGAGTATGAATGGAGGCGTGTGTTTAGAAAGTATGTGCTATTGATCTCAACTCTGCCTCATGCATGAAAGCTCATTAAATGAGCATCAAGGTAAAATAACCTCCTCCTAATTACCTTAACACATACTCACTCACTCACTCAGCTCTCTGTCATTACCTCCACAGCGGGAGATTCCCATTACACACACTGCTTAAAGACACTCTCACACACTCAGTGACAATGGAGGAAATGCATCCATACAGATTCACCACATCCTTCACATACAGAAAGCTTATAAAAGGGAAAACTACAGGACTTTTCAAATCAGATCTTCACGGCACTGCTGGTCAGGACAGTTTTAGGGGGTTTCAATATTCCTTTTATTTAATATTCCGTGCAGATCTTCAACAGGATCCATGCTCAATTGATTAGAAAATTAAGTTAAGCATCCCATCAATATTGAGCCGCACTGAGTGTGTTTGGCTGACTGCGGTTCAGAAACTAAAGACCATGAAAGCTTGAGACAAATTCAATGAAACAAAACAATCATTTTCAGACCAAATTCTTACCTGATAACTTTCTGGTATAATATACTGTAGGTCTATTGAAATCAAATTTGCTCCAGAAGTGCTCAGTGCTCAACAAATATCTTCTATCAAATATTATTCTAAAATAAAACAGGTTATAAGAAACAAAAATCACAGTTATTAAATTTCATCTGAGCAAAAAAAAAACCTACTCATTTGATACACACTCCTAACCTGTACAACATAAAGCAAACTTTTTTCAGATGATCTGAGAAACATAAGATCTCAGTGATACATAATACATCAATGTCAGACTGAAAGTTATATTTCAGAATCCAAAAAAGAAATAAATCAAAAACTAAGACTTTACAATAAGGTTCTATTTAACACAAACTAATACTTTTATAGCATTTATTAATTTTGGCAGATGTCAATTAAAACATGTTTACATTATAAATTGTATTTTAAAAATCTCTTAATGCTTGAATATACATTTTGAATATTTGACATACACATATACGTACATTAATAAATATAAATATATTTATTAAAGTCCAAAAAAATTATTTCATATTGCTGAATTGACCTAAATAAATACATTTAGAACACCAAAACTACTTTAAATCAGGTAGGTACCACTGTTTGCCGTGTATAACATTTCAGCCTTAACATGACTCTTAACTCTACAGTGAAACACTGAGGAGAGCAATAGACCTTACCATTGAGACCAGTGAAGTTAGCCCAGTCCAGCAGAGACGAGTTGAACGACGGGATGGAGGAGATGTTGAAGTACAGGTCGGTTCCGTTGGTGGCATCGCGGATGGTATCGGTGAACAGATTCATCTGTAGAAGCGTCTTTATCAGGTAGCGCAGCATCTCGGCTGTAGCTGCGGAGGGACGTGGTCCCTCTTTCTTTTTATGTGCTCTTCTGTCTCTCCTGTAACGTGTTTGACAGTCCTCTCGTTCTCAGAGTAGGTGTTAAGAGTTCCTCGCTCTACAAAGTCTTATTTCCTCAACTGAGTCCTATTGGAGACAATCAGATGAAGCATGAAAATGACAATAAAAGTCCATTAAGGCAGAAGAAGAACTTTTCTCACTAGCTGTCAGAGCCGGTGGTTGGGGGTGTCTCAATGAAGGGGGTGCCCCTCATTCATCCTTCTGTTGTTCTTCTCTTGTGGAACGTGTTCAATTCGTCCTGGTCTTGTGTCCTTTGTTCTGGAGTCACATAACTTCACACACGTTTGTCCTTCTGCACAATAACACCTCGCTGGTGTGAAAGAATCTGGCTATCTGATGACCCTCCCGAATCGCTGCTCTTTTTCCCCACCCCTCCCACTATCCCTCGCTCCGTCTCGCTCTCCCTCCTCCCTCAGCCCTCCCTCCCCTCTTCCTGTGATGGTGTGATTGAGTCCCAAGGGGTCACCGATATAAGGAGAGCAGGTGCTGTTGGCAATAAATGTTTAATTATTGGATTAATAATCATCCCTGGAGGCATACATAAACAGGACGATACACTGTCCCGCCGGCGGATCTGTATAGATGTGCATGTATTCCCGCAGACGCCCGCGCAAACAAACAAACATGATACAGCAAAAACTCCAGCTGTCTGACAATATGGCAAAAGCTGATGTGTCAATTACTGCTACATTGTCCTTTCACAACAAGCAGCCCACTGTGATCTCACACTGTGATGTGCTCCTACAGTAATAGACTTTTTCCACCAAATCCACTTTAGAGAAATCTCAGAGGGCTCGGCTGTGTGTTGGAAATCCTAAAAGCGAGTTTTTTTTTTTAAGTGTTGTTCTGGGTAACAGTTGGAATCAGTGGAGATGTTTTTGTTTTTTGTTCTGGTGCCAGTTTTATGAATCCAATCTGTGGCGATTTCTTCAGTCAAATTGTAGTTACAGTATGAGTGCTCGCTCAGTACTTAGGGTTAGATATTTGAACAAACCCTGCAAGTATTATACTTGTTTCTGAAGAATACATTTCCACATGAATGATACCTTAAGTGGTGCAGCTTGTTATGCAATTCAGACTTGCAATTTTCAACCAGCAGACGATAAAACGGCTGAAAAAATCTGTGCAAGTTTTATAACCGATAGAGGATATTTTTAGGCATCCGGTTACCAATGTACAGAAGAATATTTTTTTAATTATTGTTTTATATCTGCTTCTTGTCAATAAAAATAAATAAATGAACAAACCATACTGTGTATAATGTATTTTGATTGACAATGATTATGACTAGTAGTATTAGTTGTAGTAAAAGAAAAACAATAAAAAAACTGCATAAATAATAAAAATACAATTAAAAAAAAAACATTAATAGTTACAAAAATAAAAACAATAATAATAATAGCACTAAAACAGTTAAATTTAAAACAAAACAATTAATAAATATGTTAAACAGTACATACAACAAAATAAAATCAACATAAATCCAATAATAATATTGTACTGAAAAGCATTTTAAAATAACTTTGCATAAAATAAAAAATATATTTTAAAAAATTATAAAAATACTTAAATTTATGCACCATAGACATCTGGGGGGAAACTGGACATTTGCCTTAGTTAGTTGACTAAGTGTATGTATATATATATATATACACACAAAAACAGTTGTGCTCATAAGTTTACATACCACTTGCAGAATGTGCAAAATGTTAATAATTGAAACAAAATAAGAGGGATCATGAAAATTGCATGTTATTTTTTATTTGCTGTCCTGAAGGCTATTTCACATAACATATGTTTATATATAATCCACAAGACAAAATAATAACTGAATTTATTAAAATGACCCCACTTAATACTATGTGTCATTTCCTGGATAATCCACAACTGTTTTTATATTTTGTGATAGTTTTTCATGACTCCCTTCTTGGTCCTGAGCAGTTCAACTGCCTGCTGCTCTTCAGAAAAATCCTCCAGCTCCTGCACATTCTTTGGTTTTCCAGCATCTTCTGCATATTTGAACCTTTCCAGCAGTGACTGTATGGTTTTTAGATCCACCTTTTAACACTGAGGACAACTGAGCGACTCATGCATAACTATAACAAAAGATGAAAACATGAACTGAGGCTCAAAAAGGCAACACGATGCATTAAGAGACAGGTGTGTAAACTTTTTAAATTGGATGCTCAGGGTAAATTGTACTTATTTTAAAACATGTAAGTTCTCTTACGAGAGTTCTCTCGTACTGCGTCTTAGCTAAGACGCTACGGGAAAAGTCTCTTTTCACGAAATACTGAAGCAAAAAATTATCCTTAATTTTGAATTATTGTAAAGCGCATTTGCAGCAGCACACAGCCATATGCGAGACGGCTCGCTCGCTCATTGGCTGCTCTGCGGCAACTGCACAAGCCTATCAAGCGCAGGCTGATGTAACATCAGCCTGCTTCGCGCCCTCCATGCCACTTCTTGCCGAAACGGGTGTGGCCTAGCCCTATAAAGGGAGCTCGAAAAGGCTGACTCACCTGATTTTTCATCTCTTCAGCGAAGCTCACGCATCGTTGGATCACGAGAACAAGCAAGCACCGTCAGATAGCATCTCAGCGGGACGAGCTATTCCTGAAGCCGCTGGCCAACGCCGCCTTCCACTGCCGTTCCTGCTGCGCGTTCCGATGCCCATATCCTTTCAATTCTATTATATCCAACTGTTCTTTATGCGTGTGTGTGTGTTCGCCCTGCGACACACACTCGTAAAAGAGCTTGTGTCTTTTTTAAGATGCCTTCTTGCGGCTCGTGCAGAGCCCCACTAAGCGAGGGAGACCGTTACGTCATCTGTGTCTCCTGCCTGGGTGAAGATCATGCAGCGCTCGCGCTCGCTGACGGCAGATGCCCTCACTGCGAGCTGTTGCCAATGGTGACTCTGAGGACTCGCTTGGCTTTTTTCTCTGAGCCTGCACTCTCCGCTGCGCTGCGGCGCCGTAAAAAGCATCATTTCCAGCGGATTCCCGATGGTCAGCGCCCGCTCTCTGCCGCCGCGTCTTTCGAGGAAGTCGATCTCAGGGCCGCGTCGGGGGAAGAGGACACGTGCTCTCTGCTAGCTTCGGGCAGTGAGGGCTGGGCGAGCTCTGGGGATCTCGCGCCTTCTGCTCAGAAGCCCAGCAAACGAGCTGACATCGAGAAGGAGCCGATGCGAGTGCTCACGCTGGCCGCGACGAGCCTCGGCCTCGAGTGGTCTGCACCAGCGCCCCTCCTCTCGTTCCCGGCTGGATGGTAGTTTCCTTTCGGATGAGCGTACTTCTCCGAACTCAAAGCCCGCCTCAATTCTTCCTGAGCTTCACGAAGAGGTGGCAAAGGCTTGGAACGCTCCATATTCAGCGCGAACTCGCTCGTCTGTCTCACTAGCATTCTCCACACTGGATGATGCTAAAAACAGGAACTACCAGTCACTTCCGCCAGTGGAACAGGCGATAGCGATGCACCTTTGCCCGCCCTCTGCTGGACGGCGGACGAAAGCGGTGTTGCCATCTAAAGCCTGCCGCATGACGTCATCTCTGCTCACGCGAATCTTTCTGCTGCTGGGCAGGCTGCGTCTGCACTACAGATGGGACCTGAGGCTATCTGTCTCGCGGATTTTAGGAGTGCTTCGCTACTAAATCCGCTGCACAGGCCATGGGACGAGTTATGGCTTCCGCTACGGTGGCTGAGAGGCATCTAGGGCTGACGCTCTCAGACATGGCAAGCGCCCCAATTCTGCAGTGAGTCGTGCTAGACCGGCCAGCAAAGCTCTCAGCCACACCCCCCGCCTCCTGCTGCTTCATCGAAGCGCCGGTGTATGAGTTCCGCTGTGGCTGAGCTCTCACCCAAGCGCGCCGCTGTTTCAGTTCCAGGAATTGTGACGCAGCTCGAGACCCTGTTGTCGCTCTACCGGCCGTCGCCCCACGTCGCGGGGACCACGGCAGAGGATTACGGTGAGGCCGGAAGCCCCGAAGCCACCCTAGCATTCCTAGGAAAGCGCCGGCCGTTCGCCGCGGCCGAACTCTAACCCAAGCGCCTTGCCCGCTTGCCTGCACACAAAAAAACGTTATCACGGCTACCCAGATATTTCCCGAAAAAGGTGTAATTTCTGGTGTCCCGGCCACGGCCGATGGTGCTATAAACGTAGTGACGATGCCCACTGCTCAGTGCCCATCTCCACATATAAGCACAGCCCTTCACACAGGGCTCGCGCCCATAAAAGCGACTCAAGTCGATTGCGCGCACTACATAGTAAACGTGCCCACTCCTCAGTGCCCACAAACACTATGTCACACACGTCATGTGGTTTCTGTAAAAACGAAACCCGTGCACGTTCGTTCTGCCCAGGCAGACAGCAAGTCTAAAGCAGTTAATGTGCACGCTTACAGCCCACAATTACTCACAGACAGCACGAGTCCCACGGGACCCGCTCAGCCCTCCCTCACTCGGTTAAGCACCGTGGAGGGGTCGAGGACGAGCGATCTGCCCGCTGTGATCAGCGCCCTCCCCGCCTTAAATGTCACAGGCTTAACGCCCATGTTAGAGCACATCGAAGCGCTGCCATTGCCCAGCCAACAGAGCGTGCTTCGCATCCAACCCCTAGCCATTCATGCAGACGCATGGTCAGCGCTTCCAGGGGTTTCGGATTGGGTGCTAGACATTATAAAGGGAGGCTACTCGCTACAGTTTTTTCGACGCCCTCCGCGCTTTTTAGCGCGCGTCAAAACTACGGTCAAAACAGAAGTAGCACACCTACTTCAAGCCGAAATATCAAAACTGTTGAGCAGAGGGGCTGTGGAGCCTGTATCTCAAGCTCAAAGCGAAGGGGGGCTGTACAGCAAATACTTTCTAGTGCCCAAGAAAGACGGGGGTCTCAGACCCATACTGGATCTAAGACAGCTGAACAAAGCATTGGCGAAACGCAGATTCAAAATGCTTACAACCAGGAGACTCCTCGCGCATATTCGCAGAGGAGACTGGTTCATGTTGATAGATCTGAAGGACGCGTATTTTCAAATACAGATAGCGTCACGTCTCAGGCGATACTTGAGATTCGCCTTCGAGGGCCAGACATACCAGTATACAGTCCTGCCGTTCGGCTCGTCCATGGCTCCTCGTACGTTTACGAAGTGCATGGACGCAGCGCTCGCTTCTCTCAGACTCAGAGGCATGCGAGTGCTGAACTATTTGGACGACTGGCTGATTCTGGCTCAGTCACGATCAGAGCTCGTGGAGCACAGGGCCATTTTACTCGATCACCTCGAGAAACTTGGTCTCAGTGTCAACTGGACGAAGGGTTCGCTGAACCCCAGTCAGACGATACTGGTTTTGGATATAGCTCTGGACTCACGCTCCATGACGGCGCGGCTGTCGCCACAGCGCGCGTTGGGCATTAAGCGCGCAGCGAGCTCTCTCCGCTGCGGAGCGACATTCTCGCTCAGAGAATTTCAGAAGATGCTAGGTCTTATGGCCTCAGCATCACCAGTTCTTCAGTTGGGCCTGCTCCGCATGCGCCCCTTGCAGTTCTGGCTGAAAGCACGAGTACAGCGCAGAGCGTGGATATCCGGTCAGTTGCGTCTCATGGTCAATCAGAGCTGTGTTACAGCCTTGAAACCCTGGACAGCGAACGACTGGTACTGATCAGGTGTAAGCCTGGGCACTTCCTCGAAAGTGAAAATGGTGTCGACGGACGCCTCCACTTCGGGATGGGGAGCGCTGCTCGAGGGCAGACCGTTCTTTGACCTGTGGGCAGAACGGGAAAAGCTCCCTGTCTGTGTCTGTCTGTCTGTGGTGTCCTACATAAATCGCCAGGGCGGTCTCAGGTCCCGAAACCTGTACAGGTTGGCAGAACGCCTCCTGGTTTGGGTTCATGTGCGTGAGCTACAGAATCTGGGTCCAGACAGACTGTCCAGAAACAACATTCCCACGGTTGAATGGTCTCGTCTCTACAACCACAGACGGTCCAGTTGCTGTGGGAGAGATTTGGCAGGGCGGAATTGGACCTCTTCGCGTCCCACGAAAACGCTCACTGCCCCGCGTTCTTTTCCAAGAGCGAAAGCGCGCGGTCACAAGGGTGGCCATGCTGCCCGCTCTATGCTTTTCCCCCCGTCTCCCTCCTTCCACAGGTGATGGAACGGGTGAGGGAAACAAGATGCTCAGTACTGCTTGTAGCACCACTTTGGAAGAACCAACCATGGTTTCCAGATTTGATGCAGTTAGCAGACACTGCCCCGTGGCCAGTGCCGTTGAGGAGGGACCTCCTCTCGCAGGCCAGGGGCTCGATTTGGCACCCTCAACCGGAGTTGTGGTCCCTCCATGTGTGGGCGCTCATCGGTTACCCGCTGATCTCTCAGTGGGAGTGCTAAATACTATCACTCAGGCTAGTGCTCCGTCGACTCGACGGCTATATGCCTCAAAGTGGTCAGTATTCTCCAGCTGGTGCACAGCTCGGGGACGTTCACCCCTTAGTTGTGAGGTGACGGAGGTTCTCTCCTTCCTACAGGAGCTGTTGGATAAGGGCAGAGCCCCCTCCACGCTCAAAGTTTGCGTGGCGGCTATCGCAGCGTTTTCTGAGACAACGCTCGGTCAGTCAATAGGAAGGAACGATTTGGTCATCCGCTTCCTTAGAGGAGCTAGGAGGCTGAATCCTCCCAGACCTCCGTCAGTCCCTGTATGGGACCTCTCGACGGTTTTTGGAGGCCATGAAAGGTTCCCCTTTCGAGCCTATCCGAACGATTAGCCTCAAACATCTGTCATTCAAGACAGTGTTCTTGTTAGCTCTCGCTTCAGTGAAGTGTGTGGGTGACCTGCACGCGCTCTCAGTGAGCCCGACGTGCTTGGAGTTTGGGCCTAATGACTCAAGGGTCATACTCAAACCTAGGCACGGTTATGTGCCGAAATCCCTCAACACGCCATTTCGGGCTCAGGTTATTTCCCTGTCTGCCCTGTCGGTGTCAGGAGAGGATGGAGACTCGAGTCTTCTTTGCCCCGTTAAGGGCTTTAAGAGCTTATGTGTCTCGCTCCGCTGTCTTTAGACAGACTGAGCAGCTGTTTGTCTCGTTCAGTGGACGTTCCAAGGGAATGGCTGTTTCGAGACAGAGCCTATCCAGATGGATAGTTGACGCCATAGTGTTAGCTTATGCTTCCAGGGGCCTTCAGTGCCCACTGGGCGTCAGAGCACACTCCACAAGAGGCGTCGCCTCGTCGTGGGCGTGGTCTAGTGGGATCTCCTTACAGGATATATGTATGGCGGCAGGATGGGCCTCGCCGTCTGCATTTATCAGGTTCTATAACCTGGAGGTTCCCGCCCTGCAGGCAAAGCTGCTGTCGGTATAGTTGAATCAGGGCCCTGATTGGAACTCTGAGATCGCAAGCGCTATGCGCTGCCAACTGTTATGTGGGCAGTATTGCGTAAGACCCGCATTAACACATCGGTCAGGCCTTGCCGTGACTGTGTGATGTCATATTGCCGCGTCTACGGACGCTGCTAGATATGGGACGGAGGGTCCCCCCCCCCCTCCTGTCCTGGACTCTCAGTGAGTCCCTCTGGTGACTGTGCACTGTAAATCCTGGGCGTTGCTTCCAGGTTTATTGGTGTGTGATCCCTGCGCGCACGGCGCTTTACATGGGGTTCCCGTAGTGTCTTAGCTAAGACGCAGTACGAGAGAACTCTCGTAAGAGAACGTACTCAGTTACTAACGTAACCTCGGTTCTCTCTAGAAGAGGGAACGAGTACTGCGTTCTCTGCCGTGCGTACGATTCACTCTGGTTCGCTTCGGCGATGAAATAAATCAGGTGAGTCAGCCTTTTCGAGCTCCCTTTATAGGGCTAGGCCACACCCGTTTCGGCGGGAAGTGGCATGGAGGGCGCGAAGCAGGCTGATGTTACATCAACCTGCGCTCGATAGGCTTGTGCAGTTGCCGCAGAGCAGCCAATGAGCGAGCGAGCCGTCTCGCATATGGCTGTGTGCTGCTGCAAATGCGCTTTACAATAATTCAAAATTAAGGATAATTTTTTGCTTCAGTATTTCGTGAAAAGAGACTTTTCCCGTAGCGAAAGAGAGAACCGAGGTTACGTTAGTAACCGAGTACGTTTTATATAGCTTCTTAAATCCAGTACTAAATGAAAAAAATATGATTGTTAAACAAAATGAGAAGAACTCACACATGATCATCCTGTTCAAAAGTTTACATCCCCTGGCTCTTAATGCGTTGTGTTGCCTTGAGCCTCAGTATACGTTTTCACCTTTTGTAATAGTTGTGTATGAGTCCCTTAGTGGTCCTCAGCGTGAAAATATGGATCTCAAAACCATACAGTCACTTTTGGAAAAGGGTTCAAATAGGCAGAAGATGCTGGAAAACCAAAGAATGTGCAGGAGCTGAAGTATTTTTCTGAAGAACAGCAGGCAGTGGAACTGCTCAGGACCAACAAGAGACTCATGAACAACTATCACAAAATATAAAAACATTCATGGATCATCCAGGAACTGACACATATTACTAAGATTCAAGGGTATGTAAACGTTTGAATAGGGTAATATTTATAAATTCACTTATTATTTTGTCTTGTGGAGTATATGTAAACAGCTGTTATGCAAAATAGCTTATTCAGGACGGTACTAAATAAAAAATAACATGCAATTTTGTTTCTGTTACAAAAATTTGGGACATTCTGCAAGGAGTATGCACAATTATGAGCACAACTGCATATATAAGTTATATATATATATATATATATATATATATATATATATATATATATAACATTTAGCATAAAATATGCATAAAATAAAATAATTAAAAAGATATATATATACAAACACACACACATAGCAAACATAAAGCAAAAGACACTTTGAACGCCCTCACAACCACCCTAACATTGTGGCTGTGCCTTTTGCACAGACAAGGCCCACTTTTACAGTTAAAAATATGTACACTTTGCATTTTCTGTGTACTTGAACTTTAAAAACAGCAGATGCCTTCTTTGAAAGCATCTATCAGATTGAGAATCAAATCTGATTGAGAATCAAATCAGTTTCATCCATGCACTCAAAAAAAAGGACAAAAAAAGAGCATCTACTTCTTCCATCTGTTTTCTGGCGCACATCACCATATGCACAGGACTGAGCGGTGTCATTCCTGTGAGAAAAAGCTTCTGTGCATGTCCACACAACACTCAGCAGGAGGGTGCTGGGATTGTTGCATGTGCATGCATGTATGTATGTGAATGCGGTCTCACTGGACTCGTGCTATGGATACGGTGCTTGACAGGATCAGTGTTGTGCCTATTAGTGTGGCCCTTCCCCTGTTCATCGCGAGACAAAGGGACGCATCCGTGTTACAAAGTTAGCGTGACGACCCCCATCTAGGACTTTCGGAGAGCAAGTTTTCAGCCCATCCCCCATTTCTGTCAGTGATGTTTTGTATTCATGGGGAAGTTGTGCCAAAGGCTTCAACACAGGGTGCCAATCTTCACAGAGTAAGGGGGATTTATTTCATAGACTGCAAGACTTACAGTGCAGGACTACTGTGCAGCGAGGGTATCAGATGGTAATACCATGGTACTTTGATATAGTCCATGGTGCTGAATGATTATTGTAATCATATACTATAGTATTTACACAGCTTTTCAAAGAATATGTACATGTATGTACCGAGCAGACACTTTTAACCAATGCGACTTACAAAAAAGAAAAAAAAGCACAATATTTATAAGAGAACTATAGGAAGCAAGTGAGAAAAGAGAAACGCAGAGATAATAAAATGGCATTATCATGATAAAATCATCCAGAAAATGAATGTTTTTAAATTTAAACCAGAAGCTCTCAATTGTGGTTCATTTAAGTGCACATAAATTGAATTTGATGAGAAAGGATTGAGTTCACATTGTACTCTCACATTTTGACTGAAACTTTGGTATCTTGCCAAATTTGAACATAGTGTGACATATAATTGAGACTTCTCTAAGATTACTCTGATCTTATTTCTAAGAGAAAAATCTGAATGCAAAGGTTTTTTTTTATTTCGTTGCTGTCTGGGAGAAACAGTTGAAACCTCATTTTCAGACCTCATTTGTGGGTTTTTCCTATAGGACTAAATGTAAAGATGTTACAAAAGCAAAACATCACTCATGTTAATGAACTTTGATCCTGCAAACAGCCGTTCACTTACACAGCAGTTTCCTCTGAATGTACTGTACCACAAACAGCTCATCGGCTTGTCAATAGATGTGATATGCACTGAATGTGGTTGCAATAGAAATTAATATATATATCCATAACCTAATTCTCTTAGAAGCATGAAACCAATACAGTAGTCATTCTTTTGCAGTGTCAAACTTTAAAGCTCTGTGTGAAGTTAAAAGACATGCGCAGCTTGCATGACCAACACTGAATGCTTCATCTTCTAACATGCTGATGATGTACAGTAATTCAACAAACAACCATCCTGACCCATAATACATGAAATCTTACATGTTAAAGATGCAAAACAGACACCTTTATTAATTTCCATACCAAACAGCACTGAAAAAAATTTATATGAACCATAAAACATGAATAATAAAAATCATCAGAAATAAAGTGCCTTTGGTTAGGAGAGCATAATGATCTTGTTACGATCATAATTCTCCTCTGTAGACTCCAGCACTGGGAGTTATTTCTCTCTCAAGGTTACTAATACATTTTACAGAGGCACAAATAAAAATTTTACAGAGGAAACCCAATAAAAATTTAGCTGCTCCAACCAAAAGTTAACTGCTCCAAAAAAAATTCCAGAATATCCAAATGACTTTAAATATTTCTGAACTCCATACAAACTACAGAGCCAAAACTATGCTAACACAACACATAATATGAATTTTAGCAATATTTATCACTAACTAACAGGTGCAAAAAACTTGCCCATAACATACTGGCTTTGAATGGAATACTAAACAAGTAACTACCAGAGGGAAAAAAATACAATTAATCAGAATTATAGGTGGATGCATATACTTTTGGTTATTCAGTGTAGTATATCAAAACTAAGAATGCAAAGTCCATACTTGCTCCAAAGTATCTGAAGTCCATACTATCAATATAGCTTAAAGAAAAGGGGAGGCAAAACTCCCCTGGTTCTTCCTCAGAATACAGTATCTGTTAATGCAACATCCACCCTAATACAGGATTTAGCACATCATTGCAGTAAACACATCACTGCAGACAGAAGAACTTTATTTAAAGCCATTTACCAAGCTGTTAGCAGTGGCACCTAGCTGTTTTAAAGATGGGAGGGTGATCAGTTTTCTGCTCTCTTCCAGAAATCCTTTACAATCCTTTAAAAATGGCCCCTAACAGTCACATCACGACTAGAGAGCTCTGTGAGAGAAATCGATACTGCGCTCAAGGCGGCAACAACGCTGTTTTCCCTTTACCTGCTCGACACTGTCGCAATCGAAGACTCATTACCACAGATTCTTCCACTCTCTCCACAGACTCCAGAGCTATCAGTCTGACTCAATTAAAAGACATGTGGACCGGCACCTCATTGATAAAACACCACCAGAAGAGCAGAGAGGAATTGCAGGCTTTGTTTTGTCGAAATACTATTAGACTTGTTCTTTGTGATGTCAGCTGCCTAAGCTTTTCATTTGTGTTTTTGTGCCATTAACTGATTCCATTTGAACTCTATACTGCTTCAGTTCATTGTTATAGTCTTGAATGTCTAATAGTGTTAGGAAGATTCCCAGATTCGCTTGGTGCATTGGCATAAAATGATAACGATGCGATGCATTGGTATTTATATCACGATGCATCGTTTCTAATATATTTGCATCGGTAAAAAACAATTTATTTATATATATAATTACTAGTGGATGCAGTATACTTTTATTGTTTAGAAATTGAACCATATTTTATATGCAGATTAATTTCTCCTCTCTGAACTGCTTCTCATGTGCGTTCTCTCATCACTGCTGCTGAGCAGGGACATAGCTGAGGTTTGCGGGCACCAGTGCAGGTTGCACCAGTGGGCCCTGTTTGAAACTTTTAATTTGTTTAATTTGTATGTTCATTCTATTTATTTGTTTGTGCGTTAGTACGTTTTTTCAAGTTTGTAGGTCTAGGTACAGAAACCGAATAATCAATTGTAAAATAGCACTGCATAGTCTTCAATGTAAAAATTTAATATACAGTCAAAACAAAATTTATTCAGACACCTTCAACATTTCTCACATTATCACAGTTTATTTGCTATACTTTAGATGATGGTAACAAAATATGACAAGAAGAGTTAACAAATAATCTTGATAATGTCAGATAACTTTGATAGAAAGGTATGTAATGGATTACAATCAACCAAAAATTCAGACTACTGTTAGTATAAATATATTTACACAACTATCAATACTTTGTTGACCAATTACCAAGCATAGCTTAATTTTGTTCAGTCTGTGGTGTAAAAAGGTTGCATTAGCAATTAAAGAAAAAACATTGCTAGGAAGTTAAATGTTATCTGGCAACATGCTTGAGCAAAAAAAAAAAACATTTATTTATTATAACATTTATTTATTATAACATTAACATTTTATAATTACAAATAACATGCATATTTAAAATATGCATATGCATATGTGCATATGCATATGTGCGTGTGTGTGTATATATATATATATATATATATATATATATATATATTTACATACACACACACACATAGTATATATACATACTGTGTGTGAGCGTGTGTGTGTGTTATATAATTATTTAAATATACAAAAAAATAATATAACATGCATACCGTATTTGCATTTAAAAAAAAAATTAAACTAACTGCTCATAATTTTCATGTTAAATTGACAGCCCTAATAAGTACATTAATAGCCATTCTGAGTGCAAAAATGTAAATTATAATATAGTCAGATCAACTACCTCACCAAGGCGGTGAACATCTGCATTACATTCCGCATATATTATATCGCTTTTCTAAATGGGGAGATAGTAAATAATTAATGTGGCAAAACAGAAGGTTATACATGTGATTTAAGAGCAGAATAATCAGTGGGCATGTTGACGTGAGTTCGCACACACACAGCAATCTGACACATGCCATCCTGTTCATAGTGAAAGATATAGAGATGTGTCTGGTTGGTCTGGGGTGTGGACGTGGGGGACATATTCTCTCAAAAGACCTCCGGCTAAGATAATAAAGATCACCGCCAGCGTGCCAAGCTGTGCCAGGGCTGTCTGAAGCAGCTGTGCCTGGGTCTGGTACAGCTCTCTGATGGGATGCTTATGTTACGGACCTGTCATGAGGTTTGGATGATGCGTTGGACCTGGTTTTGTGTGAAGTGAGACCATCTGACAGATTGCGATCTTGGGAAGCCCAGAATCCAGGTGCAGCCACCAGGTCCCACAGCTGGATGCAAAAGCTCCAGCAGGGTAAAAACCCTTTTTGTAATTGGGCGTCTTTTGGCTCTGGCACAAACAGGTCCTGACCTTTGATAGCTAAGCATTTGGTCTTCCTCATCATTAGGCTGCTCTGTCCATATGCCAAGAGATATAATTGGTCCTTTACTCCTCAGTCCAGCTTGAGCAGAACGTTCACTGTCTCTTGAGAGCAAATGCTTCACCATGGAAAGGTTCTTTACCAGTTCCTTTGCCTCTACAGACCCTTGAAAATTATACAACTGTGTTGACAAGCACATATGTAACCTGCTTCATCATTTTGAGCTGTTTATACACTGAATAAAAATATTTCTCTTGATATAATTATCATGTTTATACTCCAAACCATAGATGAGATATAATTATTTCAATGATTGCCGTCATAAAAACTTGTCTTCGAGACGATGTCTTAATGTGTTACTGTGTTTATTAAAAAGTACAAAAATAATGAAGATAAATATTGTAGGAACTTAATTTTCTGTAAAGTTGCTTTGTAATGATTTGAATTGTAAAAAGCGCTATACAAATAACTTGAATAGACAACTTGAATTAAATTAATGAAGACAACAGTTACAGAAAAAGTAAAAATATAATGCATTTATATTATAGTGCAGTGGTTCCCAAACTTTTCCATTCCACGACCCACCTAGACAAGTGTAATATATTTCACGACCCACCAAAATATTAAAAAAAAAAAAAAAAACAACGAGTGAAATTACTTTAAACCTAATCTTACTTAAAATTTTTATGACAGAAATTAAGTATTTAAGAAAAATAACCATTTTATTTTAGAGTACAACTGAAAATTTCACTACAAATTTACAAGTTTTAATTTTTGTTTACTGGCGTTAAAATATGTAGTGTCCATAAAAACGTGAAGCAGGCTCACTCCAGTGAAGTGTGATCTGCGCTGCTGTGTTTTGTTGCATTCATGATCCTTCCGTGTGTGTCGGCGAGAACGGAGCACAATCCAACACTTTTTTAGAAAAGCATAAGAAGCAAAGCAGAACTATCTAAAACAGTTTGGAGATTAAAATAATTGTGAAATAGGTAAAAAAAGACCGATTGAACCTTTTAATGACATTGCTCTGAGACCTTCAAAACACGCAACGCACACGGACTTAATTGCAATTTGAAAATCACACTAAGGATATTGCAGTTCATTATTAATGTTGGTGGGCTATATCGTTGTGATGAGTGGGTTCCCAGTTCCCGCCTCCTTCTTCCTGTGATTGTGAAGATTTTAATGTTTTACACTGGTGCCGAAGCCAGGGAGGAAGGAGGGGCGCGCTGCCGAAGATCCTTCGCCGCTGGGGTGAATCCGCAGTGCCATCGAGCAGGGCGAAGGAGTCTGCCGCCGAGGGTGCTCGATGTGGTGGGCTGGAGTGAGTTGCCGGGGGGGGGGGGGGGGGGGGCGAACTCACTCCAGCCCACCGCCTCGATGACTCCTTCGTGGAAAGAGGTGGGAACCGGCGGACAATCAAACAAAGTTTTAATAACCAAATAAACACAAAACAGCGCGACAGCCCCTCTCGGATGACTGCCGTGCACAAATAAAAAACAAACACAAAATAAAACCCAGGCCTGGTCCTCTCTCGTCCTTCACTGTCATCGCTCCTCTTTTGTATCTTTCCGATCTCCTCCGTGGTTCTTGAGACCGGTGAGTGTTGCTCATTTCCCAATCACTCCACCGGCCTAGCTCTGTTCCCATGGCACTAGGCCCCGCCCCACTCGTCACATTCGTGCAGCCCTAGACTGAACTGTGTTAGTGTCTGTGTGTCATTGAAACGCAAAATTAGCTGCAGCCAAGTGACTTTGTGCGACCCACCTTGTTCCATTCCGTGACCCACGAGTGGGTCGCGACCCACAGTTTGAAAACCCCTGTTATAGTGAATATATTTAAAGGTGCATCACACCAGCGCAATTTTGTCAAACTTGAACCTGCTGCTTAACAACATATTTACAATTCTACCAATATGTCCTTCTCTAAAGTAAATTTTTTTTCTGGTGAACTAAGGAGTTTTGGAATTACTTTATTTTTGACGCAAAGGTAACGTTGCACAAGATTTTGTTTTACAGTAGAACTGTTTTACTGGAAACTTTTCGCAGTTGAAACACTTTACATGAGTTCACATATGTTTCAGTAATCTCTTAACATTTCTTCTTTGTTTTCTTTGCACACAAAAAGTGTTCTTGTAGCTTTATTAAATTAATTTGAGCCACTGATGTCACATGGACTACTTTAACGATGTCTTTACTACCTTTCTGGGCCTTGAACATGGTAGTTGCATTGCGGTCTATGCAGAGTCAGAACACTTGGATTTCATTCAAAAAAAATTTCCTAATTTGGGTGAACTATCCCTTTATGTGTGCCAAAACAGCAGTTGTCCCTTGAATCTCAAAATAAAACTGATATAACTTAAAGCAGAGACATTATTTTGCTTATAAATTGCATTTCTCCACAAACAGTGTCATTGTAGATTCTCTCTCAAAAGAGTGTGTCACATAATCTGTTTTCCTCTTTTGTGTACATTAAGTGAGGGAGGCAGGTCGGGGTGACAGAAGCAATATGGTGGGGTACCAAGGGACTATTCGCCGCTAGGTGGCCTGGGGAACATTGAGGGCAAAGGTGCAGAGAGCTCAAACAAACCCTTTCCCTTAGTCAACAGAGTTAACTCTCCATAAACGCTAAGCAAACTCAGCATAATCGCACAACAATGGCACAATTAGCCGTAACCCCATGGATATTAGCTTGGAAAACACGCCCCCATGATTCATGGCTTTCATACATTTGCATTATCATCCATTTTTTGCGCCTCAATCCCTCATTTTATTTTAATTCCCCCTTTTTTCTAAAAAGCTCATTTGTGAAAATGCTAAGCACTCATTTAAATATGCATAGAGCAGCACCCCCGTTTAAAATGAGGTGCTAATTTAAAAATCCTACAGACCATGTCTGGCTCATGTCTGTGTCTGAAGCTTAGAGCTTAAATCAGCAAATAACTAGCTCTGGATTGAGCAGAGCATTGTGCTTTAGCATTCACAATTTTGAAAGACCTTAAAGGTACTTAGCAAAGCCCCTCGCTATCCTACAATCAGCAGATCTCGGTTCAAACAGAAGAGAGTTCATCTCAATCAAGGTTGGTGCGACAGAAGAGAGCTCTGTATTGACTGTTGAGGAAAGATGAACTATTTGTTTTTACTCCAAAGAGAAAGGGAAAAGGAGTCTAGTGATTGGCTTTGCTTGCTGAGAAGGACAGACATCTGCAGGTGAATTAACCTTGGGGAAAATCAATGCTAGTCTGATCAAGTCTCCCAGAGAAGAATTTCGACTTATTCGCAAGGCAATTTGCCAATGGAACGGCTGTTGTCATTGAGCAATTCCTTACAAAGCACTTCCACACATCTGAGAGATTCCATCTCATTTCTTGTGTTTGTAAGTCTGCGGTGGTGATCAATTGCATTCGGAGAACTGAAAAGTCAGCATAAAATGAGATCTGTTTAAAAGAGTGTGAAATGCATGTCCAACAATCTCATTGAAATAGAAGGGTGTTTATTCAACTATAGGCACTTTATTTTAAATAAACTCTTAAAACATACATTTCACACTTATTGGTTTAATTTGTCAACTTACAGTGTCAAACAGTGAATACACTTTTAACACAGGAGAATTCTGACATTTTTTCTGAAAGTCATGCAACATCACATTTCTTTTGGTGGAAATTACATTTTAAATTTTGTCAATATCCATTGTTTCTTACTAAGGCAGATTTTATACAAAGCACTTTATGTAGTATAAATACAATTAAATCATATTTTCACACTTCAAACACTTGAATGGAAAGTATGCACAATAAAAATATTCAGATCAAGTTTTCATTGATATATATTTTTCTAATTCTCCTTTCTATAAGTATTTGTTGAGTATATCAAGTGACAAAATACTGGCTCCACAAAAAGAGGAGTTAACACTAATGGACATTTGTCAAAACAAAAAAATGTTAAGTACAAATTTACAACATAAATATTCCATGGTTTTTATTATTTAATTATTTGATTGTATCAATGCCAATTCATCATTGTCTGATGATAAGTTCAAAACGTCACATATGGTGAGAACATAAATAAATATTTTTCGATCCCTGGAGCTGTGGTGTGCCTACTTTAATTTTTTCGTTCCAATTTTTGTGTGGTGGAACACCCACAATGAGCTTTTTGCCTACTAGATGTGCGCACTTGGACTGATTTTTATTTTTATTTTTATCAATGCAAATTAAAAAAATATTAATTAATTAATATATATATATATAGATAGATATATAGACATATATATATATATATATATATATATATATATATAGAGAGAGAGAGAGAGAGAGATATTTATAACTGATATTATAACAATAGATTTTGTAATTGGGTCAGCAATAAAATCTGTATAAAAAATATTTGAAAAGTTACAATAAAAAAACGAAAAGATATGAAGGCTAAATAAATAAATAAACAATATCCTTGAACATTAAAGTGCCTAAAGTTAAATAAACACCCAAAAACAAGAACATTACAAATTCATATGCAACCCTCCTACAAATTCCACTACTTATACAAAGACCAATCCCAAATGCCAAGAGTATATGACACTATGACAGCATTAGATATATAGGTCCATTGTTGAGGAACCTGCCTGTCTATTGTTCACCCTACACAGAGACATCAAACCGCCCATCGGGTCTGTTAGAAAAACAGTGTATGCACAATGTAATATGAACACCATGCATCACCAGTCAGCTCTGGCCAGGGGCCCATCCCCAACAGCTGGGTCCCCTCCGCAGGGCTGGCAGGAGGGGTAGAGTAACAGGTAGCATCCCCAGGTGCTGAATCTTCAGCAGGGTCGCTAACCCATCGTGCAGAGCGCTAGCAAAGCTGCGCTTAATTAGCCGAGACGGAGCCCCCATTGGCCCGTAATGGGCCAGTTTGTGAAGCTCGAATGGGGTATGCTGAGAAAAAGATGAAGAGATGGGAGGAAAGAAGGAGGGGGGCTTTCCTTAACCCTTCTCTGCATTATGGATTTGCACATCTGGCCAAGTGAAGAAAGTCCAATCGCAGGACGAGTTAAACAAAGACTGAGGTAGAGGGGGGCGTTTCCGAGATCACACGCTAAATTATGGTGGCCGTCACTCAACTATTGTGTATCTGATGGGCTGGCTATTCACAGCTGGGCTGGCCAAATTGTTCTTTTATACTCTTTTATAACCCTTTATTGAAGCCAGAGGGGTGAGTGAATGATTAACGAAAGGGACAATGATGTTTGCTCATCTTCAGCCTCTCTGACTCAATTTAATTCGCTTATTTTTCCATTCCCTCCTTTCCAGATGCAAATGCAAAAGGGCTCGCTTGGTTAACTGTGTCCACGGTGATCACATGCTGGAAAATTAAAAGTTGCTCCGCAGACAATGAAAAGCCTTCCATTGATTTCAGTAAACTGTTTGTGCTCTTCAGGTTTTTGGCCCATATTTCTTTGCTCTCAGTTTAATTTAGTTTCACACATTAAAAGAAATAAACAAATAAATACCAACGCCTGGAGTAGACCATTTATTTGGTCAAACAACATCTAAATAAATTAAAAAAGAAAAGTTATTTTTATTTTATATTTTTAATGGAAAAAACAGAACCTAGACAGATATGGTCAGTCAAAAAAAAAAAAAAAACATTCTAAAAGCTTTGCGTTGAGTTCTTACCTTATGTCAGTCAACTGTATATCATTTTTTACATTTTTAATTTCTTAATGTGTAAAAAAAATTTTTTTTAAAAATAATGAAAATAAAAATAAAACGCTGACTAAATAAAAGCACATTTTGTACATGCTGTCTAGCCAGGCCTCTTTCTTTTTGTTTCATCCTTCTCTCTTGATGTCCATATAGTTGCACCTCTTAGTCTCCTGAGGGTACAAGCTGCTTAACAAACCTATCGAATGAGGCTTATCCTCTTCAAACCCACCATACCCCTCTGGACACCAGCCTGAAGTTTGGAGGCAATTATAGGGGAAGCAAGAGGCTCTTTTATTAGTTAAACAAATGAAGGGACCGGCTGGTAGGGCTCCATCACCCGCTGACATCCTCCAGGTAAAGACTGAGACCTGCCACGGCTCTTCCCTCAGATCTCTCACACTGAAGCTATTAGGAAACAGCGCTGAGGCAGAGGCTAACGACTTTCAGAGGAAATGACAGGGTTATAATGATATTTCTTACAGATCTGAGGAACTGTTTTATTGAAGACTGCTTTACTGCAAGGGAACAGGAAAAATCTGGGGGAAAATTAGGTCCAGAGGTCAGGCACCAAAGGCAGACAAAAATGATTTCAAAACCAATTTACAGGTCAATGACATATAAGAATGTCTATGATGTGAAAAGAATACATCTTTTTTTATTCTGTGCCACATGCACTTTATATTCAGTCTCATATGATTTAAAAAACGTACAATTATTTAGTAAAATAGAATTAGTAGAATATTTTCCTTATATCTTAAATAATATATTAATATTAGTGCTAGGCAACAATACTTTTTTTACGATACTGCTGCAGATTTGTCATCTGCCATTTTAAATGCTTGCGCTCTTTTGATTGGCTGTCAGTGTTTTTATCGTTCATCAGCTAGAGAGAAAAAAAAAATTCCGAAAGTGATTAAAACTAAGAATTAATTGACAGGACAAAAAAACAGCCTGTTTACACAATGAATATTAACTGCAACTTATTTATTACTATATCAAAAACTTTATTATGAAGTCCACTTCAACGGATGATACAGTCCTGTTTATTATTAACACGTTAAGCCATCTATCATCTGCTTTAGGTCTTTAAAAAAAATTATTCTATTCACCTGTGTCATTATCATTATAGCTGTTGTGTGGATTTTACTATTCACAAATATTCAGAAAGATTAATAAAACTTTACCATTTGTTATCATCCTTGGCAGTTTACACTTCTCTTTTGTAAGTTTTAATTTGATAAATAGCATCACATGCCAAAAAAATTATGCTTAACTCACAATACACATACACACACAAAGGCTGACAAACTGATTACAGAAGAAGAACACAACCAGGGTGAGTGCTACATCCCAGAGGACCTTGCCGCCCTCCAAACACAAAGCTTATTCCCAAACCCACTCTCACACAAGGAAGAAAGCCTTGTAATTAGGTTCACATCTTTTCATTCACATAATCATCACACCCTTGTCACAATTTGACGCACAATCAACTTTCTGAAGAGGGCTGAAGTGCACAGAGCCGACCTATGTGCTTCCGCATACACAAACAAGCTTATGTTTGTTAAACACAATTAAAAGTTTCCTTGAAACACACATTCTGTTTGCTCCCTCCTCCAGCGTTATCTTTTGTTTTTTTCCGGGGACCAGTAAAGCTGCACTCGCTGGCCATTTTCAAACTCTTGGAAAAAGCTACATTGCATTTCAGTCACAACGCTCTATGTATTTCCTTTGTCCTCTATTTGTATCAATTTGCTCCTGTCTAACAATAACAAAAGCTGTGTTGGAATACCAAATGTGGAGAGGGCTCTACCTTATCCAACTCATTACTGCAATTCTTTTTTTCTAATAAGAGGCTTTATTAAGGCCTTGCCCTTCATTTGCACTCCTTGCAGTTTATAAAATTATATATCCCACCATTCTACAGTCAGATCTCCAAAAGGACAACATTAATTCAGATTGTCCTTGGAGTGCAGGGTGAATTAGTGCTTCAAAAACAGCAAACTGTCCATCTCTCACTGGAAATAGTCAGATAGTTAGTTAAACTTACAACAGTACTCAAAAAACAGCATGTAATTTGTATGTATGAGCATGTCCACTCTGGAGATGAATGATAGGTGTTCGTATAAAGGCGCGAGGCCTTTAATTACCCGGTTGTTCTCATGGGATGCATTACTGAGGGGAATCCATGTGGTCTTTATTAGTGCATTTTAATATTTGGGGGGTTGATATGGCACCGTTTCCCTTACCAGGGGCACATTTGTCCTGCTTTAGGGGCTTGTGGGGTATCAGTTGAATATGCATGGGCTGGTGTGGTCCGGTCCCCAAGAGCATCAACCAATGACAGAGTGATGGACGAGGATGCCTGGCATCATCCAGAGGGGGATCAGAGAACAAAGAGCAGCCCAGACCCCCAGACTTTAACACGGCTAATGAAGGGGCCATGCTAATGAGGGACATGCCAACACTGGGGAAAAGAGTTCCAGGAGCAAGAGATGGAATTCTGCGACCCTTTCTGAGAGATGACATTCCAAGAGATTAAATTTGGTAAGTGCTCAGATGCCAACTTGGTGGAGGGTTTTGACAAGATGGCAAAAAAGTTTACCTTTAAGGAAAGTTCCATGCACTAGAGGTCAAGAGTTAAGCAGTGTCCTGAGATGTTTCAGATACTGTTGTAAGAGGTGGCATGTGATGAGTCTCTTGGATATTAATCAGCTGATTGTGAATTCAATACGACATTGAGGTTTTGTTGCTGTAAGATGCCTAGATTCTTTTGTTTCTCTCACTCTCATTTGGACTCCACTGAATACACACACACACACACACACACACACACAATTAGCACAAATAATGCACACTCTAGTGCAGGGGTTCCAAATTGAACCAACAAATGACCAATAAAGCAGTTTAATAAAAGAGAAAAAGTATTTTTAGGGCTGTCAATGTTAATGTGCACTTAATAGTGTTAATATAAGATAAGATTTACATTGCAAGATTTTTCACAAAAATATTAAGCCCCAAAATGGTTCTCAGCAGTTGCTGAGTGCCAAATCATCATATTAGAATAATTTCTGAAAGATCATATGACACTGAAGACTGGAGTAGTTGCTGCTGAAAGTTCAGTACCATTAAATTTGCAGTAGTACAATGACAATAAAAAGCCAATTATTTATTTTGGGAAACACTTGCTTAAATTTGTTGTTTTTGTAATGTAATACAAAACGTCTTAGTATAAATGGGATTTTATATGCAAAACTATTTTCATATTATAAGCAGGAGGTCCATCAAATATTTGGAAGTCTTTGGCAAAAGTTTAAATACCCCTGCTTTGGAGAATACAGACATGAATATAAATGAAGTCATTCCAATTACTGATGAAGTGTGGTGGAAGTGCTAGAGAAACCTTTCGGGAAAAATTATTGTTGCAATACCACCTGGTGCCACTAGTCAATTTCTCAGTTCAGAATCCATAGCTAAAAAAAAGACTAAACAATGCAATCCTTTGATATTATTTCTACATATGGCTTGATAAATTATTCCAAACCAAACAAACATTGACTTTTCTGATCAACAAAAGCACCATCATATCTGATGAATGCAATTCAGAAATAGGGCAGGATTTGATTGTGAATACGACCACAATGGCACACAAGTGCTCCCTGACCTTTCTTTGCAAATGTGAGCAAGCCCTCCAACGCAGGTCGGCGTGCCACTTTACACAACAGCAGCCAATAGCGTGACTACAGATACAATTGTAGTGGCAATAACAACAGAACATAGTCTAGGAAATAAAGTTCTAAAACCAATAGGCTGACCTTAAATTAAAAATGTAACTTTTTAAAAGAAACCTACAACTAAAATGTGGGTGATGCTTACCTATCTATTAAATTACGCAACAATGCAATGCTGTTCTGGGTAGTGGTTACTAGGTAGCATTTTACTTAATTCAAAAGAGCCCACAAAAGTCTCTATGTTATGCTAGTCCTATTTCAGTGCATTATTTGCCTTTCATCTAATAAAATCATAAGTCCACCTTTCCTTTACAAGCTTCACACCTTCATTAATTCAGTGAGCAGAAATAGTGCAGGACGATTCATTCAGTATAGTTCAAAAGTAATAGAGGCACATGACTTATAAAAGGGAAATAAAAGCATAATAAAGAAATGTTAGGTGGAGATGTAATGTTTACAGTAAATGTTTATAGTCTGAAGGGTCATTAGTGCATGCCGTTAATCAAAGGCAGGGGGAAAGGAAGAGCCCCGGTGGGCCCCGCTGCAGCCCCTCTGTTTCCAGCCCCTTTTAATTAGACTCACAGCAGGGCCACCGTACCCACACACGTGCCTCTCTGTCTCGTTCTCTCTCATCACTCCATCATCCACTCATCCCCTCCACCCAGTATATGAGTTAGTGTCTGCGAGCCCCAGTGGGGCCTGGACATAATCATAGTCATGTGCTCAAAAGACCATTTCCCTGCCATGGTCTGTCAGTAACCAATATTAAATAAGAAAAAGTGTGACAAACCATCTGAATTTCAAGTAAGGATAAAAAAAGAGTGTACATGACTCAAAATGCCTCTATTATATTTGTTGAAAAACACAGCTACGTGAAACTTAAAAAATACCTGTCTGTTTTGAGATAACGGGATGCCTATTACCAAAGGGGAGGATAGAAAGTGTTGCTGGCCATCTGCCCAGTCCCCTGTGCGCTGACATTTGGCTGCAGACCTTTAACCCTGCTGGAAAATGTCATGCCACAGAGTTTTCACCCCAGGACAACAACCCCTCGACCCCTGAAGCAGAATGACATCCGCAAAACAATGTGATTCATTAATTATGATCTTCAAGAAAACAATGGGCCACTTTTGACGTTCAAGGACCGCAACTTGACTCTGGAAAACCTCAACTAAGCTCATTTTCACTGATTAAATGGCAACTTTTGATCACGTCAGCAAGTACCGAGTTTAGGCTTTGATCAGTTAAATACTGTACACACACTAGTATCCTTGTAAACACATTAATTTAAGTCTTAAATTAAAGAAAACAGCTGAGAAAGAAAACACGTGCAACAGAATATTGGATCCGGGCAGCTCTTAAAGTGAATGTTTCATTTAAATTTAGTCATTTAGCACAGTGGATCCCAACCCTGGTCCTGGTGGAAACCCCAACACTGCACGTTTTGCATGTCTCCTTAATCAAACATACCGGATTCAGATCATCAGTTTATTAGGAAAGACTCCCAAGACCTGAAATTGGTGTGCCAGAGTAAGGAGACATGATAAACGTGCAGTGTTGGGGTGCCTCCAGGACCAGGGTTGGGAACCACTGATTTAGCAGACAATTTTATCCACAGCAACTTACAAATGAGGACAATGGAAGCAATCAAAATCAATAAAAAAAAGCAATGATATGCAGGTGCTGACAAGTCTCATTTAGCTTAACACAGTACACTCTAAAAACTGCTGGGTTGCTTTTTTATGGTTTAAAATTACTACATTGCAGGGTTTCAAAAACAAGAGCGGGTGTTTTTTATCACTGTATTTCAGAAGGAAACCTACTGTATTTAGAAAATGTTCTATTTCATTTAGCATGTAATGCTTGATAAGGCAGCGTTTGTGAGCTCAGCGCCGCTTTGCAGCCGTTATCGGAGAAACCTCTTCCTCACCCGCTCTTAGCGTGTCCTGCTGGCAGAAAATTAATTTGCAGAGCGCTGCCACGAATGAGTGTAAGGCTGTGGGAAACACTGCATTGCTAGGCTAAAATGAACCCAAATTGAGCTAGGCATTAAACTTACAAATCTTGTTCATTTTAAAAATCACTTTTACACACAAATAATAACTATCAAAAGGAAAATATTTATTAAAAACAAGAGAAAATTCAAAAAGTAACATGTAAGAAGAAATGCAGAAAAGGATGGCATTAACAGCTACAGAGTTTATAAATAAAGCATTGAACATTTGTTGAATATAACTTTTAAAATCAAATTGGACTTTAAATTTTATATATCGTATAAAAATATACTAAAACACTATTATACAGTAAATGTACAATTAGTTAAGTTCTTTACCAACTATTCTAGCATGACTGTACACAAATAAACCACAACATTAACATTGATATTATAACATTTAACAGACATGTGTGTGTGAAAGAATGTGAGCATGTGTATGAATGACAGTGTAAACTCTTCTACTAAACCAAACATTTAACATTGTTTTTACAAATTATACACTCACAGTTTGTTTCATAGTCCATGAACACAGATCATGCATCACTGTCAATTTTCATGATCTCTTTAGCATAATTGATGTAGTCATGAAGAAGCCCCATCATTACAGTATGTGACATCTTCTACATCATCCAGGGCAGTGTCCTCCTTTAAAACCACTGGTGCATCATTTTAGGGGAAAGGAAGTTCTCTTATTTGAACATCATTCATCCCAGTCACCGCCTGTTCTTCATCAGTGGCCTAAAAAGAGACACTTTTGAAAAAATAAAACATTTAATTGAACTCTATCCATTTTCAGATAGAGGTGTATTCACATCTGTAAGGATAGGTAAATAAACTTTTATAGTTTCAACACTTTGTGTGGTTGTTTAATGTCTCGGTCCACCACAGCACTCTAGAAGGCTATAATGGCAGCACTAGAGGGCATGTCATATTGTTTGAATAAATATATTGCTTTCAGAAAGCTACTTTACTGGAACATTAAAACAGACATGACATTCACTTACAACTCACAAATGTTCATATACGTGGAGGACTGCTCTTCAAACGGTTAGTTCACCGTCATTAGTTCACCATCATAATTTACTCTCCCCATGTTGTTCCAGACTCATACAAACTCTGCTAATTTTTGCAACACAAATAAATACTAGCAATAGAGGACACAAATTAAGAGAATATTAAATATATTTATTTTACTATCTTTCCCTGTCTTCTGAAGCTGAGAAAACCACCTCCTCCTCACACAGGCAGACTTGTGTGTCCTTAAATCCAAAGTTAGTTTGAGTTCTGCAAAGAAAAAAGGGACATCATTGGTTTCAATAAAATATGAATATATAATCAAACTGTTGTGGCATCAAAATGTGAAGTAAACAGGCAGGACACAACAGAAACATACATTTTCAAAAAAATAACTCACATTAGTCTCAAAAGAATTAAGTTATGTTGTCTCTGGATTTTAACATATACAAAAACAAACATTATTTTAGTCTTAGTAAAAAAAAAAAAGATAACTTGATATAATTCAGAAGTTCACTCTCCTTAAACCCGTCTGAGAACACCACCTCCTCCTCACACAGTCTGTGACTCCTCACACAAACAGCTTCTGTGTCTTTAGTCGTGGGAAGTCGTGGCCTAGTGGTTAGAGAGTTTGACTCCTAACCCTAGGGTTGTGGGTTTGAATCTTGGGCTGGCAATACCACGACTGAGGTGCCCTTGAGCAAGGCACCGGACCACCAACTGCTCCCCGGGTGCTGCAGCAAAAATGGCTACCCACTGCTCCAGATGTGTCTGTGTGTGTTCACTGCTCTTTGGATGGGTTAAAGCAGAGCACGAATTCTGAGTATGGGTCATTATACTTGGCTGAATGTCACTTCACTTTTTTTTTTTTTTTTTTTTTTAACTCTCGGTGCGGGGACAGTGAAGACATGAGCTCAACAGGTCTGAAATATTACATGCAAAACATACTTTTAAGCATTACCACTTCAACAGCCTCAAAATTATCATGCTAGTCTTTACTACACAATGCCGTTTCCTTTAGGAGACTAACATACATTCAGTTTAACCGCGAAAATAAGATAACAAATTAACATGAGTGTAACCGTAACCATAACCGTCTATTAACACTTCAAAAAGTGCAGATATTGTAAAATATTGTGTAAATATGACATAAGACACTCACAGACGTTATATTAAAAGTACCTCTTCTGTTCAGTAACGTTAAAGGGGGCCATTAAGACCTCAGTTTCTGAGGAGAAAACCGCGTCTGCGTATTTTTCTATATAACGTTAAGCTCCTTTGTTTCCGCCTTTCATACAACCTTCCACCTTTCATACAACCGGGTAAACAATAAACGATAACTTTACATTTTGAATCTTTACCTACCATAATGTCTTTCATAATGTCTTTCACTCGCTTCTCGCTTCTTTCACGCTGAAAAATGGCGGCTGCTCGCACTGGAGATGTACGATCTTAACGTGACGTGGCGTGCTCTCATTCACATCCGCGTTCCCAACCCAGCGCCGCTGGGTTATAATCCAGACCCATTTTCAACCCAAACTTGAATATATATATACATATATATGCACACTAAAATACATTATTTTAAGTTATGTAGTTGAATTTGAATGTCAAAATTCTATTATTCATAGAAATTTTATAAATCTTTTCTCCTGGGGAATTTGAGACACATTTGTAATTGAGTTCTTATTCTTGTAATAACTTTAAGTCTCCTGAGCTTTGAAAGACCAACCTATGAACAATAACATTATCTAGGTTAACTTTGATTTTGGATCACTGACTTTATGAAGCCTCCACTGAATGTCTGTACTCTCTCAACATAAACATGAATCAAGTCTAGTAATAAAGTAATCCTAGCTGCTCAAACTGCAGGCAGCAATAGACACAAACTGAACACCCTCAGCAGGGAGAGATAAGACTCACATTCACCACATATCCTCTTGTGGTTATCAATCAAGAGCGCACAAAGTCAGGGGACAGCAAGTGAGCCAATTTCCACATGCAGAGCGTTCTCATTATGAGGCAGCTGAAAGGTGTCGACTGAATGAATCACCGTGCAGAGATTTAGAGGGTCGATGTCTGACACAGCATGCTGTGATGGATTTCATACACCTCAATCACACGCTACGGGTTAGGTGGAAAATTCAGAGGTTGAAATTCTTATTGAAAATGGCAACTATACATGTGATTGTGTATTTGGATTTCATGCAAACTTGACTTACTGTTTGTCAAGCACATGTGAAAGTGAACTGGAACTGTCTAGTAAAGGGGCACACCCCATACATAAGAATAAGCAAAAACAGAACTCATCTGAGATTTCAATTAAATGTTTGATAAAATACAAATGTATGATGTAATTAAATTTTTTAGAGTGAATAGGAATGCTGAAGTCTATATAGGCTATACAGTAAAAAAATAATAATCGTAAAATAAAAATAATTGTATCTAAATAATTTCCATTATTACACAATAACACTTAATTTACAAAAAATTACAATTATAAAATAATGATGTATACAATTGTACAAGTACAAGTAATTATTTTATACAATATTTATTCAACATGAACAACAAAAAAACATTTTTTATAAATAATTGTATAATTGTGTATTAATAATTTTACACATTACATGTTATAATATTTATTTAAAACATTAGATAACACTTTAAGGTATCCTTGTTATAAGTTACATTAACTTACAATTATAATAACAATATTATGTACTGTATAATTACATGCAAGTAACCCTAATCCTAACCATATAGTAAGTACATTTAGTATTTAGTAATTAATATTACTCAGTACTTAAATACATTGTAAGGACACCTTAAAAAAGTGTAACCGAACATTCATTTAAAAATTTAAAAAAACATTTATTTTACACAATTATAAAATATCAATGATTAATTGGCCCAGTCTAACAAGTAAATGAAGTTATAGCCCAATAAACCGCAATCTGCTTGCGTGTCTTGTCAAATCTGCCATGTGTCCTGCAAACCCCCTGCCATAATGAGCAGTGACCGAGGCATATGAGATATCAGTGGTCAGTGCAGCTGCTGGGGGTAATGGTGTATTGAACGATGGACAGTGCTGGGGTCAGGGGCCGGACCCCGCGGATCCATCCAAAGGAAGCAGCTGCTCCACACCTGGGCCACAGATGACCAAAAAGAACTCACCATCCTCGGACCTCCTCCTGCCCACGCACCATCAGTCCAGTTCATCACTCACCAGCTACATCAATACAAACCAGAGTAGACTACTCAATCAACTCATTTATCCAACTTATCCCTATCTTGATGCCTTTATTGAGTCTCCCTTCACAATAATTCATTCTGACTGAAAGTTATCAGCACTGATTGTGCATCAAAGAGAGATGTGGTGAAAAATAATTAATCTGAAAAAAAAAATGGATGGATATGCTTCACTAAGTGGTCATTTGGGCTTCAAAACCGCCAAAACAAATTTTAAAAAGTTTTCGTTTGCTTTAGGGTCCTTAATTTGCTTTTATGGGAATACTTGTGCATGAAAAGCTGCCTTGTAAATCCTCCAGCTTTTGAAGTGCTGGTCATACAAAAATCAATGGGTAATGAAGTGATTTTCTCTTCAATGTTTTCACCCAATCTTATTTTATTTGCAAATGAAGAGATCCGCTGAGGTGAGGGGATAATGGGATAACGAGGGCAACAGCGGTCATCCCTGACCCCACACACCACACTTTAACACAACAAAGTCATCTCTAAAGAATATCTGTTTGAAGTGCAGTTGAAAGTTGATTTATTTGTTTACTTTTATGTTCTGCTTGTGATTCCAGCACAGACATATGAACAACATAGCTGTTGCGATTGCACTACCACAGTGCTTCTCAATCGTTTTAACACAGAGGCTCCCAGTTGTCCAACACAATATCAGAATCCTGCGGCCTCTTTGGAAGTTTGCTAATGCCCCCTAATGGGTTTGAGAGCCACTACAAAAGTACTTTTCTTTTTTATGAAGAAAATGTGAGTGCTTGAGCATGAAAAATCCAATATAAAACCATGCTAGGATAATCTTAGCTGTGTCGCCGTTGATAGGGAGATCTGAGTGATTTCATATGGTAACTCGGTTGGTTGTTATTGTGTTCTGAGTAGTTGCCAGATGTCCTCTTACTAGCCCAAGTCAAAAAGCCCACAAACAAGTCTCTAAACATGACTTGGGTCCCTCCTTATTAAATGGATAGTTCACCCAAAAATGAAATTTTTATGTAATTAACCACCCTCATGTCATTCAAAACCCATAAGACCCTTAAGATATTTATGATGAAATCCTAGAGCTTTCTGACCCTGTATAGACAGCAAGGGAACTACCACATTCAAGGCCCAGAGTAAGGACAGCAAAAAAGTCCATGTGACATCCATGGTTCGACCTTAATTGTATGAAGCTATGAGAATATGTTTTGTACACAATGGAAATAAAAATAACAACTTTTTATTCATCAATTTATTATCTTCTGTGTTAGTCTTTGATGCCTGTTCACGAGAGTACCATGATGAATGCATGTGGTGTTGCTTATGCAGGAGCCGGTGTTCTGACATAGTTGCTGCACCTTGTTTATAGGCAGAGGAATGCAAAGACTGACACAGAACAGAAGAAATTGTTGCATGAAGTTGTTATTTCTTTTCTTTGCACACCAAAAGTGTTCTTGTAACTTCATAAATTTAAGCTTGAACCACTGGTGTCGCATTGACTATTTTTACAATGTGCTTTGTTTTTCAAAACGGATACATACATTTGGGCTTTTCTCAAAACATTTTCTACTAACAAGGACTCAAATAACTAACCACAAAGCTTGATGACTTCATTTTTGCTCAAGTTGGTCATGCAAATTCGCCACATTGACCAACAGAAATTGCCTTTTGTGTGAACGGTTTCATACATCAATATTACCAAACATTTTTTTCAGTGAAAATTTGCTAACTTGACTTACACCTGGCTTATTTGTACAGAAACAAGGCAAAACAAAACAAGGATGTGCAATGCTTATTTTCTATTCTAACAACAAATCAAATGACACAAACACAAAAAAACTATACAGTACATGCACACTTAAAACCATCTGGGATTAAAAAAAAAAAAAATCCATAATCCACTAAACACTGAACAGCAGCAAGATGAATCTCAGATGATCTGATTAAATGTTTCTAACATGAAATCATGCTCAAGCTCGACTCAGAAACGTTTATATCTGCCCCTGGCCCGGCTCATTACAAGACACCTTCTGTAAACAGCAAACTCCCTCGATACGCACCAAGACAGCCAACACAGATACAATCTTGCTGAGCCTTGAACTTGGATGCCGTCAATGCCAACATCACGGAGCTGTTCCTATTCACCATCACCCAGGCGTGACATGGCTTTGGCCCTGACCATGGTCTGTTATTGCACTTGAATATCAGAGCCTGCCGTCATCACAGCCTCTCTCATTAGCCTTGGCCGTGTCCGTTGCGCTCTAATGAGACAAGTCTTTAATGTAAAGTTGCTCTCCGGTGAGGGCCTGCTGATGAGGGAGCACGTGTGTTTTGGAGCTGCTACTGAATTACCTTGGCGTCTGACTGCGGGGAGACACCTGGGCCTCGCTGCCGGAGGGGGGTTAGCCTCGGTTACGGCGCTCCCACGGGGCCAGATCCCATCTGCGAGAGGTGCTGAGGTAAATTCTCATTGGGACGGCGGGTGGCTGCATAAGGGATCTCGTCTTTATCTGTCTGATGGGCATGAGAGGCTTTTGTTTGAAGACATGCAGGAGAATTTGAGTTGATGGAATAACATAATGAACTAAAGGATGCTGCCCATATGAATCTCTCTGGCATGTGGTGTCATTTTAATTTGTCTGTTTAGGTATTCATTTGGCACAGTGAGGATGTCAGAGTGGTTTTCCACTCAAGGTAGCGAATGATCACCTATTTACATAAATCACAAGGTTTTTAAACACTGTATATTAAGTGGAGAATTTATCATATATAACTTAAACACTTTTAATGTTAAAATGGTCTAATGTGTACAGACTACAAATAAAAAAAAACTAAAGAAAGTGGCAATATTTGAAATGTATAACCATTCTTTTGAGTAAAATCTTTTCAATTAAATGTTACAATTACAACTCTCTTTTTAATAAACTATAAGAATATACATGCATATATTATATAATTATACACACAAATTAATAAAAAAACGGAAAATAAAAGAAATAAAAAATAAAACTTACAAAATCTTTACAAAATCTAAATCTTTATTTTTTAATCAACCAAAGGGGGATTAACTATCAAAATTAAAAACGTGGAAGATATTTTGTGTGATTTTCCTTTCTTTTTAGAAGTAGTAGTAGAAGTAGGCTACAGTATGTGCATTCTGCTGAACAATAGTAGTACATTTGTGGCAAATAATTGTCTTTAAACCAGACTTTTATTTTGACGAGTTGTCGTTAATACCTTTACAGTTCTGTGGAAGTGATATGACGATAGTTTTACTCTAAATTCAAACAGTCAAATGCTCATGAAGTCACTCTTTTAGAGCAGTTCTGGAGATGTTGTTCATGTTGTTTATGTGTTTATGTCCTCATTTAGTGAGATGACAGATGCTGAAATCACCACAAGCGTATGCTTCCATATGTCTGTAATGTTAATAAACGAAACCGCGCTTCTGCGCCATTCATTAACAGAGACACACAGAACATGCAGGATTCAAATCGACTTTACTGGCTTAATGTTTACAGATACTAGTCCATATCATGATTTCATTTAAGTGTAATGGCCTACTTTTGATTAATTCATTGAAAAGTTGACAAATTCCATGACATTCCGCATTAAACTGTAAATTCTGTTTTTACGACTGGATTCCGCGTCTTCCGCATAGTGGAAATCATAGGGCTCTAAACATATACATCAATTTACCTCACACATATGTTTGAAATTTCCTGTAGCCGATCTATACAGGTGGGAAGGGTTTTGAAAGCGTGCAGTAAACTGCTACAGCAAACACTGGCCAAGTATTTGAATGTTAAGCAGCAAGCTCAATGGCTGTTGTTGATGCAACAGAAACCAATTAGCTGCAAAAATTGGCCTACTAGCAGACTGAGTTAAAGACATATCAGTCGGCACCATCAAGGGTTTCATAACAGAACTTTGTTTTAATGGCAACTCTATATTGCTGAACGAACATGGTTCGAATGATGGATGTGTAAGTTACTATGATTTCAATAATTTAGTTACTAGCTACCGTAGTTCTCACCAGTGACGTTATAGTGGTTAAGCAGTGAGTTAGGCTATGTACAGTACAGGGTCTGTTCTGGTCTCACAAAATCAAATTTAAGACTTTTTCAGACCATTATGAATGGAATTTAAGACCTATATCACAAAAAAAAAAAAAAACCTAGAGCACTGCGGTAGCATTTCAATAAGAAAGAGGTAGTCATGGATGTAGGAAAATCAAGACTTCTGAATGCCTAAAACTTAGATTTTTACATTTTAGACTTTTTATACTTCTTAAGACTGATTCTGAACCAAGAACAGTCTCTTTTGGATATTTTAACTTGAACATGACAACTCACCGACTCATTGAACCCAATTATATTGTCAGAGATGGCATCACAATTTGGACTCCCAAGCAATTCCATGTTCTTGAAAAGAAAAGAATAATAATTTCTTTATAACACTACCAATTTAATCAATCCAATTAAACATTTCTCTTTATTTCTTAAAAAACTGTACATTATAAATATTCATCACCTTTCTTGAAAATCCATCATAGAATCAAGAATGAAATATGGTTTGGAGAATCAAAAAGAAAACACTATCATGTATAACACAAAGTGTACGGAAGAAAACAAAATGCACATATTTAAGTATTTCAGCGTGATTTCATGAAGCTTTATGTGAAAAAAGAGAGAAGACTGCCTCATAATGAAAGCCTCCAAACCAAAATGTGCTTTTTCTCTGAACTGGAGTCTGCAGGTGCTGCAATCAGCCGCGCCGCTGAGTGAATCTAATGATCATTCACACCACCGTGATAATGATCTGACCTAAAGCCAGTCGAGTGAGATGAGATGAAACAGAATTTGAAGATGGGTGTAAAAAGCTCCCATCATCGACGACTCAATCATAACAAAAAGACAGCAAATCTTCCATCAGCATCACCGGCAGAATTTGTACTTCGGATCTCCCATTTCATTCCAGAAACAACTCTCCTCATGTCAAGTAAAAGCTCTGGGTTTGTATGTCTTGGAGGTGAAAACAACGAAGGGCATCGCAGGAGGAATCCTGGCAAAGGACACTATCTTGGACAAGTAACACATCTGTGACCCTGTAGGGGGTCAGTCATCACGGACACCCTGAATATCCAAAATTGCTGCCTGGAAACCAGCATGTCATGCAGAGGCTGTTTATCAAAATATCCTCACCTCCAAAATGTGCTAAAAATCACAATTCGCTCTAATTGACTGTGAATGCATGTGTGTATTTTTGCTTGTAGGGGATAAACGGAAATATCTCTGCCCATTAGACATTATGCAAATAAGCACTTTCAGCTTTATAAAACGCAAAGGAATTTTGACTTGCCAATCCTAAAAGCAATCGCTCCGATACAAATTCTCTTAAATGCTTTCAGCATCTTCGCTAAAATGCTAAATTATGAAATAATAATCGTAATTATCTTCGCTTTCTCGCTGCCCCTTAATGTTGCGGAGGGTCATTAGAATTTCTCTCACATTCAGCCATTTAAATGGCTTTTGTCACTTTGCTGATGATAAAAAAAAAAGTACTGGCTTGATTTCATGAAGACATGAGTTACTATGTGATCTGACTAAGAAGTGCTCCTCTTAATGTCAGCAATGCGTTTAGAAATGCCTCTAGAGCGAGTCTAATCAGAAGGCCATGCTTCTGATCATGAGCAAACACATCCATTCCCTCATTAAGCTAAAGGTATGGCAATGCATGTCTGTGGGGCATAATATGCATAGGCTAAGAGATTCCCATTTTAGATTTGCATTCACAAATAGAATGTCCAGTGTTGTAGTACAAAGTCAATTTTTACAATACGGGGGTTGTGGCTCTTTATTATTCATATTCATCATGGTTGAGGGATTCTTTATCTTGCATCTTGAAGAGAAAAGAACACCTTAGGCTATATTCATACACAATTGAATCATAATCATGGGTTTGCTCCTAATTTGTAAAATAATAGCAAATATTAGTTTAGGATTCTTTTATATTTTGTAATATAAAAGTTATATGAGAAACGAATTGACGTGTTTATCAGCATGTGCGCAGCTATAGTTTAGGATTCAGGTTCATTGCCAAAAGCTCATGAAAATCTTTGCGTTAACCTACAGGAACTTTTATAAATTACATAGGAGCCTGTCATCTTCGTTTTTTTTAAAGGTTATACTGTCTCCTGACTCTACAGTACATATAACCTTTAGCAGACATCAAACACAATGAAGCTGTCAGAAAACACCCAGATATAGACAGGAAATGGTGTCCGGACGGTTCACTATTCTTAGGACGGGCCATAACCTTTGACCTGAAATAGATTCTCTCTTAAATCATGTGAACAGCTGTGAAGCTGCAGCTCAGTTAATCTGGATTCCCTATAGAATGACAAGATTTTTTCTTTCCAACACAAATATAATTCGACAGCATTATTAAATCAACAACATTACTATAAAATACATGAGTCATGCAGATAATCCAAGCTGCTATGAATATAAGCAAATTCTTCAATGTACATTTGTGGCAGCCAGACAGCAGACCAAATTATCAAAAGTGGTTCAGTCTATGACAACCTGTATTATACTTCATAAAAGAATAAAAACATATTCTATAGCTGTTATTTTTATGCAAACATTAAAGAAACGATGTGTCTGTAAAATAACTGGGCAAGAAAGGGGCATGATTTTATGCATTACTTTTAGAGAAAAACAAACAGAATGTAAATTTGACCATGATTAACCATTTAGTTGTATTTCTTGTGGACAGAACACGTGTACACAAGTAAAGTGTACCAAATCTGTTCTGTTGCCAGCCATATTAACAAAATCTGACACAAGGCAGAATGTAACGAGGAAGAGCAACCCCGCCTAGTGGTCAGCAGTGGTACTTTCCCTTGTTGCTGTGGTGGAAAATAGGCCTAACGTACTTGTATTGCAGAGAAAATGACCATCTAGAAAAAGGGTAATTGATTTCAATATTTTAATAAGATATTACTAATAATGTCATATTCGATAATGTTTACATATACACTTATTTATATAAAATACATGAGACAGAGGTGGAATCTCCAGGGGTCAGAAAGAAAAACGTCCTGCCATGTTTATTCCACTCATCAACTCACTCAGCCAGCTGATTTCATTCATTAGTTCTACCTCCGGTCTAAAAAACTGTGCTAATTAGCATATCCAGGTGATTGGAACAAAATACTGAGGACTTTTACTCTCTGAACCTGGACTTTCCACATGTGATGAAAATGTAACACTTAAATGGGTAACTGAACAATCATATATTTCTATATTTACATCATATTTAAATTTTACATGACACCCGTGTTGATTTTTGGAAGTGATATTGTTTATATGTAGTTGTACAAAGCTGTTTGTAGTATATTTATATTGGTAAACTTACATTTCTGTTAGGCCGCCAAGCAAGGCAGTGATTAAATCATGTCTGAAAATTTGTTTTGAAAACCGACCAACTGAGTTTCGTTATCTTCTCAAAACAATCTGTGATCCCTCGCCATATCAATCCAGTTCAGGATTTACATTTCCCGCTAATGAGTGAAAGAAACACGAGGCGAGCGATTATGGGTCGAGTCACACTCACAAACACAGGTCTTAACTTCAGAAACATGCTTCAAGCAGCAGGTGAATTCTCACGGCGTTGCTTCTGTTTGCAGTAGTAAACACCGACTCTTCGACTTTAAAAATCTTTTGTAAATCGGCTTTCACTCCGCACTAGTGATGAGAGATTTGAACGGAGGCATCTGAACTTGTATCTGTCGAGAAAAAAAGAGTTGTGACAAATGAAGCCTCGATTCGAAGCTTGTCGTCTTAACATAGAAATCACGTGACCAATGTCAAACGAAGCTTCACTTTCTGTCCAGTCACGTGCGCGATTCACTTTGCGTGACGAAATGTTCGATCCCCCAGATCTTACTTTATGAGTAAGTTTTAATCCTGACTTATTCAGCTGCATTTTAGATACCACAAGTAGTATGAAGAATACAAATTATTTCAGGAAAATTATATATTTGTCATATGCAATTTATATGTGTACGTTATTTTGCTAATACATATTTTTGATATGTGTACTGGTATTAAGTTGCACAGTTTAATGTGTAAGTTAATTTATGGCGCTGTTTTCCACCATAATATATTTAGATATTTAAGAAACATGCTAAATTAACATAGTTGTTTATCTGAAAAACATTCAGCTACATTCAGTTATTCTCCTTTGAAAATGTTGTGTGTTCTGAGGCCTGTTGCACAAAAGTAGAATTGAGACATCCGGGATAAATGACTCAGCTGAGCTCAATGAAGCCAAAACATGTGCGTCCAGGCTTAATTGGTTGCACAAAGACCAAGCCAGGATGAGCAGACACGGATTCATTAAGCCAGGTGAAACCAATCCTGGATAGGTGCGCGCTCACGGCTCACTCAAATAGACCCCGCCAGAGATCACAGATTAACTGATTTACCATGGTAACTAGAGCCGCGTACTTTTCCCCGTCGGAAGCACAAATCCTCATGGAGGCATACGAGGAGGTAAAATACATAATTAAGAAGAAAGGCAACACCGCCACAGTGATAAAGCAAAGAGAAAAAGCGTGGCAAAGTATTGCAGACCGCCTGAATGCGTAAGTACTCACCGCTCCGCTGAAACATCACAATTACAATTCAAATATTTAATTCACATCTCCAAAAACGTAGTTGTACTGTAATTATGAACGGTTAAATTTTTAATTGAAATGCACTACAGATATGAGTGAAATTGTGTAAAGTAACTCCATCACACTGTATAAAGCTATGATAAATTATTATTAAAGCCTTACATTATTATTTAACGTTACTACGCTCAGTACGGTTTAATCTTAGCCGTTGTACTCTGCTTATGTTGTCCACCGATTTTTTTTTAGTTTCTCCTGCTACTATTAATGTATAGCTCCTTTGACCGAATGAAACAATTGTGAAAAGTGCTATATAAATAAAATTTAATTGAATAAATAGATGAGCTATAATAATCACTTTAATTTATATAGCGCCTTTCAAAGGACCCAAGGTCGGTTGCTCACTGCACTGCAAAAATGTCTTTCTTACTTAGTATTTTTGTCTTGTTTTCAGTAAAAAAAAAAATCTTAAATATTTTCTTGAGCAAAATTACCTAGGAAAATAAGCAAAAAAATCTGCCAGTGAAACAAGAGAACTTTTCTAAAATTAAGTGTTTATGGAAAAAGTAAACTTATTTCAAGAGAATTTTTCTTATTATATTGACAGGTTTTTTTTTTTAGCTTGTTTTAAGCACACATTTACTTAAAGTTTATATTTTTTGTCTAAACTATACTTATTTTGCTAGGTCATTTAGCAAATCAAGAAAGTACATCTTTATTTAAGATTTTGTTTTATATATATTTTTACTGAAAACAAGACAAAAATACCAAGTCATTTGTTGCAGTGTGACTCCATTAAATGTTCTTGTGATAAAGAATGTGTGTGCGTGTGATGTAGATTAAACATGAACGGGCCAAAAAGGACATGGCAGCAGGTCAAAATCAAATACAAGAACATTCTGCAGAATGGTATGGTCCCTGACTAATATTTAACAAAGCACAAGCATATATTGTACCCAGAAGGTGCCTGCTCACACATTGTCTGTACTGTTTTAGCAGTGAAAAAAAATACCCACAGACAAGGCACGGGTGGTGGGTCACCAAAGGCTGACCTTACCCCAGCAGAGGACATGGCCTTGGAGCTAAATAAAGGCAGGCCCGTCTTAGAGGGGATCCCTGGGGGGAAAGAGACGAGCATAGGTTCCTCCCAAGATGCCACCCGCTTCATTCAAGGTATGTCCTTCCATCTCTACATGGGATACAACCACATTCATATTGAATCAATTTGGACTGTCTGACTTTGGTTTACCTATTGCCTTGCAGTGTCTGGCAGCACTGTGTTCCTGTTGGAGGCACAAGCACCAGACGATGCTGATCCAGTGAGTACTCCATCAAAGGCATACTGTTGGCCTGGCATGTCTTGTCTACTAGCTTCAATATGAATCCGATTAAATCTGATAGGGTGAAAGCCCCAGTGCAGCAGCAACAGCACATGATGGAGACTATGATGAGGAGGAGACCATGTCTCTGGATTCCAGAAGGCATGTGGTATCATGTTAAGACTGTGAAAGTACTATTTACTCTACAATGGTGAGGAGTCCTCATCAAAATAAAAAAAATCTAATTTCTTTTACAGGACCCAGATGCTATACAGTGGGAAAACCAGCCTGGCAACATAGTGCGTATTAATAAAAGGACACCACATCCTGCCAAATTCCAGCTGCGCTAATTGTATTGTGTTCCCAGAGCTCACAAGCTATTAGAAAGTTGTATGGCAACCACCTCCGGCGCCAAATAGAACTGGCAGACATAGACATTCAGTACAAGAAGAAAAAGATGGAAAATCTTGCACTGGAGTCCGAAATAAAAAAAGAGGACAATTAGGAAACTGGACCTTGAAATAAAACTTGAGAGGGAGGTGAGATATGCCTTCAATGTACACCGTATGCTAGCTGTAACACAAATGTATTAATCATTATTTTTCTTTCCTCCCCCAGCTCCAAGAAGATGACACAGCTCAAAATAAAAATTAGGTATATTCTCGTAAAGTCAAGTGAGCCATGACATATGAGCTCTTATTGTGAGCACACAGGACGGTGGCATCTTTCTAAGGTTTTTTTTATTTTCCCAGCAATCAGTACAACCAAGTCATCGTTATAAGGCACCGGCCTCTTTTGCCCACCCCCCCAGCACCAGGTGTGGCCACTAGCCTATATGAAGGCCCAAAATTGTGCGTTCCTTTCTGCTCTGACAATGGCTTGCCCATTCTTGCGAGATGTGGTGGATGAAGAAGCACTTGTGCTGAGGAGAGCCTTCAGGCGAGAAAGGGTCTTCAGGGACCGGTTGGACCCACTGGCCTTCCCTGATGACCATCTATATGAAAGATACAGGTTTTCTGCAGATGGCATCAGGTATCTATGCAGACTACTGGGTCCCAGGATTAAGCACCGCACTGCACGGAGCCATGCACTGAGTGTGGAGCAAATGGTTTGTGTGGCCTTGCGCTTTTTTGATAGTGGAGCCTTCCTGTACTCAGTGGGGGATGCAGAACAGCTGAACAAGGTCACAATTTGCCGCACAATAAGGAGTGTGTGTCTGGCTATCAAAGCATTAGCAGATGTCTTCATCTCCTTCCCTGGCCACAGAAGACTCTGTGACATCAAAGATGAGTTCTATAGGATTGCAGGTAAGAGGATCTACAAATTACAGGACAACTGTTAACACATAGTAGGATACTCATTACTTTGTGTGACAGGTTTCCCCAATGTCATTGGTGCAGTGGACTGCACACACATAAGGATAAAAGCCCCCTCAGGTGCCCATGAGGTCGATTTTGTGACTAGGAAATCCTTTCACAGCATTAATGTTCAGGTGAACATAACTTTTTGATATTGTCCATTAACGAACACTCTGCATTGCCAGTGATGTGCATTGATTGGTGTAATATTCCTCATCTTATGATTTCAGATGGTCTGCAATGCTAACTGTGTGATCAGCAATGTTGTGGCAAAATGGCCTGGCTCAGTCCATGTCTCCAGAATCTTTCGGGCCTCTGAAATCTATCACAGCTTTCACTGCCTTCACAAATTAAGGTTCAGCCCTGTTAGGGCGTGTGATATCACTGTGGCTTGTGCTGTCCTCCACAATGTGGCCTGCCTGAGGAAGGAGAGGGCCCCCAGAGTGCCACCAGCCATGGACTGGGACAATCTGGCAATCTTCCCTGATGACGACAGTGGTCGGCTGCTGAGGGACCAATATGTGTTGAATTATTTTAGTTAGTATGTGTGCTTTCAATTTTGGTTAAATATGTCCTGCGGTGGCAGAGGAATTTGGTTTTTTTGGGGTTCCTTTTTTTTAACGAATTTGGCCTCTTATGATGTTTGTGCGGTATACTGTGTGTAATACAAGGCTGCAGGGAGGCTACTGCATCCATTCATTTGTCTGTTCAGTTGATGTGTATGGATTTGTCCTGCATTTATTTTAGTGTGCAGACATGCAGGGTGTGTTATATACAGACCTTTGAATGTGTATGTATCATTTTGTATAATATGCTTTGATTCTGTGCTTTCCATCTTGTAGAGTCACTGTGACTTCAGTTTCAAAAGGAGCTGATGGTTTACCTGCTTTGTTTTGTCCTTATTCAATAAAGGAACATAATGTTACACATTGTGTTTTTCTATTCATATGGAATGTGTATTTGTTTATATGACAGAGTACTAGGGCCACACTGAGGAAAAAGGATAGTCAAATTTATGAGGCTGGTTCTTTCTGCAGAAAAGCTACATATTCTTTTTACAGTTTTGATACTTATGACAATGTGATACTTAATATTCTGGCACATCAGCATGTCTTTGTTTATGAAACCATACAGATGTACAATTTCACGAACAATTTCATTTACATTTTTTTACAATTTACAATTTCACTTGGTCAAATAGCCCCACATCTGTCATTTTAACAACTGTCCTTCTTTAAAACAACTGGTTACAATATTATGACACTTCTTTTTTTTTTTTCCCTCTGTGGCCCTAATATTCTATAATTTTATATATAGCCTTATAGTCTATGGGAAACTGTAAATTATCTAATGATAGCAACATCATCTAAAAAATCATTATCCAAAATGATTGAAATTAATGATCACAAACGTTTAAATAATGACAGTGGGTCTAGTTATATGTGATAACGTATAGTGAGCAGTGAAATAACTATTGGTTTCCATTTGTGGTGACTGCTGACTGACATTAGGGATGAGAATCCTGGAATTTAGCCTGGTCTGGAGCAGGCTAGCTCCACAGAATAAATCTCCATGGTAATTTATACCATAACATATCCTCCTGCCCCCTATCCAGCTTTAGTGCAACCGGATTACGGATCAATTGAGCCAGGATCACCAAGATATCGTGGCTTAATCCCTTATCCCAGTTTACCCAATTGTATTTCGCCATCCTGGGTTGCCAGTTAGCGGAAAACACAGCTTATTTCATTTCATTAATCATCAAGTGCGCTGGTTCCTGTTTGTGTCGTCAATCTGGCAACCTGCGTCAAGTCTGAGGAGGGGGAAAAACTCTCTACAAAATATTTGAATTTGGACTGCAATAGTTCAACCACTCGGTGTCAATCCTACATATTTCCACTATTTCAAGGCCCCTTGGCTATTGGCTTTCCATTTTTGCATAATAATTATAATATTTAATATAATTTCATTACTTATAAAATATATTTTTTAGACTTATTTTTTTATGATTATATTTACATGTATTCAATAATTCAAAAGTGAAACATTGCTTTTTACATAATTATCTCCCATAATATATACTTTTTTATATAGTGTTATTATTTATAACAATTATTTTTAATATGTAGCATAATATTGGGTGCAAAAATGATGCTGTCAATCGCGTTTGGAGTGAGTGCGCGCGCTCTTCCTCTCTGCCCCCTCCCCTTAGCAACAGAGGCAAGATGGCGGCCCCCAGTAACGCCGAGCGTTCTCCTGATCTATCGGTGCCGCTGAAGATTCTCAAAACCGAGGTACCTTCCCCGGAATCCGAGGATCTGAGTGACAGCAACCAATACCATTCCAACCCCTCCACCCCAAACAGATTCTCTCCTCTGAACGTCGGGGTTTCGCTGTCTGGGGGCGCAGGCCGGAGTGGATCGGCCTCTGCCTCTAACAGCTTCACCGCTTGCCGAGGCATGTCATGGACGCCGTCTGAAACAAACGCGCTGATCGCCGTGTGGGGCAACGAGCGGCTGGCGGAGGCGCGGATGCAGCAGCTGGAGGTGGCCGGGACGGTGTTTTCTGGCAAGGCGCCGGGACCCGCGATGTACGAGCGGGTGTCCAGAGCGCTGTCAGAGCTGGGTTACGAACGGACCCCATCCCAGTGTCGAGAGAGGATGAAGGTAGATAAAACATTCAAACCAATGGCTGTCACTCAGATATTCTTAGAGGCTTGTTGTCATGTTTAGTCGGCAATTTACACAGCTTTTGTGAAGCTGTCAAAATCAAAACACAAAGCATGGATCTGTCTTGTCTCAAGCATGACTGTCTGTTATGTTCATGGATTTGTTGTGATGTTTATGGTAGATTATCTCCACAGAGCTTTTGGTAAAATGCTAAAAGAATTAAACAAAAGGCTATATATATATATATTCAGGTCACACATATACATTCAGGTCAGAATGAAGTTTCATTTTTAGATATGTTACGCTGAATGACAATGAAATAATATACATACACATCTACCATCTAATTCATATTCAAGCATTTTACTTCTATTATTATTTAGATTATTTGTATATGTAAAACTATTTTAAGATTATTTTTTAATTTTTCAGATTTTATATATGAAGCATTTACTTATTAATGTATTTACTTCAGCATTTACCCGTATGCTACCGACAACAGTCATATATTATATATTATTTCATATATATATATATATATATATAAATAGATAAATTATTGTAGCTCTTGTATATGATAAATCATATCTCAGGGTTCGAACCTACACCCTTTTGATTACTAACCAAGGTCTTTTAACTTCTGCACCACACCACACCACACCACACCACACCACACCACCCACCCTTCACACTGCTTTCACTGAATTTGCATAACTCCATGCTACATAGTATGCAAAAAGCGATGTCATATTTGTAGGATGTTTGAATATATTTCTAGTGTACACTTATAGAAACAATGCTATTTCATATATGAAAATATATGAAAACAAAATAAAAAATGAGTGTCTGTTTTTAAGAGTAAGTGCTGAAGTACAAGGAAAATAGTTTTTTTACGGTTTCTGAGGAGCAGTTAATTATTTGTGATGTCCATTTCAGTCTTAACTGATTCCAATATGGTGTGCATGTGTTGCTGTTTTTATAAACATGACCATCATCTGCAGACGCTGAGACGTTGTTATAGCCGGGTTAAGGAACATGGCATTGGGAAGAGGAAGAGCAGTTACTCTTTCGAGCAGCTGGAGAAAGTGTTTGGGCAGGGCGGCTGGGACTCTCAAAGCTGTCAGCCTGTGCTGATCAACAGCAGCGGGCTCTACCAGGAGATGGAGTCAGACGGAAGCACTATGGAGGACTACTCTCAGGAAGACTGGTGTAATCAGGACCTTTCTGCTGCCTTCAATGAGGGAGACCTAGAAACAGGTGAATGCAATAATCTCTCTCTGCAGTGTAAATGAGTTTAAAGTCACTATTGTTGTAACCTCCTCATTTAAAAAGGGGAGCTTGTAGACTAGTGGTGCAAAATCTGGGCAAGCATCTGAAAGATTTTATTCATTTAATTTTTTTCATCAGTGCTGCTCAAAATGTGCTACCACAGAATTCCATATAACACTCCACAGATTTACTGATAATTTAATGACACATATTTACTTACAATATATTTATTACACTACTGTACAAAAGTAAACATTTTTCTAAATATTTTTATTCAGTAAAGACACAAGTGACAGTGTAGGCTTTTAAATTTTAACAAAAATTATATTAAAAAAAAATTTCTTTTTTCTTTTTTACCTTTTATATTCATCAAATCCTGAAAAAAAGAAATTATATATATATATACAAAAGTTTGTTGTACAAAAGTTTATATATATATATATATTAGAGCCCGACCGATGCCGATATTAACTCGAAAAGAGCCGATTTATAAGCCGATATTTTGATTTTAAAAATAATCTGGATATTAGACCCATTTCCTATAAACTGCATTTACACAACATTCAATAGCAAAATATCTGCCTGTTCTATGTATGTGGGCTGTATAAACCATTTTCCAGAATGGACTATGTTAAAAAAAAGCCTTAGTTTACAGTCTCAATGACTAAACAATTGCACATCAAAAGTATATATTTTTTAATGATCAAAAAACAGTCTGGTTTTAAACATTTAACACTTTTACTTTCTTCCAGTTGAAGCTGGTTTTAACAGTCTGTGTGTTTACTGTAAATAAATTATAATACTAAAGTTAAAGTATTTGCAGAAGTAGTCCCACACTTGCTGCTACAGCATTCACATTTTTCAGCCATCTGTAGGCAGAAAGAGAGACATAGAAAGAATAAGCATGTGTATTAATAATATCACCATGTATCATTACTCATGTCATCATTAGAATTATAATAATAATAAACTGGGATCTCCTACATAGGGAAAAATGAGAAATATATATATATATTTTTTATTTGTCAAGCAATAGGTATTACCTACTTATATTTAACAATATTATTTCAACATTTTCCTGTTATGTCTGTAAAGCTGCTTTGAAACAATATGTAAAAAAAAAAAAAAAAGCGCTAGTTCAGCTCACATTTATTTACATGTCCCCTCTGGTTTAATCATTTCTGACGCACCTACTGTAGTTACTGTAACTACACTATATTTGCTCTCACAGACACATTCACAACAGACCCGTATATCTTCTCCTCTTCTCTTTGTGCAGTCTGAATCAAAACATCGTCTTGCCTACTATTACCGGAAGATTACGGAATCAATTCGAAGTTGAATGGTTAACGTTAGTGTCATGAACACACCGCTGTCAATTTTGAGAAGAACCACCTTCAAACAAGTTAATAGCAAGCATTTAAGGGGCCTGCTAAAAAGGAAGCTATTAGCGTTAGAGTAACGTAACCAGCCTGAATTCACCAAATTGTTCCCTGGACCTGAGGGTAGCCTCTTCTTCCTTGCTTCTCTCTTAATTCTCATCAGCAGGACTAGCGCTATCGCTCGCTTCTTACAACGGGACAGATACATGTTTGCTGCTGACCGAAAGGAGGAGGAACAGACTATGAAAGAGCTCCCGTTAAACGTTTTTAAAACTCCGCCTATGCCATAGCGCAGCGCAAATCGCGTTGTATCTGAAAGGCAACGCTGAACCCAGCGGCAAGCGCCGTGCATACCGCGTCCTGTGTGAAAGGCCCAATTACGCGGTCATTATGTGGGAAACACACCGCAATAGAATAAGAATAAGTTAAACGCTAACGTTATAGTTTGACCTCCTATTAACGTTCGCGCTCTTCCACTGATAAACATGGTATTAGCTTTGTGGCTAATCTAATATAGCAATGCATTAGCGGCTGTAAGTGATGTTACAGAATATTTAGAAGTAATAATGATAGGACCGTTAGCTAGAACTACCACACAGTTTTTATATACAGGGTATGAACTAAATCTACAATCATTTCACATGACGAACGACAGACTCACCGTCAAAACAGTTGATCGCTTTCTTCTGTAGTGGACTTCTGGCGCTGTTGTTAACTCTGGAGCTGCAGAGCTCCCTCTGGTGGGCACACTATGCAACACTCATAACATGAGTGAAGCATGAGACTCTGTTTCTCATGTTTCATCAGCCGTTATAAATGCCGATGCCGATTTAAATGCAATTAGCTTATATCGGCCGATAATATCTATATATATATATACATATATATAGTACAGACCAAAAGTTTGGACACACCTTCTCATTCAAAGAGTTTTCTTTATTTTCATGACTATGAAAATTTTAGATTCACACTGAAGGCATCAAAACTATGAATTAACACATGTGGAATTATATATGGAATTATATACATAACAAAAAAGTAATGTCATATTCTAGGTTCTTCAAAGTAGCCACCTTTTGCTTTGATTACTGCTTTGCACACTCTTGGCATTCTCTTGATGAGCTTCAAGATGTAGTCACCTGAAATGGTCTTCCAACAGTCTTGAAGGAGTTCCCCGAGAGATGCTTAGCACTTGTTGGCCCTTTTGCCTTCTGTCTGCGGTCCAGCTCACCCCTAAACCATCTTGATTGGGTTCAGGTCCGGTGACTGTGGAGGCCAGATCATCTGGCGCAGCACCCCATCACTCTCCTTCTTGGTCAAATAGCCCTTGATGCCTTCAGTGTGACTCTACAATTTTCATAGTCATGAAAATAAAGAAAACTCTTTGAATGAGAAGGTGTGTCCAAACTTTTGGTCTGTACTGTATATATAAGGTAAAAATACAAAAAAACTGTATTTTTGATCAAATTAATGCAGCATAAGAGAATACATTTGTTTTTTTAAACTTACAACCATATATCAATACTATGTACTATGATCAAAATTAATGTATTTATATATATATATATATATATATATATATATATATATATATATATATATATATATATATATATCAATTTAAAGATTCATCATTTTCAGTGTGGCCCTATTTATCATCCCCAGTCTATGAAAATTCAGCCCCAACTCAAAGTCTAAAGCTATGTGCATAATTTAAAATATCTCATAAAATACAATCTTATCTTTCACAGAGGACAACCAGCTTTCAAAAACCAGAGTTCTTCAGATACGACTGGAGCCATCTGAGCACTCTCAGTAAGTTTGAACCCATGTCCTTTTTCCCTATCCATTTATTTAAACACAATTTCCACTCAGGTCCTCATTTCCTCATGCTCTCTTTAGACGCCAGGAAGTGATGCAGAACGTGATGCGTATCCTGGAATCAGTGGAGGTCAAATGGGAGCACTTCCAGACATGGACTGACTTCTCCCGTCTCCACCTGTCCAATAAGCTGGCCATCTTCGGAGTGGGCTACAACACGCGGTGGCGAGAGGAGATCCGCTACCACTACGCAGAAATCAGCTCACAGGTTCCTCTGGGAAAACGACTGCGGGAATACTTCAACCCTGAGAAGGCCGAGGGCAGGGTTATCATGACCAAGGTGCAGAAGATGAACTGGAAAAATGTGTATTATAAATTCCTAGACATCACTATTAGCGAAGCTCGCTGTTTGGAGCTCCACATGGAAGTGGACTGGATCTCGATCGCACAAACGAGGGCGGCAGGGTGCAGCAACGGCTCCCAG